>NC_085141.1:256961608-257561608 GCF_024139115.2 Armigeres subalbatus
GTCACGACTAACTTTTCAAAAGGGTGTATGTGAAAATGGTTCAAAAATATTTAAAAAGCTGCACAGCAAAAACGGAATGTTCGATTGTTATGATTTTTCAGCAAAGTTAGACAACTAAATGGTGATTCTTAATAAAATGTGCACAGTAAAAAAAAATTTTTTGCCTTTAAAATATCATTTTGTCACAAAAACTCAAATATCTCAAAACCCTATCGTTTTACGAACGTATTTTTTTTAGGGAAAACGGTCCATTATATTAGCTATATACCATAAAAATTTGGTGATGGTTAACTAATAAACAAAAAAGTTATGACATTTCGAACATTTCACAATTTTCACACATAGTAAACAAAAAAAAGTTTCCGTGTATTTTTTTTCAAGAATCGCAGTTTGATGCTGATTTTATTGTTAGGGGCCTTGCGTGAGTTAAACAAATAGTTTTTATAGTATTCCATATTTATGTGTTCATCGATATTATGTATATTATATGTATAAATATTATATGTATAAAGAAATAAAAATGAATTAATATTATCCTAAGTATTAAATTAAATGTGGCAGTTACACAATGTTGTTATAGAAACTCTAAGAGTTTTGGGTTTGAATTTTGGTATGGGTTATGATATCATGAAAACAGTTTATTAATACTTCTTTTTTATTTATTTTATTCAAATTTTTAAAATATCGAACACTTTTGAATTATTATCAGCACAGTTTGAGTATAGTTTTGCTTTTAATTTTATTTTTCGACAATGGAATGAAACAGTGAAATTTTTGGGTTTCTTGGGTCGTTTTTGCGTTTTTAAATTTCTCGCTGAGCTCTGAAGCCCTTATTTCGTTCTCTTCCGTAGTAGTAAAACAAAATGATAATTTGGTTAAATCTTTTCTTTTCTACGATTTGCCCAATCAAAAAGTTCTTTCGCAGTTTTAATTGGATGCTCACGTTCTTTGGCTAAACTTGCTCTTGTGGCCATGCGCTTTATTGTTCCTCCAATAGCATCACAAGGACCTTTGCCATGTGATGTAGCAAAAAATGCCATTCTGCATCAATTCCGTACATTGATTTAAATTGACATAGGCTCGAAAATTCTTACGATTTTGTACTGCGACGCTGCTCCATCAGACATGAAATATATCTTTTTGACTTCTTTATGCTTATCAACGCGTAAAAAGTTAATCATTTTTCAATGAACAAGTTTACGGATACTGAATCGTGTCTTAAATCTGCGGAAATTATAATAAAACTTAAGTGTTCAATTTGCGTACTTCCATTAAAATAAATAACGAATGGATGAATTGTAGCTTGTTGTACGTTCCAGTGATGGGACTGCACTTCATCTTGCAATACAAAGCTGTAATTTTCAGAAAAATCACAAATGACAAATGACACCATTTTGTAATGTATTTTTCGTATTTTTTAAAAAGCTGGATTGTTCTGTTTTAATGAAATCGTGAGGGATTAAACTTTCTAATTTCAAGCAGACACAAACTCATCTACAGGTTTTACAATAGTTTCTATGTCACACCTATCCGTGGTCACCCATTGCTCAAATGATAACTGATCAATATATTTTTCTTCAAACTCAGCGAATAAAGTATTTTCCAATGATGAAGAATCTGGACAATCCGAACAAGATCGTAGATAGCAATTTGATGTTGTATTTTCACACAAAAGACTACCAGTTAACATTTTAATATCCTTTGTTAAATTGATTCTTTTCAAACTATGTAAAATAAGATTAATATTCTCATGGGTTGTACACACACACATTATGTGTTCCTGAATTGGAAAGAAGCTTACATTGCCTTGGCCGAAGGCTTGCAAATGAGGAAAAACCTATTTTAATATTATCGTGAATTTTCTTGAAGCGTGTGTACGCTTCTTTCAAAGTCGTCATCATTAATCGTTTTTGGATTGCTTGACGCTTTCCATCTTTTTACTGATACATAATCTTTTTGACCAGGCATAGCTCGACTTACTTCATCATCTTCAAAATATTGAACTACTATTTCTTTTGTCTCATCTGTTAATGCAGTACTAGACCTAGTATTTTTGGTTGAAAGACAGTTATTCTTCAATTGTTTTGCCTCTTTTACTGTATTTCTATTGGTTTTGAACTCATCAATGGTATCCTGAATAGACCACGAACTTGGCAGCATCGACAAAATCAATAATTTTTCTTTCCTTGTCGTGGCTGCATTCGAGAACCTTTCCTTCATATTTATAATTACCTCATCGTAGTCTGTATTTTCCACATCATCAGGTCCCTAATTTGAAGAGGTTTCTTCGTACAGCTTCGTTTATTTCACGGTATTTTTCTCCGGGTAATAAACGTAGTCCATCTTACTCCATTTAATCGGAGTCACTTTTATCCCAGCTATGCCCTCGCTAAAGCGTTCGATGTTGACCTTTTGGATACACTCATCTTCCGATTGATTTGTTGAAACAGATTTCGCTGATGGTACGGTGGCAAGGCTCTCAGCACTTAATACTTGTGGTAATTCCTCAGTTGTTGTCGATACATCTGGCAATTCCTCAGTTGCTGTCGTTTTCGAACTTCCTGCGCTCTGCTCAACCGATGATATACAGATTGCTCTTTTGTCAACGTTTTTCAATGTGGACATTGGAGCATAACCAGTCGCATTCAGTTTATCTATGGTGCTTTCGGTGAGATTTCGTAACTCTTTTGAACACTTTTTTCCATCAAACGGCCTACAACAGTTGAGAAAGCGGCTACTCATGTTGTTCGTAATATTTCAATAAACAAAAATCACTTTTAAGTTTTTACTGACTAGTTTGGTGTCATTTGTTTGACTGAAGAAAAAAATTACTATAAGATCTTTAACAACCTTAGTAGTAGTAATTTTTTTGCTTTTCGTGGGCATTGTCATGGTATGTACCTATCATGCATTTGTTGTTGTTGAAGATACCCGTTTCCTCCCGATCATAAAGTCTATTCTCTAAGAGGTATATTTTTGCAGGTAAACTATAGACGTACACGTGTATATAAATCTTTGATTTTGCAGCTTTTGTCTTAAAAATAACATTTCTGATATGTTTCTATCAACGTTATTATCAACAGGTTTCAACACTATTAAAAAGAATTTTCGCCAGTCACGTGCAATGAAAATTATGACACTATCAATACTTTTGATCACAACACTGGATCGTGTCTAAGTTTCTTATAGATGCTATGAATAATTAAATCAAAATATCATGAAAACAACTTGTTTAAATCACGTCCCTTAACAATAAAATCTGCATCAAACTGCAATTCTCGAAATAACTTACACAGAAAAAATTTTTTTACTCAATGTGAAAATTGTGAAATGTTTGAAATGTCATAACTTTTTGTTTATTAGTTTACCATCACCAAATTTTTATGGTAGATAGCTAATATAATGGACCGTTTTCCCTAAAAAAATTACGTTCGAAAAAAGATATGGTTTTGAGATATTTGAGTTTTTGTGCCAAACATGATATTTTTAAAGGCAAAAAAAATTTTTTTTTACTGTGCACATTTTCTTAAGAATCACCATTTAGTTGTCTAACTTTGCTGAAAAATCATAACAATCGAACATTCCGTTTTTGCTGTGCAGCTTTTTAAATATTTTTGAACCATTTTCACATACACCCTTTTGAAAAGTTAGTCGTGACTCAATATGAAGATTTGATATCGAAAAATGACGATTTAGATGAAATTGAAAAACTGTGCAGAGTTTCAAATATTTTCGAAATGGTCGCTCAGGATCGACTGACATGCCCCCGTGGAATGCCTCAAGTAGGCCTATACTCCAAGGAACTCTTGGATGCCCTGGAACGGAACAGCGATTGACGGCATATCCAATTGTTGTTGAATAGTTCAATAAGGGCATGAATTATTTTTCAGAATAGATATCTGCTCTTTGGTTACGCGTGTAGACCTCAAGGCCTGTACTCCCGTGAATTCTTGGATGACTTGAAACGAAACATTTGCTGAAGGGCTATCCAATTTGGCTCTATGAATCAAAAAGAGTATACGTTCTTAAAAGAGAAAACTGTCCTTTGGTTACGCGTAAGGCGTATCCAATTTAGTTCTACGGATTAAATAGGGCATGAGGGGAGATCTTGGATGACCTGGAATGGGTCAGCTAATGTTGGCGTATGTAAGTTGGTTTAATAGATCAAATTGGTAACGATCAAATAGGTTTAGTTACGCGTATATACCTCGAGGCTTAACGAGTGCCCTCTCGCCTCTCATAGGTTAACTACTGAATGACAATAATGTTTAAAAAAAAAGGTTGTTTGGAAAAATAATGTTGGGGATTTCAATCAACGGTAGATGTACACTTCTTCTCTTATGGTACTACATTCCATTGAGGATCAAAAAAGTAAATTTGAATCACTCTATTGTACACCCAAGGAGCGTTTGTATTTTTTTACAATTCTGTATAAGAACCTACCAAAATCTGTAGAAGAACTGGGCATATGCAAAAATGCTATGAGTCCTTGTAATTTCACAAGCTTATTTTACAATAACAGTATAAGAGCTTACATGTTTTGTATAAAAATCTATCAATTTCGTATATGCCCAATTTATATAGATTTTGGTAGCTCTTTATGTAGAATTGTAAGAAAATTTAACTTCCGCAAGTTGCAGATACTTTCTTACGTTTTTTCACTCGTGTTGGTAAAACAATGTCAGAACTTTTGTTCTATTATAGAACTATATAGAACTACACCCAGGTTTTTTTACACGGTTGAAATTCATTAATTTCTCGGTTAACCTGAACTTTTACAGCTTTGTATATACCCCCTGAATTTTCTTTGATTTTTTGTGAATTTTTTCGTGGGGTTAACTCATTGCTTCATTGACGCTGAAGGTCTTAAACGACCAAAACCAAACCGTATAAAAAAAACCTAGTTGTGTTCATTTGCATTATTTTCACACAGCTTCTTTACCAGACAGACTAACACTGTTGTTCGATAGCACTTTGAAGCTGCCATTCGTATTAATGTAACAGTTCCAAACGCTATGATTCTGCGATCATTTTAGAAACTGTGCCTGCAGCACTATTTGTTCAAGCAAAAGCTCTAATCCACTTCACGCTTTCATTAGAGCACTTTAAGCCGCATCAGTGGTGTGTGATTACTATCAGAAAGAACTCCAGGTAGGAACCAATCAAAGCTATTTCCTTTTCCTTCATGTGGCCACCGGGACATTCAGCGTCATCGACTGACAGGGAGTGAGAAAAGACAACACAGAGCTCGCAACGACATCTCAAATATACTCCAGCGAATCGCCAATCCTCCTCCTGAATGGCACTTTCCGAATCCAATTATCCCGGTGCGGAGCGAAACCACAGACGCACAACAATTCTCCCCAGAATCGATAATTGTCTAACGAACGGAGGTAGCTACCTGATGCGTGGCATGTATGCGACGACGAGTACCCTGCACACATTTGCTACCCAATAGACATGTCGTTCTTGTTGATGTCCGTTGATGCGTTACCTACGGGGTCCATCCAAAAGCGACGGATCATGATTCCATCGTCCATTCATCTGCTTAATCTAGTCAATGGGTACAGGACATTCAGAAGTACTCAATTTTGGACCGCTGAAAGAACTTTTTGACAGACATTTGCCTCGTCGTGTGGCATATTTAAATCTGCTATTTGTTTTGGAAATATTTCAGGTTTATGAACTGTCGTACCATAACGACAAAACCTTTTCTTATTTTTTAGAGCCCACGCGGTTTCCGAACGGACCCTACTGGCCAGGCAATGCAATGCCACGCCAAGCAACATAGTTTGATACTGAAAGAGAAAATGCTTCCGCATCTACAGGATCAGTGTACGAAATCGCATTAGTTTAGTAGCTGATAGGCATAAATTAACCGTCCCGGTGGGTACCAAGCAATGTTACGATTTGCTTCGTTTCCAGCCATAGAGATGCACCGGGAAAATGTTGCCGGAAGGCTCCTCGACAAACGACATTCGAGCACAGTTCTAGGGAAGAGGATTTTGAGCATTCCGATTAAGTGGCGATGGCGATGGTTCTGTGGCTCGGCGTTTCCCTTTTCATCTTGAATCGAACTAACTGCGCTGTCTGGTTCCAGTCATTGCCGTCAATGTCGTTCAGAATGGCGGCAGCAGGATTGCTTTCAATTTAATTTCCAGAGAACAACATACTAAGCCCAATACATAAAGTTTGTCTACAATGGCCGCCGGTGGGTGTACGTACATACAAAAGACGATGAAAATACGATAACACCGACATCGCCCATGGAAACAGATTGAGTTGATAGCATTGAATCTGGGTTTCCTTTCGTGTTATCCCCATTGTCGTCGTTTGGATGGACCTGTCTGGATGGGCGGCATGAAGTGCCCTCCATCAATGGCGTGATTGTTTTAAGAGAATCACCGAAATGACAACCATTGTTATCGTTGACGGTAATATGGGGACATTTGGTCTATCTGTGTGGCCTGGAGGAAACAATGATTGACATTGAGATGATGGCGATTTTTTCACCGCATAAAGTCATGTTTTTATTGTAATTCAGGTTGATGATAACAGAGGTAGAAAATGGAACTTTCAACATGTCAACAGAGCTTTCATGATGTTCAGAATTGGTCATGGATTTTGCTTGCGAAAGGTCGCTGATTAGACATGAGGGCCCCTGCTTCAGCCTCTGCCGCGGTGCACTGCTGGGTACCAATGTAACGCGTGTTTATTTATTTCAATTTCTACGGTGTGCCCAACCCAACCACACGTCCGTTATCAAATTTCAGATGCTATCAGATCCACTAGCGAGTTACCGAAAAAAGTACGTTGAAATTAAATATTCGGATGTTGATGCGTAACCTTTTCTATCCGTGCGCTTTTTCTAACTTTGTTCGTAAAGCAAGTGATGATATACTGTTTTGTCAGCTAGCGTAAAGCTTGAAGGGGTCGTCGCGTTCTATTCCAATGAATCGCCTGCTTTGAGCGTGCTTAGGGGCCGTACACTAATTACGTAAGCTTTTTTATCTGGGTTTTTCAGCCCCCTCCCCCCATGTAAGATTTTTTCTATACAAATCATTTTTTATTTATATGAAACGTAAGAAAATGGCAGACCCCCTCCCTCCATAAATGCTTACGTAATTAGTGTACGACCCCTTACAGCGGCACACTAGGAGCTAACTTTCTGCAGTCAGTATGGCGAAAGGCATCTAAGGTTCAATTTCTCAAAATTAAGCACCTCAATCGAAAAAATATTTGTTAGGCGTAGTAGCGGACACCATCCTTCATAACAGATACCTACCAAACAGTTTTTCATGAAAAGTTCCTAATTTTGAGAAAACGCGCGTTAGATGTCTTTCGCCATATAAATTCCTGGTGGTTCACTCATCCCAAGCAACCAAAAGTTCAGATTTTACTTAAATTTGTTCCTAACCGAACCAATTGATTCACTTTTGGTTCACATTGAGTTCCAAGCACCTTAACGGAACTTCAAAGTTCACTTTTGCGCCCCACCATACAAAAAAATACTTAAAATGCAAGCTGATTAAGCTAAAACATCTCCTCTTATCCGAACTTTTGGTTGCTTGGGATGCTGGCTATTTTTGCATATACGTTAGCGCCTAAATACGGCTGCGGCGGGTAGGAAACCAACCACTGTATGTGATTCATTGGTTATGTTGGCGTTGATGAGATGCGTAAGATCGTTAGGCTGCTTACTCTGCACACGTCATTATCTAACTAGCTTAACTTAGCTTGATTGACTGTAGATAGAACTTTTATATAAGCGCTTGATAATCACACGGATAACGCTTGATAATCACTTAGGAGTTTCCGACCATCGACGACATCAACGTATGGACCATTGTGGCCACCAGGTGGTCCCCTGAAAGATCCGAAATATCGGTGAAAGTGGTCAATTCAAAAATTTCATCTTTGAGCATCATCTGGAAGATCCTCCAGGAATTCCTCCGGAAGTTCCTCCAGGAACTCCCCCGGAGGTTCCTCCAGGAATTCCTCCGGACATTCCTCCAAGAATTCCTCCGGAAGTTCCTCCGAAAGTTCCTCCAGGAATTCCTCCGGAAGTTCCTCCAGGAATTTCTCCGGAAGCTTCTTCTTCTTCTTCTTCTTATTGGCATTACATCACCACACTGGGACAGAGCCGCCTCGCAGCTTAGTGTTCATTAAGCACTTCCACAGTTATTAACTGCGAGGTTCCTAAGCCAGGTTACCAATTTTGCATTCGTATATCATGAGGCCAACACGATGATACTTTTATGCCCAGAGAAGTCGAGACAATTTCCAATCTGAAAATTGCCTAGACCGGCACCCTCAGCATGGTCTTGCTTTGTAGCCGCGCGTCTTACCGCACGGCTAAGGAGGGCCTCTTCTCCGGAAGCTCCTCCAGGAATTTCTCGTGAAGTCTATCCGTCATCAACAATGATCGGTACAGTCGACCGCCGCGATACGACCTAGAGCGACTGAAGCAACCTGATGTCGCCACTGCATACGCGCAGCATCTCGAGGCAGCGTTGCCGGAAGAGGGTGAGCTCGATGGGGCCCCTCTTGAGGACTGCTGGAATACAGTCAAAGCAGCCATTAACGACGCAGTGATGAACAACGTCGGGTATGTGGGACGAAGTCGACGGAACGATTGGTTCGACGAAAAGTGCAGACAGATTCTGGAGGAGAAGGACGCAGCGCGGGCGGCCGCGCTGCAGCAATGTACCAGGCAGACGGAAGCGGAGACAGCACACCCACCTTTTTCAGGAAGAAGCGAAGTGCGAGGAGATAGAACAGCTGTGCCGTTCTCAAGAAACACGCAAGTTCTATCAGAAGCTCAACGCTTCTCGCAAAGGCTTCGTGCTGCGAGCCGAAATGTGCTGGGATAAGGATGGGAGCATCTTGACGGACGAACGTGTGGTGACCGAAAGGTGGAAGCATCACTACGAAGAATATTTGAATGGCGCCGAGAGTACGAGCAGTGAAAGTCAAGGCAGCGGAGGAGATGACTACGTCAGTTCAGCGGACGATGGAAGCACACCAGCCCCCACCTTGAGGGAAGTTAAGGATGCCATCCAACAGCTAAAGACCAATAAAGCAGCTGGTAAGGATGGTATCGGTCTGATCAAGATGGGCCCAGAAAA
The DNA here is from genome assembly GCF_024139115.2 of Armigeres subalbatus. Taxonomy (NCBI): domain Eukaryota; kingdom Metazoa; phylum Arthropoda; class Insecta; order Diptera; family Culicidae; genus Armigeres; species Armigeres subalbatus. The sequence goes on from NC_085141.1 coordinate 256,970,737, forward strand.
ACTAGCCACTTGTCTGCACAAACTGATAATCAGAATCTGGGAAACTGAACAGCTACCAGAGGAGAAGGGGTTATATGCCCCATCTACAAGAAAGGCGACAAACTGGAGTGTGACAACTTTTGATCGATCACCATCCTTAATGCCGCCTACAAAGTGATATCCCAGATTATCTTCCGTCGTCTGTCACCATTAGTGAATGAGTTCGTGGGAAGTGTTCAAGCCGGCTTCGTTGACGGCCACTCGACAACGGACCAGATCTTTATTTTACGGCAAATCCTTTAAAAATGCCGTGAATATCAGGTCCCAACGCACCATCTGTTCGTTGATTTCAAGGCGGCATACGACAGTATGAACCGCGTATAACTATGGAAAATTATGGACGAGAACAGCTTCACTGGGAAGCTTACCGGACTGATCAATGCAACGGTGGATGGTGTGCAAAACTGTGTGAAGATTCCGGGTGAACACTCCAGCTCGATCGAATCGCGCCGAGGACTAAGACAAGATGATGGACTTTCGTGCCTGTTGTTCAACATTGTGCTAGAAGGTGTCATGCGGAAAGCCGGATATAACAGCCGGGGTACGATTTTCAACAGATTCAGTCAATTTATTTGTTTCGCGGACGACATGGACATTGTCGGCCGAACATTTGCAAAGGTGACAGAACTGTACACCCGCCTGAAACGTAAAGCAACAAAAGTTGGACTGGTGGTGAATGCGTCAAATACAAAGTACATGCTTGTGGGCGGAACCGAGCGCGACAGGGCCCGCCTGGGAAGCAGTGTTACGATAGACGGGGATACCTTCGAGGTGGTCGAGGAATTCGTCTACCTCGGATCCTTGCTAACGGCTGATAACAATATTAGTGGAAATATGAAGGCGCATCATCTGTAGAAGTCGGGCCTACTACGGGCTCCAGAAGAAACTGCGGTCAAAAAAGATTCACCACCGCACCAAATGTGTCGTGTACAAGACGCTAATAAGCCCGGTTGTCCTCTACGGACATGAAACATGGACAATGCTCGAGGAGGACTTGCAAGCACTCGGAGTATTCGAGAGACGGGTGCTTAGGACCATCTTTGGCGGTGTGCAAGAAGACGGTGTGTGGCGGCGAAGAATGAACCATGAGCTCGCCCAACTCTACGGCGAACCCAGTATCCAGAAGGTAGCTAAAGCCGGAAGGGTACGATGGGCAGGACATGTTGCAAGAATGCCGGAAAGCAACCCTGCAAAGATGGTGTTCGCTTCCGATCCGGCAGGTACGAGACGGCGTGGAGCGCAGCGAGCGAGATGGGGAGACCAGGTGCAAAACGACTTGGCGAGCGTGAGGCGTATTCGAGGATGGAGAGATGCGGCCTCGAACCGTGTATTGTGGCGTCAAATTGTTGATTCAGTGTTATCTGTTTAGATGTAGACTAAATAAAAGAAATCAAATGAATCACATGACCGCTCCACAGTAGCTAAAATCGTGTTTTGAGAGCGTTTATTTAATAGTACCTTTATTATGCAATTTAGCGTAATTGCGTCTTCGAGACATTTTATCAGTAAATCGACACGCTTCTTTGGAGGCATATAGCCTTATGATCAATCCCCCTAAAAGTGAGATGAAAAATTCTTTTTTTCCGCTCTACAACATGGAAGGTATATGTTTTCGCGAGAGTTGTAGAAGACACCAAGTTCGTATTTTCATTACTTTTGGAGATTTATTGCATTGTATGCCAACAAGTTTTGAACATGTTCGATGTATAAGCATACAATCATATGGAGACGCATGGTGCATTGGTGCATCAACTCCTTGTGGTGGTTATTGATTTCTACCTTGCAAAGTAGGAAATGGTTTTTGATGAAACTTTACTCACATTCTCTTACAACTCTACTGTTCAGGTATTAATTTAAAGTTTATTACTAGTACTTATGCGTATGAGATTGACTGCCACAATTTGCCCGGTGTCAACTGTTTTAACTTTTTTATGGTTTAAGTTTTTAATGCATAATAACCACCCAACGGGGGGTATTTTAATATTATCTAAAACTTTCTAGAACATGCAAAGTATGTAGAAATAAAAATGAAAAAGATATATTTAAAGCCCCATTATAAGGGGTTGTCAGCAAAAAACGTAAAAAATCTCCAAAAGTAACGGAACTACGAACTTGGTGTCTTCGACAAAGTTTTTCAGGAGAACTTTTGCTACAACTTTTATGAAGAATCAAACCTTATATGTTGTGAAGTGGGATAAATAAATTTTTCATCTCACTTTTAGGAAGATTGATCAGTAAGCTGAATACCTCCAAAAAAATGCATTCAATGTCTCGAAGACACCATTACGCTTAATTGCATAATAAAGGTACTATTAAATAAACGCTCTAAACACTATTTTAGCCACTGTGTGCTGGACAGATGCCATTTCAGGGTGCTACGTCTTATCCTATTGATGAGTTGCTTCGTGGAGCTCAGTAGACCAAAAATACTTTAGCAGTTTTCGAAACATTTTCACGCTTAATATTGTCCACCGTGTAAATGCTTTTCCCACGATCTTTGTTCGCTTAAAAGTACTGTACAATGCGTGCCGCAGTACTTCCTGTTTTGACGGCATGTTTTATAACTGAACATGTTGGAGTAAAAGTTTGTGGGCGACAATTTTCTGAATATTCTAAGGATTCTTCCACAAAAGGGATTATTTCTCTAAAAGCATCAAGGCTCAAGACTCCATCACAATGTTTTGATAATTAATGACTGTATCACTTGTTTGTAATAGTGATGCAATTGGTACGGAAAAGTGAAGCAGCGATAAATAAATTTTGTTTACAACTGGAGTGGGTGGAAATTAGGTGTTAAAAATATGCCAACTGATGCATAATGTTGCCAGACTTGACGAATTGTTTATTTTATATCATAACACATGTTCACGGTGTATCAAATATATGGGTATTTATCGGTTTAAATTTTTATATACTCCACTGAGAATGTAATAGGGCATAGAATGTATACAGGGCAGCAGGGACTATGTCCAAGGGCTTGACGATCCCTCCCCAGGCCATCTGCGAGTTGTGGGGCTTGCCTAGGATGTGGTGGGGTCTGACAGTGGGCCCTGTTAAACCTCTATAAAAAGCTGCATGTATCCGCAAGTAGGCTCCACCAAAGCGACCGTGTGCCGCTCAAAGCGCACAAGCCCAAGTCCTGGTGTTAGGTGGGACGCTAAACAGCCCTGACACGACAGCCCTCCAACGAGACAGGAGGTTTGCGCAGGCCCAATAAGCCGCCTGGAAAACCAATCATTACGAACAATATAAGAGATAATGCGACTCGATATAATCGGCAAAGACCTAGGCGACGAATACAGGATCACGATTGGAAGCTTGGAACATGGAATTGCAAGTCGCTAGGTTTCGCAGGTTGCGACAGGATGATCTACGATGAATTACATCCCCGCAACTTCGACGTCGTGGCGCTGCAGGAGATTTGCTGGACAGGACAGAAAGTGTGGAAAAGCGGGCATCGAGCGGCTACCTTCTACCAAAGCTGTGGCACCACCAACGAGCTGGGAACCGGCTTCATAGTGCTGGGTAAGATGCGCCAACGCGTGATTGGGTGGCAGCCAATCAACGCAAGGATGTGCAAGCTGAGGATTAAAGGCCGTTTCTTCAACTATAGCATCATCAACGTGCACTGCCCACACGAAGGGAGACCCGACGACGAGAAAGAAGCGTTTTACGCACAGCTGGAGCAGACATACGATGGATGCCCACTGCGGGACGTTAAAATCGTCATCGGTGACATGAACGCACAGGTAGGAAGGGAGGAAATGTATAGACCGGTCATCGGACCGGATAGTCTGCACACCGTATCGAATGACAACGGCCAACGATGCATAAACTTCGCAGCCTCCCGCGGAATGGTAGTCCGAAGCACCTTCTTTCCCCGCAAAAATATCCACAAGGCCACATGGAGATCACCTAACCAAGAAACGGAAAACCAAATCGACCACGTTCTAATCGACGGTAAATTCTTCTCCGACATCACGAACGTCCGCACTTACCGCAGTGCGAATATTGAATCCGACCACTACCTCGTTGCAGTATGCCTGCGCTCAAAACTCTCGACGGTGTACAACACGCGTCGAAGTCGGACGCCGCGGCTTAACATTGGGCGGCTACAAGACGGTAGACTAGCCCAAAAATACGCGCAGCAGCTGGAAGTGGCACTTCCAACGGAAGAGCAGCTAGGCCCAGCATCTCTTGAAGATGGCTGGAGAGATATTCGATCCGCCATTGGTAGCACCGCAACCGCTGCACTTGGCACGGTGCCCCGGATCAGAGAAACGACTGGCATGACGGCGAATGTGAGCAGTTAGTGGAAGAGAAGAATGCAGCATGGGCGAGATTGCTGCAACACCGCACGAGGGCGAACGAGGCACGATATAAACAGGCGCGGAACAGACAAAACTCGATTTTCCGGAGGAAAAAGCGCCAGCAGGAAGATCGAGACCGTGAAGAAACGGAGCAACTGTACCGCGCTAATAACACACGAAAGTTCTATGAGAAGTTAAACCGTTCACGTAAGGGCCACGTGCCACAGCCCGATATGTGTAAGGACATAAACGGGAACCTTCTTACGAACGAGCGTGAGGTGATCCAAAGGTGGCGGCAGCACTACGAAGAACACCTGAATGGCGATGTGGCAGACGAAGATGGTGGTATGGTGATGGACCTGGGAGAACGCGCGCAGGACATAATTCTACTGGCTCCGGATCTCCAGGAAATCCAGGAGGAGATTGGCCGGCTCAAGAACAACAAAGCCCCTGGGGTTGACCAACTACCAGGAGAGCTATTTAAACACGGTGGTGAGGCACTGGCTAGAGCGCTGCACTGGGTCATTACCAAGATTTGGGAGGAGGAAGTTTTGCCGCAGGAGTGGATGGAAGGTGTCGTGTGTCCCATCTACAAAAAGGGCGATAAGCTGGATTGTAGCAACTACCGCGCAATCACATTGCTGAACGCCGCCTACAAGGTACTCTCCCAAATTTTATGCCGTCGACTAGCACCAACCGCAAGGGAGTTCGTGGGGCAGTACCAGGCGGGTTTTATGGGCGAACGCTCCACCACGGACCAGGTGTTTGCCATTCGCCAAGTACTGCAGAAATGCCGCGAATACAACGTGCCCACACATCATCTATTCATCGACTTCAAAGCCGCATATGATACAATCGATCGGGACCAGCTATGGCAGCTAATGCACGAACACGGCTTTCCGGATAAACTGACACGGTTGATCAAAGCGACGATGGATCGGGTGATGTGCGTAGTTCGAGTTTCAGGGGCATTCTCGAGTCCCTTCGAAACCCGCAGAGAAATTCGGAGACGCATAGTGGCTGGAAATCGTACGTACTTTGGACTCCGCAAGACGCTCCGATCGAATAGAGTTCGCCGCCGTACCAAACTGACAATCTACAAAACGCTAATGAGACGGGTAGTCCTCTACGGACACGAGACCTGGACGATGCTCGTGGAGGACCAACGCGCACTTGGAGTTTTCGAAAGGAAAGTGCTGCGTACCATCTATGGTGGGGTGCAGATGGCGGACGGTACGTGGAGGAGGCGAATGAACCACGAATTGCATCAGCTGTTGGGAGAACCATCCATCGTTCACACCGCGAAAATCGGACGACTGCGATGGGCCGGGCACGTAGCCAGAATGTCGGACAGTAACCCGGTGAAAATGGTTCTCGACAACGATCCGACGGGCACAAGAAGGCGAGGTGCGCAGCGGGCAAGGTGGATCGATCAGGTGGAAGATGACTTGCGGACCCTCCGTAGACTGCGTGGTTGGCGACGTGTAGCCATGGACCGAGCCGAATGGAGAAGACTCTTATATACCGCACAGGCCACTTCGGCCTTAGTCTGAATAAATAAATAATGAGAATGTAATAGAAGCTTACATAACATGTTTAAATGTTTATTTTTGGTTTATTTGTTCAATCCGACAAAGAGCAATGATTTTTTTCCAATAAATAAATCTGGCAACGGTGAAGAGATGATTATTTTCTTGTGTATGCACACCTTTGTTTGCTTGTTGGTGTGGACGTGGCTGGCGTATCCAGTTTTCCGCGAGCGGTAATGGCCGCCAGCTTGCCTGCGGGTTAGTCTCTGATTTGACGTTTCTGGAGGTCAACTGCACCCACCATTCGAGCATTTCAGACAATGTGGTATATAAGAAGGCTTGAATTCACTGAATCAGCACCTTCTTATATACCTCATTGGTCAGAATGCTCAGAGCGGTGGGTGCAGTTGACCTCCACAAACGTCAAATCTGAGACTGACCCGCAGGCAGCTGGCGGCCATTACCGCTCGCGGAAAACTGGATACGTTGTATTGTTCGGATTGAATGAAGTTGCATCGCGTAGATTTTGTTCTCACCATTTTACTTATTGCGCTAGTGAATTTGAGTATTCCGCATTTTATTGCATTTACAATACGGTCGTCAATTTTGTCTCTCACTTCGATTTTTGGAAAGCAGTTTTCGACAGTTTTTGGACGTGAAGTGAATTGATCGGTAGTCAAGATTAAATAAAAAGGTGAAACTCAGTTAATGAATATGTTTTAGGAGTGATTAAATCAAGGAAACAGTAGGAAAAGATCAAAAGAAAAATCAAGTGCGTGTGTATGTGTTTGCTCCGAACGTTCGGAGTTAGTATGCGTTCGATAAAAATGCGAATGTCGGTCTAGGAAAAAAGCTGTTTTCAGCGTTTTTCCAGCAATTTCTCAGTAATTGTTAGTTTGGATAAGTGAAAAATTAATATGAAAATGTAATGAAGTAAGTGAAACACACCAAATTATTTAGTGGAAAATGTAGAGGGGAGAAAGGTAGTGTTTATAGTTTTGTAATATTCCGCTTTTTATTTGTTAGTCTTTTCTAACATTTTTAGGAAACATTCTGCAACTCTCGCTACTTTCTTTTCCTCCGCCAGCGTATACTTACGTTTCATATCATTTTCTCTCTCTTCAATGCTGCTTTTATTAGGAAATCGATCAAAATTTGTGTCGATTGGCATTTACTAAATTATCAACTCGGCCAAACAGCTCACACAAACCTCGTCCAACCTACCTTATTGTATATTCCCAAGAACAATCACGATTTACGAACACAAAAATGAGGTTATCCTGGAAACATTTATACCATTCTGTAGGATTTCCCCTTCCAACGTACCACGTTTTTGGAAATTTGATGAATATTGTATCGTGTTACAAATACGACTTTATCATGACATACATTTCCTCACTAGCGCCAAAATAGCAAAAAATGTGGTCTTGTGCAAACGGAAACACTAAAATACCTGAAATTACATCCGTACATGGGCAAACAAATACTTACTTACTTACTTACTTATGGATCCTGTACACCTCCGGTGGTGCAAAGGGCCGACTTGAAAGATCTCCATCCTGAGCGTTGCCCGGCTATCGCTTTAACCTGTTGCAAGGTTAGATTTCGGTCGACTTCTTTTATTTCTTTATTGAGGCTAATCCGCCATGAGCCTCTGGGTCTGCCTCTGCTGCGATGACCCGCTGGGTTCCAGTCTAATGCTTGTTTACAGATTTCGTTTCCGCCCCTACGTATGTGGTCGACCCAGCCCCACTTCCGTTCCCGAATTTCAGTTGCTATCTGCCTCTGGTGACAACGACGATGGAGCTCGTTGTTGGAGATCCAGTTGTGAGACCACCAGGCCCGAATTATATACCACAGGCATCTGTTAATGAACACCTGCAGTCGTTGAGTGTTCTCTACTGATACACACCATGTTTCGCTAGCGTATAACAGCACAGATTTCACGTTAGAGTTAAAAATTCGTATTTTGGTGCGTTCACTTATCTGACTGTTTTTCCAGATATTTCTTAAACTCGCAAAGGCAGCCCTTGCTTTCTTGATCCGTGCGCCTATGTCGATCTTGGTACCGCCGTCTGACGCCATTTGGCTACCAAGATATTGGAAGCTTTCAACATTCTCCACTGGTTGCCCGGCTTCTGTGAAACTGGAGGGAGTCACCGTGTTTACATCCAACGATTTGGTTTTGTTGACGTTGATGACTAAACCTGCCGAGGAGGAGCGCTCGGCAAGGTCGTTGAGCTTACTCTGCATATCAGAGCGCCGTTACGCGAGGAGTGCAACGTCATCAGCCAATTCGAAGTCATTTAGGTGCTCAATGGTTATAGGCTGCCATAACAGCCCGCGGTTTGGTTCACGGTCAATCGCATCTACCAGAATCTCATCGATTACGATGAGGAACAGTAACGGTGATAGAATACATCCTTGCCTCACACCAGCTACGACCCGGATAGGGTCGGACAGGACCCCATTGTGCAGCACTCTATACGAAAAGGCCTCGTACTGTGCTTCGATGAGGCCGATTATTTTCTCAGGAACCCCCTTGCGTCTCAGGGCGCCCCATATATTCTCGTGATTGAGAAGATCGAAAGCTTTTTCGTAGTCAATGAATACCAAGTAAAGGGACTCTTGGAATTCGTTGACCTGCTCCAGAATGATGCGGAGCGTGACAATATAGTCCACACAGGATCTTCCGGCACGGAATCCGGCTTGCTGCCGCCGGAGAGTCGCATCGATCTTCTCCTGAATCCGGGCTAGGATAATTTTGCACAGAACTTTGAGAACGGTACACAGCAACAGAGGGGCCCTCCTTAGCCGTGCGGTAAGACGCGCGGCTACAAAGCAAGACCATGCTGAGGGTGGCTGGGTTCGATTCCCGGTGCCGATCTAGGCAATTTTCGGATTGGAAATTGTCTCGACTTCCCTGGGCATAAAAGTATCGTCGTGCTAGCCTCATGATATACGAATGCAAAAATGGTAACCTGGCTTAGAAACCTCGCAGTTAATAACTGTGGAAGTGCTTAGCGAACACTAAGCTGCGAGGCGGCTCTGTCTAGATCATCCCGAGGTGGTGATGGCCTGGCTGACACTTGAAAAAGTTGTTCGAAGTGCTCGAACCAGCGTTTCAGCTGGTAAGTTGGGTCGGTCAATAACTGATCATTCGCGTCTTTCACAGGCATCGTTGCATTCATCTTCGCCCCGCTTAAGCGTCGTGAGATATCGTAGAGGAGGCGAATGTCCCCAGTTGTTGCCCTTCTCAAGAGCCGCGTATCGCTGACGGGCTAAGACTTTCGCTCCTCTGGTTTTCGATCGCTCTATCGCGGCTTTGGCTTCTCTTCGCTCCTCTATCTTCCTCCAGGTCTCATCGGTGATCCATTATTTTCTCTGGGTGCGTAGTTCGCCCAGATTGTTCTCGCTGGTGGCGATGAAGACATTCTTGATGGCGGTCCATTGGTCTTCCACGCTACCACCTTCCGGAATATCTGCAGCACGCGTCTCCAGTTCTTCATCGAAGGACCGTTTCGCCGTGGCATCTTCCAGTCGGCGTGTGTTGAATCGTCGTCCAACTCTTTCCACCTGCCGACGAATCCGCGCAATGCGCAGGCGTATTTCGCCGATGAGGAGGTGATGATCAGACGCGATATCGGCACTACGTTTATTCCGTACATCAAGAAAGCTCCGTTTCTATTTTCAGTTGATGCAGATGTGGTCGATTTGATTTTCTGTAAAGCCGTCACGGGAGACCCACGTGACCTTGTGAACCGGTCGATGAGGGAAGAGCGATCCCCCGATCACCATGTCGTTATTAACACAAAATTCTGCGAACAGCTCTCCATTTTCGCTCATTTCTCTGTGACCATGGCGTCCCATAATGCGCTCATGGTTCGAGTTGTCGGATCCGATCTTCGCATTGAAGTCGCACAAACAGATCTTGATATCACCCTTCGGAATTCTATCTACGACGGTTGTAGGTTGTAGTAGGTTGTTGGCCCAATGTTCCCTGTCCACCGGGATGGGGCTGCCATCTTAGGTATAGCTTCCGGGGAATAGCATTTCATACTCAGCCGCTGGATGCCAGAACAAACGCTGTTGGAGCCGCACCTCCTTGGTGGTCAGACGTTCGATCAATCGGATCAAATTTGTTTAAAGTCCCACCCAACACCAGGACTAGGCTAGTGCGCTTTGAGCGGCACACGGTCGCTTTGATAGGGCCTGCTTGGGGACAAATGCAGCTTTTTATAGAAATTCAACAGAGCCCACTGTCGAACCCCACCACATCCTAGGCAGACCCCACAGGACGCACCCTCTCACTCTAGCTGATGTCAGAAGGGCAACAGTGCCCAGGCTACACTACCAGCTAAGTACGCAACCCTTAGCTGGCGGTCAATTGTCATCGGAAGACCCGTGGAAGCGTGAGTATTGGAACTTGTGAGGACCAGAGCTATGTTAGGCGCCCCTTCCCGGATGTCAACTCACCATTTCGCAGCCCGGGCAAACTAATACCCCACCAAAATCACCATAATGCACCTACGCCTTGAATGCGCCTTGAAGCATTTTCACAAAATTCACTCGGCCAACCTGCCCCTTCGGCCAATCAGCCTCGGTTTCTCCTATCATTCTTGAAGATAGCCGGATTCAAGCCTTATAATAAAACATACTCAAGTCAGTTTAGTAAGTTAATTATTTTATTTATTTATTCAGACTAAGGCCGAAGTGGCCTGTGCGGTATATAAGAGTCTTCTCCATTCGGCTCGGTCCATGGCTACACGTCGCCAACCACGCAGTCTACGGAGGGTCCGCAAGTCATCTTCCACCTGATCGATCCACCTTGCCCGCTGCGCACCTCGCCTTCTTGTGCCCGTCGGATCGTTGTCGAGAACCATTTTCACCGGGTTACTGTCCGACATTCTGGCTACGTGCCCGGCCCATCGCAGTCGTCCGATTTTCGCGGTGTGAACGATGGATGGTTCTCCCAACAGCTGATGCAATTCGTGGTTCATTCGCCTCCTCCACGTACCGTCCGCCATCTGCACCCCACCATAGATGGTACGCAGCACTTTCCTTTCGAAAACTCCAAGTGCGCGTTGGTCCTCCACGAGCATCGTCCAGGTCTCGTGTCCGTAGAGGACTACCGGTCTAATTAGCGTTTTGTAGATTGTCAGTTTGGTACGGCGGCGAACTCTATTCGATCGGAGCGTCTTGCGGAGTCCAAAGTACGTACGATTTCCAGCCACTATGCGTCTCCGAATTTCTCTGCTGGTGTCATTTTCGGCAGTCACCAGTGAGCCCAAGTACACAAATTTTTCTACCACCTCGATTTCGTCACCACCAATGCAAACTCACGGTGGGTGGCTCACATTGTCTTCTCTTGAACCTCTGCCTATCATGTACTTCGTCTTCGACGTGTTGATGACAAGTCCGATCCGCTTAGCTTCCCTCTTCAGTCTGATGTAGGCTTCCTCCATCTTCTCAAAGTTACGTGCCATAATATCTATGTCGTCGGCGAAACCAAATAGCTGGACGGACTTATTGAAAATCGTACCACTCGTGTCAATCCCTGCTCTTCGTATTACCCCTTCCAAAGCGATGTTGAATAGCAAACACGAAAGACCATCACCTTGCCGTAACCCTCTGCGGGTTTCGAAGGGACTCGAGAATGCCCCTGAAACTCGAACTACGCACATCACCCGATCCATCGTCGCTTTGATCAACCGTGTCAGTTTATCCGGAAAACCGTGTTCGTGCATTAGCTGCCATAGCTGGTCCCGATCGATTGTATCATATGCGGCTTTGAAGTCGATGAATAGATGATGTGTGGGCACGTTGTATTCGCTGCATTTCTGCAGTACTTGGCGAATGGCGAACACCTGGTCCGTGGTGGAGCGTTCGCCCATAAAACCCGCCTGGTACTGCCCCACGAACTCCCTTGCAGTTGGTGCTAGTCGACGGCATAAAATTTGGGAGAGTACCTTGTAGGCGGCGTTCAGCAATGTGATTGCGCGGTAGTTGCTACAATCCAGCTTATCGCCCTTTTTGTAGATGGGACACGACACCTTCCATCCACTCCTGCGGCAAAACTTCCTCCTCCCAAATCTTGGTAATGACCCAGTGCAGCGCTCTAGCCAGTGCCTCACCACCGTGTTTAAATAGCTCTCCTGGTAGTTGGTCAACCCCAGGGGCTTTGTTGTTCTTCAGCCGGCCAATCTCCTCCTGGATTTCCTGGAGATCCGGAGCCGGTAGAATTATGTCCTGCGCGCGTTCTCCCAGGTCTATCACCATACCGCCATCTTCGTCTGCCACATCGCCATTCAGGTGCTCTTCGTAGTGCTGCCGCCACCTTTGGATCACCTCACGCTCGTTCGTAAGAAGGTTCCCGTTTATGTCCTTACACATATCAGGCTGTGGCACGTGGCCCTTACGTGAACGGTTTAACTTCTCATAGAACTTTCGTGTGTTATTGGCGCGGTACAGTTGCTCCGTTTCTTCACGGTCTCGATCTTCCTGCTGGCGCTTTTTCCTCCGGAAAGTCGAGTTTTGTCTGTTCCGCGCCTGTTTATATCGTGCCTCGTTCGCCCTCGTGCGGTGTTGCAGCAATCTCGCCCATGCTGCATTCTTCTCTTCCACTAACTGCTCACATTCGCCGTCATACCAGTCGTTTCTCTGATCCGGGGCACCGTCCCTAGTGCAGCGGTTGCGGTGCTTCCAATGGCGGATCGAATATCTCTCCAGCCATCTTCAAGAGACGCTGCGCCTAGCTGCTCTTCCGTTGGAAGTGCCACTTCCAGCTGCTGCGCGTATTCTTGGGCTAGTCTACCGTCTTGTAGTCGCCCAATGTTAAGCCGCGGCGTCCGACTTCGACGCGTGTTGTACACCGTCGAGAGTTTTGAGCGCAGGCATACTGCAACGAGGTAGTGGTCGGATTCAATATTCGCACTGCGGTAAGTGCGGACATTCGTGATGTCGGAGAAGAATTTACCGTCGATTAGAACGTGGTCGATTTGGTTTTCCGTTTCTTGGTTAGGTGATCTCCATGTGGCCTTGTGGATATTTTTGCGGGGAAAGAAGGTGCTTCGGACTACCATTCCGTCAGTTTAGTAAGTTAAGTCAGTTTCAAATATTTATAATTGTGATAAAGGCCACAAATACAAACTGGTTGAAGATCACTTGTACCACTTTTTGGACGTTTTGTAGGTATCTTGGTGATATTTTTGAATTCAAGTATGAATTCTTTTGAAATTTTTCAGCTAAAAATTTTAAATCAAGATTCCTCCCAGGGATTTTCTGTTTTAAATTGGTCCACAGGTGCAGAATTATCACGGAAATCGAGCTTAGATCGACATTTTTTTATAATAACGGTCTATCGTCTATCGAGCACCGTGAACAGCCTTTCTTCACCCCAGTTCAGCTGCTGATATGCACTAGGACGCAATAAAATACGAAATACAAAGCTGAGCGATTCCAAGCAACAGCATCAAAATTTAAGAAAATTTTTAATTCATGATTTTCTATTGAGTTGAAACTTTGCACAGTTTTTCAATTTCATCTAAATCGTCATTTTTCGATATCAAATCTTCATATTGAGTCACGACTAACTTTTCAAAAGGGTGTTTGTGAAAATGGTTCAAAAATATTTAAAAAGCTGCACAGCAAAAACGGAATGTTCGATTGTTATGATTTTTTCAGCAAAGTTAGACAACTAAATGGTGATTCTTAAGAAAATGTGCACAGTAAAAAAAAAATTTTTTTTGGCTTTAAAAATATCATTTTTGTCACAAAAACTCAAATATCTCAAAACCCTATCTTTTTTCGAACGTAATTTTTTTAGGGAAAACGGTCCATTATATTAGCTATCTACCATAAAAATTTGGTGATGGTAAACTAATAAACAAAAAAGTTATGACATTTCAAACATTTCACAATTTTCACATATAGTAAACAAAAAAAAATTTCCGTGTATTTTTTTTTTCAAGAATCGCAGTTTGATGCTGATTTTAGGGCCTTGCGTGAGTTAAACAAGTTGTTTGTATGATATTCCATATTTATGTATTCATCGATATTATGTATATTATATGTATAAATAAATAAAAATGAATTAATATTATCCTAAGTATTAAATTAAATGTGGCAGTTACACAATAATGTTATAGAAACTCTAAGAGTTTTGGGTTTGAATTTTGGTATGGGTTATGATATCATGAAAACAGTTTATTAATACTTATTTTTTATTTATTTTTATTCAAATTTTTTAAAATATCGAACACTTTTGAATTATTATCAGCACAGTTTGAGTATAGTTTTGCTTTAATTTTATTTTCCGACAATGGAATGAAACAGTGAAATTTTTGGGTTCCTTGGATCGTTTTCGCGTTATTAAATTGCTCGCTGAGCTCTGAAGCCTTTATTTCGTACTCTTCAGTAGTAGTAAAACAAAATGATAATTTGGTTAAATCTTTTTCTTTCTACGATTTGCCCAATCAAAAGTTCTTTCGCAGTTTTAATTGGATGCTCACGTTCTTTGGCTAAACTTGCTCTTGTGGCCATGCGCTTTATTGTTCCTCCAATAGCATCACAAGGACCTTTGCCATGTGATGTAGCAAAAAATGCCATTCTGCATCAATTCCGTACATTGATTTAAATTGACATAGGCTCGAAAAATTCTTACGATTTTTGTACTGCGACGCTGCTCCATCAGACATGAAATATATCTTTTGACTTCTTTATGCTTATCAACGCGTAAAAAGTTAATCATTTTTTCAATGAACAAGTTTACGGATACTGAATCGTGTCTTAAATCTTCGGAAATTATAATAAAACTTAAGTGTTCAATTTGCGTACTTCCATTAAAATAAATAACGAATGGATGAATTGTAGCTTGTTGTACGTTCCAGTGATGGGACTGCACTTCATCTTGCAATACAAAGCTGTAATTTTCAGAAAAATCACAAATGACTAAAAATTCACCATTTTGTAATGTATTTTTCGTATTTTTTAAAAAGCTGGATTGTTCTGTTTTAATGAAATCGTGATTAAACTTTCTAATTTCAAGCAAAAATATGACACAAACTCATCTACAGGTTTTACAATAGTTTCTATGTCACACCTATCCGTGGTCACCCATTGCTCAAATGATAACTGATCAATATATTTTTCTTCAAACTCAGCGAATAAAGTATTTTCCAATGATGAAGAATCTGGACAATCCGAACAAGATCGTAGATAGCAATTTGATGTTGTATTTTCACACAAAAGACTACCAGTTAACATTTTAATATCCTTTGTTAAATTGATTCTTTTCAAACTATGTAAAATAAGATTAATATTCTCATGGGTTGTGCACACACACATTATGTGTTCCTGAATTGGAAAGAAGCTTACATTGCCTTGGCCGAAGGCTTGCAAATGAGGAAAAACCTATTTTAATATTATCGTGAATTTCCTTGAAGCGTGTGTACGCTTCTTTCAAAGTCGTCATCATTAATCCGTTTTGGATTGCTTGACGCTTTCCATCTTTTTTTACTGATACATAATCTTTTTGACCAGGCATAGCTCGACTTACTTCATCATCTTCAAAATATTGAACTACTATTTCTTTTGTCTCATCTGTTAATGCAGTACTAGACCTAGTATTTTTGGTTGAAAGACAGTTCTTCAATTGTTTTGCCTCTTTTACTGTATTTCTATTGGTTTTGAACTCATCAATGGCATCCTGAATAGACCACGAACTTGGCAGCATCGACAAAATCAATAATTTTTCTTTCCTTGTCGTGGCTGCATTCGAGAACCTTTCCTTCATATTTATAATTACCTCATCGTAGTCTGTATTTTCCACATCATCAGGTCCTAATTTGAAGAGGTTTCTTCGTACAGCTTCGTTTATTTCACGGTATTTTTTCTCCGGGTAATAAACGTAGTCCATCTTACTCCATTTAATCGGAGTCACTTTTATCCCAGCTATGCCCTCGTTAAAGCGTTCGATGTTGACCTTTTGGATACACTCATCTTCTGATTGATTTGTTGAAACAGATTTCGCTGATGGTACGGTGGCAAGGCTCTCAGCACTTAATACTTGTGGTAATTCCTCAGTTGTTGTCGATACATCTGGCAATTCCTCAGTTGCTGTCGTTTTCGAACTTCCTGCGCTCTGCTCAACCGATGATATACAGATTGCTCTTTTGTCAACGTTTTTCAATGTGGACATTGGAGCATAACCAGTCGCATTCAGTTTATCTATGGTGCTTTCGGTGAGATTTCGTAACTCTTTTGAACACTTTTTTCCATCAAACGGCCTACAACAGTTGAGAAAGCGGCTACTCATGTTGTTCGTAATATTTCAATAAACAAAATCACTTTTAAGTTTTTACTGACTAGTTTGGTGTCATTTGCTTGACTGAAGAAAAAAATTACTATAAGATCTTTAACAACCTTAGTAGTAGTAATTTTTTGCTTTTTCGTGAGCATTGTCATGGTATGTACCTATCATGCATTTGTTGTTGTTGAAGATACTCGTTTCCTCCCGATCATAAAGTCTATTCTCTAAGAGGTATATTTTTTGCAGGTAAACTATAGACGTACACGTGTATATAAATCTTTGATTTTGCAGCTTTTGTCTTAAAAATAACATTTCTGATATGTTTCTATCAACGTTATTATCAACAGGTTTCAACACTATTAAAAGATGATATGGAAATGCTAATATCATCTTCCAAACTTGGACGTACATGTTCATGATAGCATTAGAGGCGAAAGTATAGAATTGATAGTTCCGTTAGGATACGGCAGGCATGAAGAATGTTTTTATAGAAGTCGATTTGAAAGCGAGCGGAGGGCAATATTTGTGATGGCACATATCGCACGACCTTCCTTCTGCCAAGCTCCCGTATGAAGGGGGAGGGAAGAATATCAGTGTGGAAGCTGATATATCTCCACTGGCTGACTATTAAAAGAATTTTTCACCAGTCACGTGCAATGAAAATTATGACACTATCAATACTTTTGATCACAACACTGGATCGTGTCTAAGTTTCTTATAGATGCTATGAATAATTAAATCAAAATATCATGAAAACAACTTGTTTAAATCACGTCCCTTAACAATAAAATCTGCATCAAACTGCAATTCTCAAAATAACTTACACAGAAAAAATTTTTTTTTTACTAAATGTGAAAATTGTGAAATGTTTGAAATGTCATTACTTTTTGTTTATTAGTTTACCATCACCAAATTTTTATGGTAGATAGCTAATATAATGGACCGTTTTCCTAAAAAATTACGTTCGAAAAAGATAGGGTTTTGAGATATTTGAGTTTTTGTGACAAAATGATATTTTTAAAGGCAAAAAATTTTTTTTACTGTGCACATTTTCTTAAGAATCACCATTTAGTTGTCTAACTTTGCTGAAAAAATCATAACAATCGAACATTCCGTTTTTGCTGTGCAGCTTTTTAAATATTTTTGAACCATTTTCACATACACCCTTTTGAAAAGTTAGTCGTGACTCAATATGAAGATTTGATATCGAAAAATGACGATTTAGATGAAATTGAAAAACTGTGCAGAGTTTCAAATATTTTCGAAATGGTCGCTCAGGATCGACTGACATGCCCCCGTGGAATGCCTCAGCTGCACTACATTGAGTAACATAGGACGCTTATGAGTTTGTTCTCTAGCTATCGCTCTTACACGGTGGAAATAGATATAGATGTTGCACTATCGTCTATATATCAATATGACATACATTAATAAACATGACCTCCTAGCAAACTAGCCTAATCTAATTACTGAAACAACTTGTCCTGGTTGATATTTTTCTCTGCTCAGATGATGCCGCCGTAGCAAAAGCTATTGGATTTCTCCTTACCCCTTTGCATTAATAGTTTGTGGTGTACTGCTGCTGCAGCATTCTTTTGCCATCACGGTCGGTGATGGCAACGGTGGAAAACTCACGTAGGTCACGTTCCAGTTTCGCCATCTCCAGATCTATTATCGAACTTAAATTGAATTGGAGTAGTTTTACCGACAGGACGCGCGCGATGGGTGGCGAGATACCCCCATTCGCCTCATCTCATCATCCTCGTCAGCATCCAGCGTCATCCTGCTGGTCTAGTAGTTACTAAAGTGCACGACATCCAGCCGTATAATGTTTCGACGATAAACTTCAGGTTATTAGCTGCCAAGTGAAGAGTGGAAAGGCAAATCGAACGTCTTGTGATGACTTGTAACTTGTCGGATATCACCGACCGGGCTACATTAAGCTTGCTTTCCAGGTTTAAAATGTATGCCTTAGTTGACAACATAACTTGATGGGTAACATGACGGTCGAGCAGCACTGAAACTCTGTTTTGCCTTAGTAAGTACCTCTAGGAGCAACGGTGAAACTCTAGACTTTTTTCTTGTTTCATGACGGATAACCAGCTACATTTTCTTGAACGAGTTTGTTGGTTGCCTGCTAGGAACAAACTTTTATTTCTGATACCAGTTTTTATTGCGCCATGTCTCAGTGAAGTAGATTTGATGGTAACTTTCAAGTTTCGGACTTCTTACTTCTTTTTAAGATTTGTTTTGAAGGAAATAGTTTCGTAGTCGTTGATGATAGTAGCACAAGGAGTAAACCAGCTAAATCAGTAATTCTCAATTTACAAGCTTAAAAGCAAAGATGGTTTCAATTATTTAGTAATTTGAATTCTATTATTTCCTACAGTTTGCCAACAACTCATTTCAGAGACAGAATTTCAAAATGACATTTCAAAGCAAAGCACCCGTCTGTGCAAGGCACAGCTCCCAGTTCAGTTCGTTTGAACCACACGGTTCACTAGAACAGTTCTGAATCGGTCGCGACGCGACTAATCCGAATCGAGACCCGCACTCGGTTCACAATTCAGGAGCAATAGTTTGTATCCCAACTCACATGTGTCGCACGGTTCTTGATCTGTTGTTCAGAGCTCGGCTCCATGTCACAGCTATTTTGAGCTGGGCGACGACGTGAGCTGAAAGTTGTGTGGTTCAGATATTTTGCTTGGTACGGGTTCTTTCGCTACCGCACTACTAGGTACTTTTTTGTGTCCGTAGCGCCGACACAAGGGTGGTTCAAAAAATCGATTTTGCTCCATAGCGCTCTCATGTTCTGAGTGTCCTCCGAAAATTTGAGCTGATTTGGATGAAAACTGATTAAGCACAAGCCGTTTCTTTTATTACATCCAAATCAAAAAGTACCGACCTTGAAATTTAAATCTGCCCTGGATTGGCTTAGAGAAAAGGAATAAGTGACCGAACGGCTTCGTGTTCAGTTTGGGTGTTTGGCTATGGGTTGGTTTTGAAATTTTACATTCAGTAGCCAGAAGGGTCGTCCTCAGCCTAGCGATAAGATGCGCGGCTATAAAGCAAAACCATGATGAGGGTGGCTGGGTTCGATTCCCGGTGCCGGTTTAGGCAATTTTCGGTTTGGAAATTGTCTCGACTTCCCTGGGCATAAAAGTATCACCGTGTTAGCCTCATGATAAACGAATGCAAAAATGGTAACTTGGCTTAGAAACCTCGCGGTTAATAGCTGGGAAAGTGTTGAATGAGCACTAAGCAGCGAAGCGACAAATAAGAAGAAGTTAGAGCACTTATTTGATACGCACTTCCCTGGATGTGTCGATATAATATCTTCGGATGATCATTGTAGCTATGGGTCTTGGGCTCAAGCACGTAGAATCATAACTACTGAATCGATTTAATGGGCACTTAACAGTTTTGCTCTCTACAAACCTCCAGGGGAGAATAGGATTAATCCCGTTCTACTTCAGAGAGGTTTTGAGCATATCAAACATGTTTTGAAAAAGCTTTTAGTATGCAGTTTTGCTACTGGGTATATTCCAATATCCTGGCGGGATGTCACTGTAAAGTTTATCCCAAAAGGAGGACGTGCTTCGTATGAAGAAGCAAAGAGTTTAAGACCCATCAGTCTGACCTCATTTCTTCTGAAAAGCTTAGAACGTATTATCGATCATCACATTCGTGATGACTGTTTGGCAAACATGCCTCTTCATGTTAATCAACATGCTTACCAATCTGGAAAGTCCACCGTGACTCCTCTACACAAGGTTGTGTACGATATCGAGAAAACATTCGCTGAAAAGCAATCGTGCTTGGGTGCTTTCTTAGATATTGAAGGTGCTTTCGACAACGTGTCTTTCGATGCAATATTGGAAGCCGCACGTTGTCATGGGCTATCTAATATTATTACCAAATGGATTCATCAGATGCTCAAAAACCGACATCTCTACTCGACATTACGTCAAGCAGCGATTAGGAAATTAAGTGTCTGCGGATGCCCTCAAGGGGGAGGTTACTCAATAATGGCGGTTTTCCTACCTATGAATTTGCCGACGACTATCTAACATTGATAGTGGGTTTGTGCATTACTACCTTATTCGACCTGATGCAAAATGCTCTTCAGGTAGTTGAAAGTTGGTGTCGCCAATATGGCCTTTCGGTCAATCCGAATAAGACATCTATTGTTCTTTTCACGGAAAAACGTAACCGTAATGGTATTCGTCCATTACATCTTTTTGGTTCTGAAATCAATGTAACTGATCAAGTAAAGTATGTCGGTCTAATTTTGGATTCAAAGCTTTCCTGAACTCCTAACATTGAGCTCAGAATCAAAAAGGCGCGTATGGCTTTCCGCCAATGCCGACGAACCTGTGGTAAAACTTGGGGTCTTAAACCCAAATATATCAAATGGATTTACATAACAGTTGTACGACCAATTTTGGCTTATGGATGTCTTGTGTGGTGGCAAAAGGGGGAAGTGAGGACAATTCAGTCTAAATTAGGCCATCTTCAAAGGATGTGCCTAATGGCAATGACTGGTGCGTTCTGTTCCACTCCCATGGCTGATCTCGAAGTTCTCTTCGACGTGGCCCCACTACACATACATCTCAAACAAGAAGCATTTTCTTGTACTTACCGACTATGGGTACTCGGTTTTATGGAAGAGAATCCTGTAAACCGCAGTTCTACATACACTTCGTTGTTACCGCTTATGGTTAATTGGGACAAAATTTTCCTTGCTCCAAGTGATCTCACACACGTTAGTAGTTTTCCTTATAGGACATTTTCAACACAATTCCCCTCGCATAATGAGTGGACCTCTGGCTATTTGGAGAGAAGTATGTCGGACAGCATTGTTTGTTACACTGACGGCTCTCTCCTCGAAGGTAGAGCAGGTGCAGGCGTCTATTCGCGTGAGCTGAGATTGCAACAGTCACACCCACTGGGTACACACTGCACTGTCATTCAAGCGGAAATATTTGCCATCATGTGGGGAGTGCAATCTGCACTGCAGCAACGCATTATGAGCAAAGTAATATACTACTGTTCAGATAGCCAAGCAGCTATTAAAGCTCTCGCCTCAAGATCGAAGTTAGTAATCGCATGTCGAACTCAAACTGAATTCAGTTAATACTTTACACCTTATATGGGTACCTGGCCATTCTTCCATAGCTGGAAACGAATTGGCTGATGAGATAGCTCATAATGGAGCATCACATGACTTTATTGGTCCTGAGCCAGCTATTCCAATATCCAAGTGTTGGGTGAAGCTTTTGATCAACTCTTGGACTGTCACTCAGCACAAATGGCATTGGAGTAGTCTGGATTCATGTCATCAAACAAATTTGTACATCCGGGAGCCATCTCCGGTAGTAGCAAGCTATTTAGCTAATCTGTCTAAACAGAATTGCAGTGTCTTAGTCAAGGCCTTGACAGGTCACTGCCGACTGAACTATCACATGGCAAATATTCAACGTGTTGAATCATCTGTTTGTGATAGTTGTGAATCCGATTATAGAACTTCTTATCATCTAATATGTAACTGCCCAGTAGGGTGCGGCTTATTTTTCGAATGTTTCCAAAACCTGGAATTCGTGTGCTTAAACGCTTTTTTATGGCAAAAAAAGAGTAGCCTCAGAATTTCAGGCCAAAATATTGAAGTTTAGAGGTCGCGCAAAGGCTACTTAATCAGTTATATGCGACTACGGTATAATTCCATACGGAAAGGAACTATTATATTCAAAATGTACTATAAAAATAATAAAATTATGGCCTACTATGTAACGTCCTTGTTCTATAGAAAAATTGTTTTGCAGTATTTGGTCTAAAACATCGACAAATAATGGTTTTACAAACTCAGTTTGTTCTGAGAAAAATAAGAATATCCAGCTTTCCACGTTCGCCATAATGGCGGCTGCTATAAATAAATCTGACAGTAACTGCTTCCGACGCTGAATTGTCCTCGTTGATTTCATATAAAAATATCCGGATTTGGTTGATATTTGACAATGTTAGAGCGTTTGTAAAACTGATTTTCCTTAAAAAATAATAAATTTTCATCAAAACCTGCATATTACCAACATTCGGAGCTGATTTCAAGAAATATAATGATCCACAAAGTTTTCATAAATTTTATATTGAAGAGATTAATTACAATGGATTGTAAATCGGATGAAGATTGTCAAAATTATAATTATGATGTTCCACAAAGTTTTCATAAATTTTATATTGAAGAGATTAATTACAATGGATTGTAAATCGGATGAAGATTGTCAAAATTATAATTATTTTTATTAAAGCCTAAACTTGATGGTCAAAAAATCACCTTAAAAGTCTTTGCGCGACCTCTAAACTTCAATATTTTGGCCTGAAATTCTGAGGCTACACTTTTTTTCCATAAAAAAGCGTTTGGACACACGAATTCCAGGTTTCAGAAACATTCGAAAAATAAGCCGCACCCTACTGCCCAGTCTATGCACAATTGCGCTTCCAAATATTTGGTAAACACTTACTTAGTGAAATTGACTTCAGAAACCTGAACCATCAGAGTATTTTGTTGTTCATAACCCGTTGTGGTAAGGAGCTATAAGCTCGTGTATGCTTATGCGTTGTATGCCCTCTTCAAGGGCCCTTTTCCAAACATTCCCTTTATTGTCCCATCCACTTTCTTTTCCTTTTTTTTCACTTCCTTTTCCGTCAGGTGTGTGATGAAAAAGGCTTTGAAGGCGATGGCACAAATCTCCCAAATTGAGGTGAACGTGCCTCTGGAGTCGACGTTCTGATACCTGATAGCTGATACCTGATACCACACCGTGTGAAATTTTTATGATTCTACTTTTTCTCTCGATGACAGCTGGTGGTCTTCTCCATCGTGGGTTCAATCCCAGGTCCAATCTATTCTCCTACTTTGTATTTTCTCTATATTTCTCATGTTCTAGCAAACGCTAGAACTGGAAATGAAGATCTATACCGTTTCAATTTCTATCCCTATACCTTTAACTTGAATATTCTAGCAGTAGTTGATAGAATTGGAAATGAACTTAAAAGCTCGTTTCCTACATCCAATAAGAAATTCCATCAGTTGCTTTCTTCTATCTATAAACATTGGCAGCTCGGTAACCAAAACGAACATCTGCCTCTCGAACCTAACCCAAAAATTCCAATAAATTCCGTATGATCTCGTAACAAGTGCAGAGGTATATTCGGCTTGCAGTAACTAACATATGCTTGATAATTTTTTTTAAGGAGCAGTTATAAATATTTATACAAAACGATGTCTGATCGCTTAATTACTGGTCAAATTGCGTGATGAGCAACCGTTACATCCTAGGCTAACATTACATCTCGTGATCCTAGCTATTATGAAAAATTTGCAATTCGCCAATGTAGATTTCCAACATATCAATAAAGGGAACACTGACGCAAACACGTCATACCTGTCTGATTGACTGGAGCTGAAAGAGGAAGATACATTCTGCGATGCTACGGTGAGCTTCAGATGTAAATCCTTGCACCCAACTTGGATGTTAGATTATTAGAAATCTGTATTACAAATTGGCATACGCGAAATTACTAGATTCTAATATAGAAAAAAAGTCTTATACAGAGATTATAAGTTATACAGAATTGTAAGAAAATTCGACATCCGCCGGTTGATTGCTAATTGATTTCTCGACTTCCCTGGGCATAAAAGTATCATCGTGGTTAGCCTCACGATATACAAATGCCAAAATGGTAACTTGGCTTAGAAAGAATTCTTAATACATAATAATAAATAATAAATAATCTATATAATAAAAATGAGTTGAGATTTCCTTCCTGACGATTTAACTCGCGAACGGGTTGACCGATTTGCAAGATTTTCTCCTTAATCGATTCGTTTTGGGATCCGCAAGGTTTGTCTATATAAACAGTTGGTGAACTTAACGGGGAAATGTAATAAAAACCATTTGAATACAATTTTAGGTCAGCTGTTGAGGAAAACAAAACCAAAGGCACGGAAATTGATCTAGAGTGCGGAGCTGCAAATAGTTCATTGTGACATTTGCACCCGAGCAAATCTGGGTTTCTTTCGCTAGTAAATAATAATTATTAATAACTGTGGAAGAGCTCAATGAGCACTAAGCTGCGATGCGGCAATGTCCCTGTAGGGGATGCATGCCTCTCACTCAACTCGGACGATCAAAAGCTTACACCACGTAAAAACAAACGCTTACCGTTTTGCTGCCAAAGAAAATATATAGTCCCTCTCTCTAACAAATTGGGAACCAGTGATTTAGACGTCATATTGGACAGTTTTATCAGCATCAGCAAGTTTTCTGCTTGCAAAGATAGTCTGTGATATCATCTTCTGTTTTATTACTCGGTAGCTGGAGATCGTTGACGATAAGGCCATAAAACGCTGGGGAAATAATGCAGCCATAAAACGCGACGAAGTTTGGAAAGCAGTTCGACCATACGGATCTGTTTTACCAAATGTGATTTCCTGCTCAGTTATTCGGAATTTGTTAATCCGGATTGTTTCCCTTCGTCGATGAAAACGGCACACAATATATGCGGCTTGAGTTAACCACCGCAAAGACATGTGGACCTAATTGCTTCACCACTTGTTCACCCCCCTCATGACTTTCATGTTCGGTGGTAAACCACAGATTTCAACCCAATTTAGGCCCGATGCCCACGAAGCGTCTTTTCAACGCAGCGTGCAAGTGGCGTTAAAAAACGCAGGTGTGCATCGGTGTGCGTTATTTTAACGTTGCGTACACGTTGGGCTGAAAACACGCTACGTGAGCATCAGGCCAGGAGGTTGGGAATAAGAAGACACAAACGACTCTTCAATTAAATTTAAATTATGTACAGCAAGGAATTTTCAGCATTATGGTAATGGAATCTCCATGTCAACCATAATGAAAAAAATTGCTTGGGTTTTTGACTCACACATCTTTAACTAGTACATAAACAAAAAGCTATTATAGAGAACTTTACAGTAATATCATTAGAAACTATTTTTAGATCCGCGGCATCTCTCTCTTTACTTTCAACACTTTCAGTTTACAACAATACTGATGCCGGTTCCGACGAATGTCATTCTCAATTGCTATATAAATTAAATTGCTAACCCTACTAGCAAATCGAATACTCCGTCAGCATGATGAATCTCAATTTAATCAACATTGAACCACAGAAACAGCTACGAATCCCCGTGGCAAAACCCTACTCGTGCCGTGTTCGGTTCGTAATCAACTGTCAAGCGGTGGCCAACACCACTTTCAAAGGTGCCAATCTTCCCGCTGAGGAAAATTCATGTTGTACTAATCACCCTGGGAGAGTCTCTTCTGGTCCCACATAATTGGCACAAAATACGTTACTACATATGTGTTATACAGGGGCTAGCAAAATTATAGAATAACTTTACAAGTTAAAGTAGCAAAAGGCAAGCTTTAATCTCAATAGTTGCTTAACAATGTATTTCGTGGAATTATATTTCATTGGATTTTATTAGTGAAAAATATTAACCCTGAACTAGACGGGAACAGTTTTTTATAAATAGGTGTGAGGAAATACGTGATTAAAAGTTATCACGAGCAAGCCTTAAGGTGTTTTAACTGGAGATCGACATAAATTAAGATGGCTTTGTCAAAGAGCGGTTATTTTGTCTAACCCTGTACCCTGTCTGTACAATCAAGCCACCCGTATAAACCACCAAGAGCGGAAAGAAACATCTTAATGATGGCGTCTTTCGGGTGATACCAACTAGAGCATAATTTTGTCTCATTTCGTTGAAGTGTGCGAAAGTTGAGTATACACTGGCAGAAATGTGCAGAATTGAGTTATGTAATGTGATTACCGAAGTGACAGTTTTAAAAATCGTTTCAGCGTCTTAGAAGTAATACAAACACGTTAACATCCAGTTTACCGTCGTGCGGGGTTTCTTTTGACAAATCGGGGGCTACTTTGGACATTTTGAAACAAGAATTATAACGTGAGCTACTCTCAAATTGCCATTATCACCATTCGGATGTCTTGTTGATAGTTGGTTGGCAACTTTCTGTTTCAAATTTGTTATTTTTTCTTTTAGTTTTTTTTTAGAAAATCAAAAATCCAAAGTAGCCCCCGGATTCAAAAGAAGCCCCGCACGACGGTACTCGAATCAGGCTTAATTTTTGACGACCTTAAGGTCACTCCTGACGGAATCCAAGTTTTAAAGTGCTCGCGTTTTCGGGGGCACACCATTCGATACGGAAGCAACGCACAACTGTCATTTTTGTTGATTTAGTTTTGCTGCGTCGCAGCATGCGTGAAAAAATAAAAATGACAGTTGTGCGTTGCTTCCATAACGAGTGGTGTGTCCCCGAAAACGCGAGCACTTTGAAACTTGGATTCCGTCAGGAGTGACCTTAAGGACAATCCTCGCGGTAACCAAAACTAAATGCATTCGCGTTTTCATGAGCACACCGCTCAATACGAAAGCAACTGTCATTTTTATTATTCCACCAAGCATGCTGCGACGCAGCGAAGCTGAAATAATAAAAATGACAGTTGTGCTTCTGTATTGAGTGGTAAAACAAGTATTGATCAATGATTATAATAGAATAATTTGACCTCATATTTAGGAAATTCAACATTTCTAGATTAACGTCTGAGAAGGGCGTAATAGCCAAAATTTATTCTTTCTGATTCTTCGTCCACATATATAGCTATATATGTAGACGAAGAATAAGAAGGAATAACTTTTGGCTGTTACGCCCTTTTCAAATGTTGGTCTAGATTTTCAGTCTACTACTAAATTAAAACCTGACAAAAACTTATTCCAATTGACAATAACAAACAGTACCGTCAACTGGGGGGAAGATGATCATTGAGGTGAAGATGATCATTTGATGTGTCAGTCAAAAGTGCCAATTTTTTTATGAAACGGTAGTCAACAATATTCTCCGTTCAAGTAATGTTACCGCTAGGTAGAAATCCGAGTTTCGATTATAATCATGAAAATGTATTTTGTGGAAGAAAGAGAGAGATAGTCATAAATGACGCTATTTTCGTTTCAAACATTGACTTCGTAGACTTCTTGACGTAGTAAATTCAACATTCATACAAATAACCTAATGTATTTTGACTACTAGGTCATAATGATTTTGATAGAGCTGTCTTGATCAACTTCACCCCAAACCAGATTACTCAAAAAATGTGTGATAATTTAGTTTATTTTAATAAATGCGAATGCATTTCAGAAAACTAAAGTTGTTGATTATTGCAACGTTTCGAAAATATTTGTTTTGTTTTTAAATGTAAACACACATTGTTATTGCATGTTTTGTCTTAAAAATGATCATCTTCCCCCCAATTGACGGTACTACCCATCCCCGAGCAGACGAAAATAGCTCGATAATATAAAATCTTGATAGGTGCCGTACACTAATTACGTAAGCAATTTTTCTGGGTTTTTCAACACCACCTCCCCCCATGTAAGATTTTTCCCATACAAGTATATTTTTATTTATCACCTCATCAGCGGATGTCAGATTTTTATACAGTTCTGCATAAGAACCTTACAGAAACTGTATAGTAATTGGGCATATACAATTTCGGGAGATTTTAATACAATTGTTGTATTCAAATAATACAGATTTGTATTATTTTAATACAATATTTGTATAAAAAGCTTACATATGCCCAGATTTTATACAATAATTGTCAGATTTGTTTTTTGGGTGTGGAGCGTAGGAAAATGGCAGACCCACCCCCCCTACCTCCATAAGTGCTTACGTAATTAGTATACGACCCCTTCAAGATGGCAAAATGAAATATGGACATGTTTAATATAAGGCATAAACAATTTTTTGAATACACTGCGGGAAATTCTTAAGCATTTCCAAAGAAAATTGTTCAACATTTCCAAGTGAAATCTATTGAATTTCTAAGAAAAATTCTTCGAAATTTCCACGCGGTAAATTGTTTCAATTTTTTACGGTAAATTTTGCCGAATTTCCACGGGATTTTTAGAGGGTTCACGAAGGTAGTCATTCCGAATTTCCACAGAATATCTAACACTCTTGAATTTTCACGATAATTTTTTTCGGAAATTCCACAGGAAACCCTTATGAATGGGTTTCAATAAAATTTTTTTTTTGGATTTCAATTTCAATAGGAAAGTATTTGGAATTTACACAGAACGTCTCTTCCAATTGTTTGATCGAAAGTCATTCTGCGGAAAGCCACTTGTCCGAGTAACACGTGAAGTCTAAAGTCATCTAGCCGAATCCCATTTGGCCGTATTTTACGTTCAGTCGAAATCAAAAACGGCATTTTACTGAATGCGATATTCGGACGAAAAAGACCAACATCCGAACTGGTAGTTTGGCCGAAAATGCCGTTTGGTCAAAAATGCCGAAAAGGCCGTTAACCGAAAATGTCGTTTGGCGGAAAGGGCATTATTCCAAAAATATCATTTGCTTAACATGGTCAAAAATGTCGACCCGTTTTCTGCATTTTCGATCAAACGACCTTTTCAGTTGAATGATATTTTCAGCCAAATGACATTTTCGGCCAGATGAGTTTCGGCCTAGTAGTTAATTCGGCCAAATGACATATTTGGTCACACAGCTTTTGGACAAATTATTTTCGGCCAAAACGCTCTTCTCCGTTAAATATGTGATTCCCCGTGTCCTTGGGGATTTCCACGGAAAGTTCTTCGGAATTTTCATGGAAATTTTTTTAGAATTTTCACAAGAAGTTGTTCAGACTTTACGAGAAAAACTTTTTTTTCCTCGGCTTCCTAGACTCGAGCTCGAGCTTGGTTGATCCATGGATATTTATCCAAATTTTTCATGAAATTCTTCCGAATTTCATCGGAAAATTTTCCAGAATTCCAATTTTCCCTATTTTTTTTACGGATAGTTTCACGGGACTTCAAAGGGAATGTTTTACGATAAATTATCTGTAGTTTTATTGGGTTGTTTTCAGAATATCTCGTTCAAGTCCCTTTAATGGTCCTTTAGAGTTAAGCGAGATATCAATAATGAAGTTCTAAGGAAATTCCTTAGAACCTTATTTCCACGGGGAATTCCGTAGTCTTTTACAAATTTGAATCGACGTGGAAAACTATGAACCAGCGGTTTGATAGATTTTAAACAGCCGCACACCGATGCCGATGCAAGAATGTCGGTGGCGGTGTGATGTCTGAAGCTGCTGACGCTTGCGATATGGCGTGGCGGCGCATACCTCTAGCTGTGATATTTACCACATTTTTTGCAGCTTTTAGGTAAGGATACAAACTTGGGCATGTTCCATCAGGATCCAGACATTCCAAGGACACCCGATTCTGTTTATGCACGGATTTTTTTTACACGGCCGTGTAAAAAAAATCCCATACAAAATGTTTGCAAAGTTGCTCCATTTTGCATGATTCGTCAAGAAATCATGAAACTTTTTTTACACGGACTTTCAAATTTTGAACTGAAAACTTTTTTTACGCGGAATGCATCCCCCGTGTAAGAAAAGAATCGGGTTACCGAGTTTGCGATCACTGTCTGTTAAATATTGCTGTGACTTTTGCCGATTGTTGTTGCCGATCTATTACATTTTTCGGAATCCGCGGGGCAACAGGGACTATGTCCAAGGGCTTGACGATCCCTCCCCAGGTCATCTGCGAGTTGTGGCGCCTGCCTAGGATGCGGTGGGGTTTGACTTTGTGGTTTGACAGTGGGCCCTGTTAAACCTCTATAAAAAGCTGCATGTATCCGCAAGTAGGCTACGCCAAAGCGACCGTGTGCCGCTCAAAGCGCACAAGCCCAAGTCCTGGTGTTAGGTGGGACGCTAAACAGCCCTGACACGACGGCCCTCTGACGAGACAGGAAGTTTGCGCAGGCCCAATAAGCTGCCTTTAAAAACAACCATTACGAACGACATAGAAGATAATACGACTCGATACAATCGGCAACGACCTAGGTGACGAATAAAGGATCACGATTGGAAGCTTGGAACATGGAACTGCAAGTCGCTAGGATAATCTACGATGAATAACATCAACTTTGATGTCGTAGCACTCCAGGAAATCTGCTGGACAGGACAGAAAGTGTGGAAAAGCGTGCATCGAGTGGCTACCTTCTACCAAAGCTGTGGCATCACCAACGAGCTGGGAACCGGCTTCATAGTGCTGGGTAAGATGCGCCAAAGCGTGATTGGGTGGCAGTCAATCAACGCAAGGATGAGCAAGCTGAGGATAAAAGGCTGTTTCTTCAACTATAGCTTCATCAACGTGTACTGCCCACACGAAGGGAGACCCTACGACGAGAATGAAGCGTTCTATGCACAGCTGGAGCGGACATACGATGGATGCCCACTGTGAGTCAAAGTCGTCATCGGCGACATGAACGCTCAGGGAGGAAATGTATAGACCGGTCATCGGACCGGATATTCTGCATATCGTAACGAACGACAAAGGCCAACGATGCATAAACTTTGCAGCCTCCCGCGGAATGGCAGTCCGAAGCACTTTCTTCCTCCACAAGAATATCCACAAGTCCACATGGAAATCACCTAATCAAGTAACGGAAAACCAAATTGACCACGTTCTAATCGACCGTAAATTCTTCTCCGACATTACGAACGTACGCACTTACCGCAATGCGAATATTGAATCCGACCATTACCTCGTTGCAGTATATCTGCGCTCAAAATCTCTCGACGGTGTACAACACACGTGGGAATCGTCCGCCGCGGCTAAACATTGGGCGGCTACAAGACGGTAGACTAGCCCAAGACTACGCACAGGAGCTGGAAATGGGACTCCCAACGGAAGAGCAGCTAGGCGCAGCATCTCTTGAAGATGGCTGGAGAGTTATTCGATCCGCCATTGGAAGCATCGCAATCGCTGCACTAAGCACGGTGGCTCTGGATCAGAGAAACGACTGGTATGACGGCGAATGTGAATAGTTAGTTGAGGAGAAGAACGCAGCATTGTCGAGATTGCTGCAACACCACATGAGGGTAAACGAGGCACGATACAAACGGGCGCGGAACAGACAAAACTCCGGAGGAAAATGCGCCAGCAGCAAGATCGAGACCGTGAAGAGACGGAGGAACTGTACCGCGCTAATAACACACGAAAGTTCTATGAGAAGTTGAACCGTTCACGTAAGGGCCACGTACCACAGCCTGATATGTGTAAGGACATAAACGGGAACCTTCTTACAAACGAGCGTGAGGTGATCCAAAGGTGGCGTCAGCACTACGAAGAGCACCTGAATGGCGATATTGCAGACAACGGTGGCGGTATGGTAACGAACCGTCTCGACTCGACTTCCTTGGGCATAAAAGTATCATTGTGTTAGCCTCATGATATACGAATGCAAAATGGTAACCTGGCTTAGAAACCTCGCAGTTAATAACTGTGGAAGTGCTTAATGATCACTAAGCTGCGAGGCGGCTTTGTCCCAGTGTGGGGATGTAATGCCAATAAGAAGATAAGAAGAATGGTAACGAACCTAGGAGCACGCGCGCAGAACATACGACTTCCAACTCTGAATCTCCAGGAAATCCAGGAGGAGATCGGCCGGCCTAAAAACAACAAAGCCCCAACAAAGAGTTGAGCAACTACCAGGAGAGCTGTTTAAACACGGTGGTGAAGCACTGGCTAGAGCGCTACACTGGGTGATTACCAAAGTTTGGGAGGATGAGGTTCTGCCGCAGGAGTGGATGGAAGGTGTCGTGTGTCCCATCTACAAAAAGCGCGATAAGCTGGATTGTAGCAACTACCGCGCAATCACATTGCTGAACGCCGCCTACAAGGTACTCTCCCAAATTTTATGCCACCGACTAACACCATTTGCAAGAGAGTTCGTGGGGCAGTACCAGGCGGGATTTATGGGTGAACGCTCTACCACAGACCAGGTGTTCGCCATACGTCAGGTATTGCAGAAATTCCGCAAATACAACGTGCCCACACATCATCTATTTATCGACTTCAAAGCCGCATATGATACAATCGATCGGGATCAGCTATGGCAGCTAATGCACGAGAACGGATTTCCGGATAAACTGATGGGGATCGGGTGATGTGCGTAGTTCGTGTTTCAGGGGCATTCTCGAGTCCCTTCGAAACGCGTAGAGGGTTACGGCAAGGTGATGGTCTTTCGTGTCTGCTATTCAACATCGCTTTGGAAGGAGTAATACGAAGGGCAGGGATTGACACGAGTGGTACGATTTTCACGAAGTCCGTCCAGTTATTTGGTTTCGCCGACGACATTGATATCATGGCACGTAACTTTGAGAGGATGGAGGAAGCCTACATCAGACTGAAAAGCGAAGCTAAACGAATTGGACTAGTCATCAACACGTCGAAGACGAAGTACATTATAGGAAGAGGCTCAAGAGAGGTCAATGTAAGCCACCCACCACGAGTTTCTATCGGTGGTGACGAAATCGAGGTTGTTGAAGAATTCGTGTACTTGGGCTCACTGGTGACCGCCGATAACGATACCAGCAGAGAAATTCGGAGACGGATAGTGGCTGGAAATGTAACGTACTTTGGACTCCGCAAGACGCTCCGATCGAATAGAGTCCGCCGCCGTACCAAACTGACTATCTACAAAACGCTTATAAGACCGGTAGTTCTCTACGGACACGAGACCTGGACGATGCTCATGGAGGACCAACGCGCACTGGAAGTTTTCGAAAGGAAAGTGTTGCGTACCATCTATTGTGGGGTGCAGATGGCGGACGGTACGTGGAGGAGGCGAATGAACCACGAGTTGCATCAGCTATTGGGAGAACCATCCATCGTTCACACCGCGAAAATCGGAAGACTGCGGTGGGCCGGGCACGTAGCCAGAATGTCGGACAGTAATCCGGTGAAAATGGTTCTCGACTACGATCCGACGGGAACAAGAAGGCGAGGTGCACAGCGGGCAAGGTGGATCGATCAGGTGGAGGACGATTTGCGGACCCTCCGCAGACTGCATGGTTGGCGAAGTGCAGCCATGGACCGAGCTGAATGGAGAAGACTTTTATGTGCAGCACAGGCCACTTCGGCCTTAGTCTGGTAATAAATAAATAAATAAATTAAAAAAATAGTAGAACATACTGAGTTAGCCCAACGGAGGACGGCACTGGCCGCGGATTGTGCCTTGATCCGTGTACGACCGGGCGTGTCGCCAACGACGACCAACAGAATATCGTCTGCATATACTTAGATGTATCGGAACCAATTTGCGATTAGGGCGTAACTTATTTTGTAAACAAGCATTGTTTTATGGATTCCGTAGAATGCAATCATTTTTCTCTAAATCTAATTCCCCTACCCAATAAAGGAAAACCTATTCTGTCAGATACGTGCCTTGATTTTAAGACGCGCGGCTACAAAGCAAGACCATGCTGAGGGTGGCTGGGTTCGATTCTCGGTGCCGGTCTAGGCAATTTTCGGATTGGAAATTGCCTTGTCTTCCCTGGGCATAAAAAAATCATCATGTTAGCCTCATGATATACGAATGCAAAAATGGTAACCTGGCTTAGAAACCTCGCAGTTAATAACTGTGGAAGTGCTTAATGAACACTAAGCTGCGATGCGGCTTTGTCCCAGTGTGGGCATGTAATGCCAATAAGAAGGAGACTTGTTTAGCAGGAATTTGCTTCCCAATGTTTGTTTTCAAAATAGATTACGCCCAAATCGCAAATCAGTCCTGATATATGTTGGCGGGAAGCGAACGAAACACCCCGTTCTTAGCCACGAGGAACGACGTGGCGGCTAGAACGGATCCCTTTGGAACTCCTGTTTCCTTCGGAAAGGTCCTCGAACTATGATTACCAATCATAATTTGGAAAGAGCGCCCTATGAGGAAATTACGAACAAAAGCAAGGAGGTTTTCGGAAATTCCCCACTCTTTCAACTGCTGGAGGACGTAAGGGGTCTGTTGAAGGCCTTGGAGATATCCAAGGAAACTAGATCCACGTTGCTTGCCTGGCCGAACCTACCATCGGCTTCTAATTTATCCCTCAGACGACGATTTAATAACCTCTCAACGACCTTGAAGACACAAGATGTTGGCGAAATAGGCCGGTATTTTGTGACATCTCGGGAGGAGATGTTGTTCTTGGGGATAAGTACAACGATGCTTTTCCGCCACTTGTCCGGAAAGGTTTGATCAGACCATAGATGATTGTATATACTCGTTGTGTTTGAATTAAAGAGAGCTGCAGCTGCTGGCAGAGGATCAGTCAGTAGCCTGCCGTGGTGTACAGAGGGAACTCTAGTATTGATTTGTTCTTCGTGGGGGTTTTCTGGCCAACCATATCTACGCCTCGTTGAAAGCAAGTAAAATTGAATCATTTCAACACTCGGTATCCATTTTTTCATATGAAAGATTTCAATCCTCTCTTTTTCCTCAATTCAGGTAAATATTGCATACGATACGGTTAAATCTAGACCAACATTTGAAAAGGGCGTAACAGCCAAAATTTATTCCTTCTGATCCTTCGTCCACATATATAGCTATATATGTAGACGAAGAATCAGAAGGAATAAATTTTGGCTGTTACGCCCTTTTCAAGTGTTGGTCTAGAAATGTTACATTTGGGTACTTGGTTTTCGGGTATTTGTTATAGAATTGTTCAGCTTATATGTTCAACGCGTCAAATATGTTGTTCGTATGCCGGAAGAGCGTCAAGCGAAGATATTATATTCAGTAGAGAACCTAGATTTCTTTTTGATTTCCAACAAACGCCATTTCTACCTTTTCCATATAACAACTCAGCGACTATGCGAATAGGGTTTCTAAAACCTTAAGGTTACTCTGTAAATTGATTCTGCTGCGTTTCATCTTATGTAATTTGTAATATTTTAATCAATTCAGCATCAATATATCAACGATATTTTTTAAATTAAACTAATGGCAATCAGTATTAAAAATGCTGACATGGTAACATGTTGTAAGCTATAATTATTTTATTACAGTCCTAATAATATTTTAATAGTTCACACAAAAAAAACACAAATCGATGCAATCAATGCTTTCAATGAATCGATTCTCTGGAAGTATTAGCTACACAAAGCACTGCATATTTATTACTGTCAACAAGGTGCATTCTCTGCAAGGACAAAACTGCACTCTATTGTTGGCACATTAAATGATTGATATCATACTTCATCAGCCCCCACCCTCCGCGGCCCATAACACATTTCTACTAATAACAAACATTGCAACAATAACACTGCAAACCCATTAGGCACGTATCGAATGTTTACTTTTCATTTTGCCCCATTCAATATCCAATGAATGAGATACACAGATGCACTGGTTGGAACACGACTGCATTTATCACTGTATGCAGCCGACGACCAAAGCAATGCAATGGTAGCCAGTTAGCGTCAACAACTAACAATGCCACTGATGCACTGCTGATGATGTTGATGCTGCTGTTGCTCATCCTGAGTCCTGATTGTGTCCATGGTGCAAGATCAAAGCTAGTTTGTAGCCGAGGTTGTGGGTACCGGCAACTAGAGGAACCGAGTCACCGAAAGTGTGGCGCAAAATGGCCCAACGCGTAGAGCCATCCAAAGAATTGTAATAATCATATGAAATATCACACGTCAAATGATTTCGGGTAATAAACAATCAGCACGTAAGCGAATTTTTCACGCTTCTGTATTCTGTCCAATCCTCCCCTAATTCAAAACCACTCCTTGGTGTAGCAACAACAGTCGGCCGTAGGGAAGTCGTACAAGTGAATCTTGTCTCCATTTTCCACAGCTGATTAAAATTACATGCTCTCGTAACTAATGCATCGGATCCTGCAGGGATTTACATAATTAAACACACATTTCCCGGCATGTGCTCTATTGTTGCTCACTTCACGACCCAATTGGTGTTTGTGCAGTTCGTTTGAGGTGTGATGATGCATCACGATATACAATTTGAAACTGCTCCGGTTCTGTGACCCTTGACCACCAGATTAAGTATATTGGCATTTTCATGCTAGTTTTTGAACCGAGCTTTTTATTAGAATTTATAGAATCTTTATTCTATTTATTGGGTGCTGGGAATTTATAATTTAAACTAATCATGATCAAAGGGATCTTTCACAATATAAACCTTTCATACGGCAATAACTCCATTCTGTAACTTGGCCTAATCAGCGTTGAAATACCGTAACTAGCCATTCCAACCGAAGGATTACGACAAACGACCTAAAATCTAGCCGCACCATTCATCCAGCAGATAGTGATAGTAGTATTACACGGGCATCGTATATCCTAGAGACCAGCTTTTCGTAGGCACCATGTTTCCACGTCCCCCCCTCACGTAGTATCATTTTCACATTTAATCTCTGATCTTTTATTTTCGACTATTCGCATGGTTGGCCATTTAGCTTTTCGTTTTTTTCCTCCCTTCTCTGATCTCGTTTCAACATCGCAGCTTCCATCGGAAAATCTCCTCCAGCTATCCCTTGTTCACACTTTCAGAGTCGCTCATTTTGCGGCTCGCAGAAAAAGCGCAATCGAGGTGGACCGAAACCCAGCCTCGGAACGGGTTTGCTATCCTAGATCCACTAACAAGCAAAAACAACCTTTCCTTGTCGTTCCCCTTCCTACCGTGCCGGCGTCGCACTAGTCGTCGCCGTAGCCACCCGTATATGACTTCCCTTCCGCCGAACCTCGTGCCAGTATGTGTGTGTTGCATGTCCGGATACCGGCCGGATGCGGAGGACAAGATTGGATGGCTCGTCCATCCATGAAAAGCTCGTTCCCCAAAATGAAATGCATGTCATTGTTCTTCGGTCCGGTCGGTTTCACAAAATGAACAAACAAAAGCGAGGTTTCCTTTTTCTGTTGATGTTCCGTTTGTTTCAACTGGGGCTTTCCGAGAACTGGGATTTTGACAGGATGATGTTCCGGTACTTTTGGGAAAATTGTGAGAATTTAAAGCCAAACTTGAACAACTTTCGTCGTAGAAGCGGCACAACTTGACGATTGATGGCGTGTATACACGTGTAAAATGTGTCTGAAATAAGGACATTCTGAGACAATTCCAACAATAATACAATCGCAATAATCATTCCTTTTTTCAGACCTGTTTTACTGAAAATGGTTCTGTATCCGTCATATCGCCGAACCTGAGATTTTCCCGGAAATGTAAATCTCGGTATTCAGCTGCAACCCACAGACCCTACGCTGGAACGTAACTTTCCATTGCATGGCATATCGTTTAGACATGAAAAAGCTCAAAGCATACCGCATACAGTGGTAACTGCTGGACTTTTTCTATTATTTTCCAACTACAGCAACGGATTTGCGTTTGGTCTGATATATGTTACAATCAGGAGGTCACGTGACACCGTAGATTCCACTCTCGGAATCGTGCCGGCCGACCTGGGCTTTATTTTGATTTCTATTTAAACTACGCTTCGAGTGAGTGGCACACAGATAGAGACTTCCCGAAGCAAACTCTTTTGTATTTACGATGCTTACCACCATCACAATAGCCGACGAATGCTGCCACTGGGCCATCAATCCGGAAATGCAAGCCGCAAAATTGCAACAGCGCGTCTACTGGCTCGTGTGAGCCTGACAGCAACGAATGAAGTAAATTCTCACTTCGCAACGAAACATGACGGAACGTTTGCCTGATCGGCGGACGACGCTCAATCAATGGCATTCAAATTGCAGTCACGTCTTGCAATTTGTCTACCAATCGTAAATTCATTAAAAAATGACATGTCATACGGAGAAAATGTGCGTTGATGTGCATTTCAAAATCTTTTCTCCAATTTTGTCGCTTGACACTTATACTCAAACAGATGGCAATTGATGCTATTTGCACAGAATAGGCTTCGTTTTGATGTAATGATAAAGGATGGAAAGGACATCTAATACCGGTGTTCTCATTTTCGTCCTTCCTTCCTTTTTATCCGTCCCAATGGCACAAACAATTCAGAAGGAATTGGAACCAAAGGGTTTATTGCCGAAACATCTGTATTTACAGGAAATAATAATGAAATGGACTTCTTGAATTTCAGAACCAATTATGTATATACGGTATTGATGAAATAGACGTAGGAATCCGCTTTCTATTACAATACTTCAGAAATACATATTGAGTAAAGATAATTTAAAAATGTTCTGAATTGAATGAATTATTCTTTTAAAAAACCATTTTAATTCACCATTATGTGGGGCTTATATGGTTCGATGTACCATTTTCTTCATAACTTTCAATCGCAGCAGTCGATCGTTACAAAATTCCATTGATATCAATAAGGCTTTGTCTCCTATCAAATAAAACTTGCGAGAAAATCGGTTAGAGATAACTATATGAAATGTTGTCTAATGTTTTTCACACACACACTAATGTTACACACACAAACACAAATACATACACACGGACAGACAGACATGTGCTCAGTTCGTCGAGCTGAGTCGATTGGTATATACCACTATGCTGCCGCTAACCGCAAGTCGAGCACATTTGTATATGGGCCTTCATATACAGATGTGCTCGACTTGCGGTTAGCGGCAGTATGGGTATCCAATGATTTTATAAAAAGTTCGTTTTCGGAGTGAAATGATAGTTTTTCGGTACAACTTCGTTGTACGAGAAAGGCAAAAAGCTCCAGGAGGCGGAGCAAATAATACGTTTTAACATATTTTACACAGCTGTGCGAAAAAACTGTAGTGACCACCGGCATATGAGTAAACGCGAAGAGTTTTATCATAGCTTGTCGGTGGAGCTACTTTTCTGATTCTGTTTATGTTCGCAATTATCATGTTGCGATAAACTTGTTCCTGTGGATTGCAACAATTGTGTGAAATTAGGTCTCTCTTTTCGGGTTTATAATAATCAGCTAACAGCGAATTATGCAGAACCTTCCTCTTGATACTTAAAAGGCTAAACCTTTTTCAACTGAACTCGATCCTGAGCAAAGGTCTATTCTCATTTCGCCCGGGCCAAGTCGGAGCCAGGGTCATGAAGCTCTCGTTTTATGCTGCACGGAACCCCAAAACTACCCAAAAGTGGGTTGTTTTCACTCAAAACCGTAGTTTGGCTCAATAACCCAATTTTGAGTAAAATGATTATTCTCGCACTAGGTAGTTTGCCTTTAACCACGGGCAAAAAAATTACCCAAGGCTGAGTTTAATTTACCCAACGTTGACATTAATCTACTTAAAATTGAGAATGATGCATCTCGCTTTATCTTTGACAACAATCATGGAAAGGAAAAGAAAACACTACCCAAATTTGGGTAAAGGTTTATACGATATTCTCATCGAATAGAATAGAAAATACAATAGAATTACATTAAAATATCATAAAATTACAATACATTTTATTGATGAACATTCAATTCTATTGTACCACTTGTCATAAGACGAGTTTATACAATCCCATTGAATTCCACCACTTAATTGTATCTTGACAGATACGTATTTCGACCTCAACAGTAAGGCCGTCTTCAGTGTCTTGTACTTGACCCGACTCGACTCAAGTACAAGACACTGAAGACGGCCTTACTGTTGAGGTCAAAATACGTATCTGTCAAGATACAATTAAGTGGTGGAATTCAATGGGATTGTATAAACTCGTCTTATGACAAGTGAAGACATTCCACTAAAAAGCTCAAAATAATTTTCTTATCTATTGTACCAATTAAAATTCTAAGATCAACAATAAGATCCAATAAAAGTACAATAAAATCTATTGACAGAAAAATGTTGACAATAGAATTACGTACAAGAAATTCTATTGAAATGGCAAACATTAGTTCGAGATAAAATCTTTTTGCCTTTCTCGTATACTGTAAAGGCTATATGATCGCTCCAAAAACAAACTTTTTATAGAAGGCCCGGAGACCCATAGTGTTATATACCAATCGACTCAGTTCGACGAATTGAGGTGATGTCTGTGTGTGTGTGTGTGTGTGTGTATGTGTGTGTGTATGTGTGTGTGTGTGTGTGCGCAAAACTACTCAAAAAATGTCACTCATTTTTCGGGCACTTATCCTCAACCGATTTGCTCGCAACAAGTTGCATTCGACGCAGAATCCTGTCCCATTGTTTCCTATTTGAAATTGGCCAGATCGGACTATGGGATCGAAAGTTATGGACAAAATACAAATTCATACGGAAAAATCGCGTAAAAAATGTCACTCATTTTTCGGGCACTTATCCTCAACCAATTTGCTCGCAACAAGTTGCATTCGGCGCAGAATCCTGTCCCATTTTTCCCTATTTGAAATTGGCCAGATCGGACTATGGGATCGAAAGTTATGGACAAAATACAAATTCATACGGAAAAATCGCGTAAAAAATGTCACTCATTTTTCGGGCACTTATCTTCAACCGATTTGCTCGCAACAAGTTGCATTCGACGCAAAATCCTTTCCCATTGTTTCCTATTTGAAATTGGCCAGATCGGACTATGGGATCGAAAGTTATGGCCAAAATACAAATTCATACGGAAAAAATCGCGTAAAAAATGTCACTTATTTTTCGGGCACTTATTCTCAACCGATTTGCTCACAACAAGTTGCATTCGATGTAAAATCCTGTCCTGTTTTATCCTATTTTATCCGATATGGCCATATCGGACTATGGGATCGAAAATTATACCATTTTTGCCTTTCTCGTATACTAAGTATACGGTAAAGGCTATATGATCACTCCAAAAACAAACTTTTTATAGGAGACTCGGAGACCCATAGTGTTATATACCGATCGACTCAGTTCGACGAATTGAGGTGATGTCTGTGTGTATGTGTGTTCGTCTGTGCGCACCCACGTACCAAAATGTAGCAAAAGTGTCACTCATTTTTCGGGCACTTATCCTCAACCGATTTACTCGCAGTTGCAGTCGACGCAGAATTGTATCCCATTGTTTCCTATTGAAAATTGGCCAGATCGGACTATGGGATCGGAAATTATGGCCAAAATACTTTTTTTACGAAATAATCGCGTAAAAAAGTGTCACTCATTTTTCGGGCACTTATCCTCAACCGATTCCCTCGCAACAAGTTGCATTCGACGCAGAATTGTGTCCCATTGTTTCCTATTGAAAATTGGCCAGATCGGACTATGGGATCGAAAGTTATGGCCAAAATACTTTTTTTACGGAATAATCGCGTAAAAAAGTGTCACTCATTTTTCGGGCACTTATCCTCAACCGATTTCCTCGCAACAAGTTGCATTCGACGTAGAATTGTGTCTCATTGTTTCCTATTGAAAATTGACCAGATCGGACTATGGGATCGGAAGTTATGGCCAAAATACTTTTTCTACGGAATAATCGCGTAAAAAAAAGTCACTCATTTTTCGGGCACTTACCCAAGCAACCAGAAGTTCGGATAAGAAGGGCTATTTTGGCTTAATCAGCTCTCATTTTAAGTAATTTTTGTATGGTGGGAGCGTAAAAGTGAACTTTAAAGTTCCGTTAAGCATGCTTGGAACTTGATGTGAACCATAGTGAACCAATTAGTTCGGTTAAGAGTAAATTTAAGTAAAATCTGAACTTCTGGTTGCTTGGGTATCCTTGATCGATTTGCTCGCAACAAGTTGCATTCGACGTAGAATAGTGTCTCATTGTTTCTTATTGAAAATTGGCCAGATTGGACTATGGGATCGGAAGTTATGGCTAAAATACATGTTTACCTTTTGAAAAATGAACTTTTTATAGGAGGCCCGGAGACCCATAGTGATATATACCAATCAACTCAGCTCGACGAATTGAGGTGATGTCTATGTGTGTGTGTGCGCGCGCGTGTGTGTGTGTGTGTGTGTGCACCAAAAGAGCAAAAAGTTTAGCTCACTTTTTTTACACTTACCCTCCACCAATTTACTCGCAACAGGTTGCATTCGACGCGGAATACTGCCCCATTATTTCCTATTAAAAATTTGCTGGATCGAACTTTGGGATCAGAAGTTATGGCCAAAATACTTTTTCTCATAAAAAAAAGTCGCGTAAAAAAGTCTAGCTCACTTTTAATGCACTTACCCTAAACGGATTCGCTCACAACAGGCTGCATTCGACGCAGTATCTTGTCTCATTATTCCCTATTGAATATTAGCCAGATCGAACTATGGGCTTGGTAGTTATGGCCAAAATACTTTTTCTCATAAAAAAAAGTCGCGTAAAAAAGTCTAGCTCACTTTTAATGCACTTACCCTAAACGGATTCTCTCACAACAGGCTGCATTCGACGCAGTATCTTGCCTCATTATTCCCTATTGAATATTAGCCAGATCGAACTATGGGCTTGGTAGTTATGGCCAAAATACTTTTTCTCATAAAAAAAAGTCGCGTAAAAAAGTCTAGCTCACTTTTAATGCACTTACCCTAAACGGA
Source organism: Armigeres subalbatus (assembly GCF_024139115.2). NCBI lineage: Eukaryota > Metazoa > Arthropoda > Insecta > Diptera > Culicidae > Armigeres > Armigeres subalbatus. The sequence continues at coordinate 257,013,259 of NC_085141.1, forward strand.
TTCTCTCACTACAGGCTGCATTCGACGCAGTATCCTGCCTCATTATTTCCTATTGAAAATTGGCCAGATCGGACTATGGGCTTGGAAGTTATGGCCAAAATACTTTTTCTCATAAAAAAGCGCGTAAAAAAGTCTAGCTCACTTTTAATGCACTTACCCTAAACGGATTCCCTCACAACAGGCTGCATTCGACGCAGTATTCTGTCCCATTGTTTCCTATTAAAAATTGGACGGATCGGACAATGGGATTGGTAGTTATGGCCAAAATACTTTTTCTCAGAAAAAAGCGCGTAAAAAATCTATCTCACTTTTAATGCACTTACCCTGAACCTCCAAGAATCCAAATCCCAAGAATCCTAAATCCTCCAAGAATTTATTTAAGAATTCCTCAGGAAAATCGTTCGGGATTTTTTTCCAAGAAATCCTTCAGGAATTCCTTAAGAAATTATTCCGGGAATTCCTTCCAGAATTCTACCGAAAAACAATTCGAAATTTCCTCCGGGAAATCCTTCGGAAATTCCTCCAGGAAATCCTTCGAGAATTTCTACGGTATTTTTTTTCGGGAATTTTCAAGAGTACGAATTGAGAGAATCATAACGCACATAGTGGTGGTACAACCCCAGAATCATTTACTTACTTATGCTATACAATCGACTTCAGTTTCAGCACTGTATGAAAAGTGTTATGTTGTATATTACCTATTCAAGATGGGATTGAAAAAAAAAAAAATTGGTGAATTCAAATGATTGTATAATCACCATTATTCCTTCGGGAATTCCTTCGAAAGTTACTCCTAAAAATCCTTCGTGGATTTCGGAAATTCCACCGAAAAATCCTTCGGAAAATTCTTCGAAAACTCCTCTGGGAATTTCTTCTTCGAGAATTCCTCCAGGAAATCCTTCGAGAATTCCTTCGAAAATTCCTCCGGGAATTCCAACGGAAATTTCTTCGTGAATTTTTTCGTGAATTTCTTCGAGAATTTCTCCTGGAATCCCTTTGGAATTTACTCTGGGAATAACTCCGGGAATTTCTTAGGGAATTACTTCGGGAAAAACTTGGGAAATTTCTCGGGAAATCCTTTGGGAATTTCTCCGGGAAATCCTCCAGGCATTTCTCCAGGCATTTATCCTGGCATTCCTCCGGGAATTCCTCCATGCATTTCTCCGGGAACTCCTCCAGAAATTCTTCCGGGAATTTCTCCAGAATTCCCTCCGGAAATAATTCAGCAATTCCTCTGGAAATTATTCAGAAATTCCTCTGGAATTAATCCAGGAATTCTTTCCGGAAAAACTTCGGAAGCGATTCCCGAAGGGCAGCGAAAGGGATTCCCGGAATTCACCGAAGATTTCTGAGAGAAACTCCTGAAGGAGATTCCCGGAAGAATTCTTTGGTAAATTCTCGGAAAAATTCCTGGTGGAAATTCTGGAGGATTTTCCCAAAGGATTCCTGGAGAAATTTCCACCGGAATTCCTAGAGAAGTTTCCAGAGGAATTGCTGGAGAATACCTGGAAGAGTTTTCGGAGGTATTCCTAAAGAAATGTTCGGAGCATTTCTGAAGGAATTCCTGGAGAATTTTTCGGAGGAATTCCAGGAAGTATTTCCAAAGGAATTCCTGGAGGAAACCCCAGAAGAAATCGTGGAGGAACTTCCGGAGAAACTTCTGGAGGAATTCTTCGAAGGATTCCCGGAAGTAATTCCCGAAGGATATTCGTATAAATATCTCGGAGAGTTTCCGGAAGGAATTCCTGGAGGAATTTGCAGAAGAATTCCTGGAGAAATTCGAGGGTAAATTTCCGGAGGAATTCTTTGAAGAACTCCCGGAAAGAATTCCCGAAAGGTTTCCGGAAGAAATTCTCTAGGGGTTCCTGGAAAGAATATTTAGAGAATTTCCAAAAGGAATTCCTGGAGGAATTCTCTGAGGTATTTTTGGAGGAATTTCTTCCTCTGCTGGAAATATGTCCATAAACATTTTGGAGGAATTTGCAGACGAATTTTTGGAGGAATTTCCAAAGGAATTCCTGGAGGAATTTCCAGAGGAATTCCTGGAAGAAATCGTGGAGATATTCGTTGAAGAATTCCCGGAGGAATTTCCAGAGCAATTCCTGGATGATTTTACGGTGGAATTCCCGAGGGAATTACTGGAAAAAATCCTGGAGAAATTCCCCGGAAGAAGTTTTGAAGAAAGTTCCTGAAGAAGTACTGGAGGAATTTTCTGGTGGAATATCTTAAGGAATTTTCGCAGGGATTCCTGGAAGAATTTCTAAAGCCACTCTGGAGGTATTTCCAAACGAATTTTTGGAGAAATTTCCCAATGAATTCCTGAAGGAATTTCCAGAGGGATTCCTGGAGGAAATCGTGGAGAAACTCGTGGAGAAAATCGTGGAGGAAATCGTGAGGGAATTCCCGGAGCAATTTGCAGAGAAATTCCGGGATAAATTTACGGAGGTATTCCTGGAGAAATTTCTCGAAGAAGTCCAGGAGAAAATTCCAGAAGAAGTACCGGAGAAATTTCCGGAGGAATACTCGTAGGAGTTCCTGGAAGAATTTTCAAAGCAATTTTTGAGGCATTGACAGACGATTTTTGAAGGAATTTCAAGAGGAATTCCTGGAAGAAATCGTGGAGAAATTCGTGGAGCAATTCATGGAAGAATTCCCTGAGGAATTTCCAAAGCAATTCCTGGATCAATTTACTAAGGAATTACTGAAGGAATTTCCAAAGACACTACTGGTGGAATTTCTGGAGGAATTCTTGATAAAAGTTCCTCCTTTGAAGAAATTCCAAGAAGAATTTGTAGAAGACGGAGAAATTGCAGGAAGAATTAATGGAGGAATGTTTGTTGGAACTCCCGGTAGAATTTCAGGGAAAAGTTCCGGAGGAATTTTTGAAGAAATTTCCGAATGAATTTCCAAAAGAATTCCCGAAAGTTTTTCTTGTGAAAATCCAGAAAATCTCGGAGGTGCTCGCTGAAAAATTCTTGTAGTTGTTTCCGGAGGAATTGCAGAAAGAAATTCTAGAAAGAATTGCTGTATGCATTTGTGGAAGACTTGGAGGCATTCTCGGAGGGATTCATGGAGGGATTATCGAAAAACTAGCTGGAGGAATCTCGGAATCTGGGAATTTCTTTAAGATTTACTCCGGGAATTTCTTCATCAATTCCTCTGGGTAGACTTTCAGAGGAATCCATCATCAAGCTAAACAGGAACGCTGCAAATCATTTTTTCTCATCCTGGTTCTCATAAACCATGCATCGGGAATTCTTTCAATTGTTCGTCCACTAGAATGTGTAATTCGTAATGAAAACACTAGCAAAAATTCTGAACTGTGGCTTCCTTAGCCTGGTGGCTATAAGGTCACTCCTCACGGAATCCAAGTTTCAAAATATTCGCGTTTTCGGGGGCACACCACTCGATACGGAAGCAACGCACAACTGCCATTTTTCAAAGCTAAATCAACAAAAATTACAGTTGTGCGCCGCCTCCGTATCGAGTGGTGTGCCCCCGAAAACGCGTGCACTTCGAAACTTGGATTCCATGAGGAGTATCCATGAAGCAAGGCCATGCATGGTACGGTGTAGATTTTTTGATACTTCTCTATGCCTATGAGTATAATCGTGTTAGTTTTATGGCACAGGAATGCATAAATATTTATGGGCCAAACACAATGGATACGTTTGCCTGCGTTTTGACAGTTTTCCCATGGCAAAACTGTCAAAACGCACGCAAACGTATCAATTGTGTTTGGCCCATTAGAGACCTCACAATTATTAACTGTGGAAGTGCTTAACAAACACTAAGCTGTGACACGGCAAATTTTCAAATGGGGGATCTAATGCCAACCAAAAAGTTCAGAAACGACTAGATAAGGAATTCTTTGAGTTATTAAAAATCTAGGAGAATAAAACCCCCTAGAATTTTTGTATAAGAGTTTTTCGATATTTGTTGAGTGCGTGTTGGCTCTTGTTTCGGACGGCAAAACGATCGCGATAGTTTGCCGAAATTTTGTGTTTTGCATTGCGCGGCCGGTAATAAAGTAACGCTTTTGAGGGGAGGGGGGAAGTCTAACTTGCGTTATACTTTGTTACACTTAAAAGTGGGGGAGGGGGTGTTTACTACCAAGTGTTACGCAAAACGCAAAAAAAAATTAAAGAAAAAATATTTTAAGCTCTTATAGTGCTCTAGCTCTACCGTGATTGTTTTAGTCATATACCAAAATCAAGCACATAGCGGGACAATTATGCGTAAAAACAGCAAGCGAATATTGTATTTCTCGACAGAATAGTCCCACTAAACTAAAATTTGAATTCTATTTTTTGTTTTTACTAGCTGCATTCTTGATATCCTTGGTTTTAATCATGTGCCGTTCCTATTCTAACAGTGTTCAATAAATACCAAACCCCACATGCTTCAGAGAAAGAAAAAAAATGCTTTAAAATTTTCTCAGTTACGCTTTATATGGGGGAGGAAGGGGGTACCAAAAATGTTACTTTTTGTTACGAGGGGGAGGGAGGGGGTCAAAAACTCGGATTTTTGCGTTACGTAATTTCTGAACAGACCCTAAGGTGCTACACGAACTTCCTTAGTCGAATGATATCCATATGCCAAACGAGGGCCTTCCAACTTGGCTTCAACGATGAGCTCTTTCTGATTTATTTTATTATTGTTCGTTTTACATAAGTGTACTTTTGACTATTGTACTATTGAGGGTTTTTATTGAAAAAAAGATAATTAGATGTTTTTAGTATATCGAATTGAGTAATGGGAAAACACACTTTTAAATTTTAATTTTGAATTTTCAATCACTGATTATTGTAGGGAATGGTTAATAAGTTAAACCGTGAATTTTACGGTTTGAATAATTTAAGTTTGTGATTTTGGGTTCATGTTTTTATATACTTTGAACTGTGGCTCCAGAGTAGCGGAGCTGATTTTGAATTTGAATCCTTTTCTAAACTGCAAGTCTATTAGTCATCTTAATTTTCTTTACATCATGTTAATTTATAATCACGGAGGTCAGGGTTATAATCATGCAAAATAAGGCCACAGTTAGGAAAGATATTGGTAAAAAGTCGATTTGAACGCGGTTTGAGCTCAATGACGCTAGAGGGATCGATCTTGCTCACCGAGCAGGAAATGGGTAATTGAGTCTTGTGTTATAGTTTTTAAATATCATATGAACATTTAATTAGAGCCACCGAATTGTTAAAATTTGTTATATGACAGCGAAGCTCTCAGCGAATCACTTAGTTTATAATAACTATAATCAAGAACCTGTGCTACAGAGACGAGTCAGTCGAGAGCTTCAAGTCTCTTTAATAAAGACAACAATACTAATACTAAGAAACCTCTAAAAATGAGATAAGAAAATGCTCAAACTGTTGTATATAAAAATATTCGTACTAGTTAATAAAATAGAAGTTGCATAGGTCACATCACTTTGCATTGTGAATCCCGATCTATGTTACTGAATACCCCTCCCAACTGAAACAACCTCCTTCCCGTGATAATTGTGGAGATGCAGAGGTATTCTCGGTCTCTAGTAGCAACAATAACCACACACTAACTTTTCCTTCCTTTCCAAACTGACTGTAAGAACTTGAACGGTGCCGTTATTGATCAACATCTGAGAGCTGCTGAAACGTGCACTTCGAGAATAGATAATAATGTTATTAAAAATCTAGGAGAATAAAACCCCCTAGAATTTTTGTATAAGAGTTTTTCGATATTTGTTGAAGCTATTCCCGCGTTCAATTCATTTCCCCGCTACATGGAATCGAAGCCCAACTAAACTTTTCGGTGATCATTCGTCCAGTGTTGATGCAGCTCCCCGGTGCTTAGGCAGAGTAAAACGTGTTCCATCACACGCGCTAGCAGTTCTTAGCTATTACCAAGTTCCGCCTGTTTCTGAGTGCAATCACCGTTTACTAAACACGAAGCCAGCTGCATATGTCAGAAACAATCTATCCAGAGAAAGTTCTAAAAGCTGTTGAAGTACATACCAAGCGGTACTCAAGCATTTTGCGAAGATGACTAAATCTTACCCAGTATATAAGGGTCTGTTCACAAATTACGTAACGCTTTTGAGGGGAGGGGGGAGGTCTAACTTGCGTTATATTTTGTTACACTTAAAGGCGGGGTAGGGTGTGGGTACTACCAAGTGTTACGCAAAACGCAAAACAAAATTTAAAGAAAAAATATTTTAAGTGCTTTTGGCAAAAATATTTTAAGTGCTCTAGCTCTACCGTGATCGTCTTAAGTCATTACCAAAATCAAGCACATAGCGGGACAATTATGCGTAAAAACACCAAGCGAATATTGTATTTCTCGACAGAATAGTCCCGCTAAACTAAAATTTGAATTCTATTTTCGTTTTTACTAGCTGCATTCTTGATATCCTTGGTTTTAATCATGTGCCGTTCCTATTCTAACAGTGTTCAATAAATACCAAAACCCACATGCTTCAGAGAAAGAAAAAAAAATGCTTTAAAATTTTCTCAGTTACGCGTTATATGGGGGAGGGAGGGGGTACCAAAAATGTTACTTTTTGTTACGAGGGGGAGGGACGGGGTCAAAAACTCGGATTTTTTCGTTACGTAATTTGTGAACAGACCCTAAGTGCTACACGAACTTCCTTAGCCGAATGATATCCATACGCCAAACGAGGGCCTTCCAACTTGGCTTCAACGATGAGCTCTTTCTGATTTATTTTATTATTGTTCGTTTTACATAAGTGTACTATTGACTATTGTACTATTGAGGGTTTTTATCCAGACTTTGAAAAAAAAGATAAATAGAAGTTTTTAGTATATCCAATTGAGTAATGGGAAAACACACTTTTAAATTTTAATTTTAAATTTTAAAGCACTGATTATTGTAGGGAATGGTTAATAAGTTAAACCGTGAATTTTACGGTTTGAATAATTTAAGTTTGTGATTTTGGGTTCATGTTTTTATATACTTTGAACTGTGGCTCCAGAGTAGCGGAACTGATTTTGAATTTGAATCCTTTTCTAAACTGCAAGTCTATTAGTCATCTTAATTTTCTTTACCTCATGTTAATTTATAATCACGGAGGTCAGGGTTATAATCATGCGAAATAAGGCCACAGTTAGGAAAGATATTGGTAAAAAGTCGATTTGAACGCGGTTTGAGCTCAATGACCCTAGAGGGATCGATCTTGCTTACCGAGCAGGAAATGGGTAATTGAGTCTTGTGTTATAGTTTTTAAATATCATATGAACATTTAATTAGAGCCACCGAATTGTTAAAATTTGTTATATGTATGACAGCGAAGCTCTCAGCGAATCACTTAGTTTATAATAACTATAATCAAGAACCTGTGCTACAGAGACGAGTCAGTCGAGAGCTTCAAGTCTCTTTAATAAAGACAACAACAATAATACTAAGAAACCTCTAAAAATGAGATAAGAAAATGCTAAAACTGTTGTATATAAAAATATTCGTACTAGTTAATAAAATAGAAGTTGCATAGGTCACATCACTTTGCATTGTGAATCCCGATCTATATTACTGAATACTCCTCCCAACTGAAACAACCTCCTTCCCGTGATAATTGTGGAGATGCAGAAGTATTCTCGGTCTCTAGTAGCAACAATAACCACACACTAACTTTTCCTTCCTTTCCCAACTGACTGTAAGAACTTGAACGGTGCCGTTATTGATCAACATCTGAGAGCTGCTGAAACGTGCACTTCGAGAATAGATAATAAATCCCAACCTCTATTCACTTGGATCTTAGTGCGGTTTACACCAGTTCCGATCAATCACAGAGTAGCAAATATTAATGACTGCTTTGACTGCATTCCAGCAGTCCTCAAGAGGGGCCCCATCGAGCTCACCCTCTTCCGGCAACGCTGCCTCGAAATTCTGCGCGTATGCAGTGGAGACATCAGGTTGCTTCAGCCGCTCTAGGTCGTACCGCGGTGGTCGTCGGTATCGAACATTGCTGATGACGGATAGTTTTAAGCGCAGTTTAACCGTCACCAGATGTTGGCGCCACGATATGTCCTGACGTCGATAATGTCGGAGAAGTGCCGTCCATCAATCAGAACGTGGTCGATTTGAGATTCCGTCTGCAGTGGTGATCTCGAGGTGTACCGATACGGGCGGCTGTGTTGGAAGTAGGTGCTGCGAATGGCCATATTCTTGGAGGCGGCGAAATCAATTAAGCGTATGCCGTTTTCGTTCGTCAGCCGGTGAGCGCTGAACTTCCTAATAGTCGGTCCAAACTCCTCCTCTTGGCCAACCTGAGCGTTCAAATCTCCTATGATGATTTTGACGTCGTGGCTTGGGCAGCTGTCGTACTCACGTTCCAGCTGCACGTAGAATGCGTCCTTATCATCATCAGTGCTTCCGGAGTGTGGGCTATGGACGTTGATTATGCTGAAGTTGAAGAACCGGACTTTGATCCTCAAACTGCACATTCTCTCATTTAACGGCCACCACCCGATCACGCGCCTTCCAATTGATCCCTTCTAACAAACCTCCTGCAGCGCTACGATACCGAATCCACGGTCCTTGAGCACATCAGCGAGTATGCGTGTGCTCCCGATGAAGTTGAGAGATTTACAGTTCCACGAACCAATCACCAATCACCTTTGTGCTACGTCATACAAATATTGAAATTTAGAATCTTTGAGTTTTCTCAGCTCGTTCTAGAACACAAAATAATCAACGCAACAGATGATTTTCCGATATTGCGCATGATCATCACTGTTTTATTAGAATGCGTTAAATAAATCTCTTCACAAAAATTAAGAGTTATTCTTCTTCAATTCTGGACTATGGCATGAATCCTTTCGATTTCTTCGACACAATCCAACGCAAAAATTCTCTGAACATTTCTTGTCACATCATTGGAGGAAGCAAGTTGGTGTGCACAATACCCCAATAAATAAATTCAATGATCATTAAATAAAACAAACTTTACGCAAATACCAAATATCAAAAATGCCTCTGAAGGGCTTAACCTTGACTCTCGTCATCTTGTTTTCAAATATATAATCCCCAAACACCATTTCATTGCAATACAACATGTTATAGTGTGCATCATATGTCGTCCGTATCAATCTATCTGTGCAACCATTTCCATCATCATTGTCACTGATCCAATGAGGTTCCAATTATGTATCGGATGGGTGCTTCCATATCAGTCAACTCGGGAAGCGAAGCAGAGCGCGAGTTTATCAATGCGATAAGAGCGTAAATCCGACCCAATCTGTTTGAACGAGTTCCATAGCTGCGGTACGTAGACCGAATAAACCCCCAGTATTACGCGATATTTATGACAATGGAATTGTTCCGCTGAATCGTGCGAATGGATAGCTTTCACAATTCACCGACGCGGTCTCATCCGGAAAATCCCATTGACAACTTCATTTAGGTATAAACCTTTTACGGAAAGCTTCAGCACAATCGCTTCGAATATTGCTCATTTGGTCAGGCATAGTTTTCCTTGCCCCTTCATTGGTCACTATTTCCGCGAAAACTAACGGAATGCATATTTCTATCATCAATTCTCAAAGTAGCGAAATGAAATATTCTGACACGTAATTAATGTAATATTACTTATGCTCGCGGTTGTGAAAAAAAATCCTTCATAATCATTATCATCTGCCGCGATCAGAGGACATTAATTTTAATTAGCGTTTATCTCTGGTTCGATTCGGTCGGTCAAGATTTATTGGCACCTAAACCACAACCAGAGGGAAAGTAGCTGCTGCTGCTGCTGTCATGGTTTATCGTCCTTTTCGGCGCGGTGGGAAGAAATGACGCTGCACCGCACACGCTTTGATTTATTCGACGTCCTAGCATGGATGGCCGCTGGCGTACCGGCTACGAAGAAGTAGGTAAGGTCCAACCCCAGTCACCCGTCTAAAGGCTAACACCCATCTCGCGGCCATATAATGGCGGTAGCAGGCGACGGAATCCGACCAAAAACCGAAAACCGTCCATAATTGATGGCGGGATAAATTCGACGCTGAAAACTTATCTCATTAAAAGATAACGATATGCTTCTGGTCAGGACATGCCAAGATTCTTGTGATGATGGATAGTGGATACTACGGTTGAACTCGGTGGTCGTGTAAGTGCTTTTGAGTAAGTGGACGAATGCTTTTGAATAGATAAAACTGACATAGTTGACACTTATAAAACCATTTTTTAAGTCTCGACTATGTCATATCATTCGGATTTTATCACGTTCTCGACCCGCTTTTGTCATCCAAAAAAATGAAAATTTTAGTCGTTGTTCTTATTTTTCTAAATAATATTATCACAAACAACAATGATTTTCATGAAATAACTTTCACCGCCTGTGGTTTATTATAAATTATTATTGAGTACCTATCAAGAATTTAGTAAGCCTTTTCGACAAAACGAGCAATGGGTAATGTTTTCAACATAACTGCGAGTAACTGTAGGACTTGTATAAACGTAACGTATTTACATTAAACTTCTAACTTTTGGATTTATGGAGTTTGATTATAGTATTGATATTGGAATGCTGTGTAGAATTATTAGCAATTTGTTTATTCCAAACTTCTGGAAATAAAACTAATAATTAAATACATAATTTGAATTGCTTTGTTTCTAACGGTTAAGTCCTTATTTACTCAAGCAATTGTAGGGCATTTATACATTCTTTATTGATGTTAGTATTTGAAGTTTAAAAATTCTATACCCAACCCACCCAAACATATTTGTATTATTTTAATACAATATTTGTATAAAAAGTTTACAGAATTGTATATACCAAGATTTTATACAATGATTACCAGATTTGTTTTTGGGTGTATTTATAAAATTTTCAAACTTGGGCAAAATGTGCGAGTTTAGGAGAACTGTCCCGTTTTCCAAACAAAGAAATACAGCACCAATTTCGTTACTTCTTTACGCTATAAACATGCGTGCTTACTGCTAAAAAAAATCCCAACAATAAGAAACAAGTCAAGGAGCAGTAACCCTACTAAAATAGTGGAGGTACTGCAACGAAAAATTATTTAATGTTTTGATTCCAAACTCCAAGTCTACGTCAAGTTTAATAATACAATTTCTCAGTAAATGAAAATCAAAGAATAAGATAAAGTTTATTTTAATATTTTTCTGGAAATTATTTTTTGCGGACTTTTTTAAAACATTCACATGGAATAGAGCGATATTTTCTAATCTAAAATGGATATTAGCACTATTGCTGATTGTGCATCTTTAATTGCTAATGCCTTCTGCAAATGAATGAAAGTAATTATTTTAATCAAATTTTTATTTTCATCAGTGTTGTTGATTTTTTTTGCTGGGGTATCCGAACTGTTTTAATGTACGTGTCGTTTAGTAGGGTAAGACGGTATAATATGCCCCCCCTAAGGCAAATCCTTGATAACTTTTTACTTTTCAACGCAATTTATGCAAACTTTGTGTTATTTGGCAGTCCAGGAAGTCGCAAATGTATTGCCCGTGAGTAGCCATATAAAAATATTACAGAAAACACGTAATAAAGCTTTTTTGAAAAGTCGTGAAAAAACGAATTTTAAATAGTGCCTGGGCAATACGCCCCACCTCAACCAAAGTCATTTAATAGCCCTTGATTAGTATTTTATCAATCCCATAATAAAAAGGCTACAAATCCTTATGCGCTTGACATTAAAAAACCAACATAGGTCCATTCAAGCAGGTATGAATTACATTTCAATATTTTCCATACAATTTGGAAGCAACTGCTGCAGGCTCGCTGCGCTTGTGTCCAGTTGGTAAGGGCATATCGTCCTGCCTACACCGGGGCGTTTTGGCCAGTGAAACATGTTTTCGAAAATCGTTACATTTTTGAAGATGGAAGCAATTTTATATCATATTAACCAGAGAGAAAAGTAATTTTGTTGCCCAACTGAGTGTCCCAGTGCAAGTTTTGCGGACAGTATGCCAGAGTCGCTCCAGAATGTTCAGCAAACAAACATTAAAAGTTACATCAAAACTGTGACTTTTTGTATTTTGCAAATATTTTCATTATGTAATACAAAAATATTCACATATTCACATAGGATGATGGTTTTACAAATATTTATAGGTACCAACTGAATTTGACCCTTAGTTAGTTATAGTTTTCTAGAAATCAAAGGGGGGCGTTTTGGCCAGGTGGGGCGCATTATACCGTCTTACCCTACCAAGCACAACTTAACATAGGTATGTTCAGTCATATAACATGACTCGTACCCATCCCGGAATCATGTGGATTATGAAACCAAACACCTGGATGAGCGTGATTTTTGAAAACGTTGTAAGTCCAAATGTGAGATTCTCTTTTATTACGCTCTCTTTTGCTAATATCTAGGCTAGTTTAAAATTTGTTGCAATATTTTCACCTCAGCACACTAGACAAAGCTATTTTCTTCAGATCGGTGCTGGAAAACCCAATGTAAATGTTAGTATGGCTTTGGTATAATCGAAAGAGAAAGTAAACAAAGAGAGCCTCTCTTTTGGACTTACGACGTTTTCAAAAATCACGCGAGAAATCTCTCTAATTTTATTCTTCTTCATCCACCACCGCTGCTTAAGCCATTATCGGCCTCTAGCCGTGAACTCCGAGCGATGCGATGGGCGATTGCATCCATCGCAACCGACACCACTGCATCCGACCATCATCAATCACTGAATGACAAAAAAATGCGCCCACTCCTTTTATGCATATTCGCAGACCCACCGCTGGTGACTGCATGCTGTCGCTGTGTAGGTAAACAGCGATCGAACGAACGAAACGAAAAATGCGCGAGCAAAAAGCACGTCAGTACGCGCTGTTGTCACAAATTGTAATGACTCGCACACGGCAGGCACTGCTTCTTTTATACACAAAGAAAATTTTCCAGTAGACCCGAAGGCCCGTGACATACCGCATTCTGATGTCCATGTTAGGAATGTACGGGATTGGTTACGTATGAATTTTTTACTGGCTTTGACAAGAATTGAAATTTACAATAGCTTATCGTTAATAATCTTAAGTTTCAATGAAATAGGCAGACTGGTGGAGAGTGTCCAAGTCGATTGATATATACATCTTTAAAATCCATCGAAAGATAAAGGCGCTAGTAACGTTCAAAATCTTCCCTTCCAGCGTAACGCTCTCGATTTCCAAAAATCTAAATGACACCCAGTTTAGTAAAGAAAAACGTAAGTCCTACGTCAAAAAAATACGGGTTCCCTTCACGCATGTTGCCTTTCAAAGACATAATCTGATTCATATTAGTGAAACAAATTAAAAAATTGTAAAATAAAAAAAATTCGGGATATTACTGTATAGTATAGTCCATATAGTAAAATGGACATCGACCGCTATTGGTCTATGAATATTCTTGTGTAAAAAAAGTAAAATACCTAAAGCCTATATGTATAATCCCTCCAGTATATTCGCAGGATGATGCACTTTCGAATTTATTGTTCAACATTGCGCTCGAGGGCGCGATTAGGAAATCTAGTGTGCAGAGTTGGGTGGTCGGTATTGGCCATTTTTGACAAATATCGGTATTCGGTATTTGGTGGAGTCAATACCGGTAATACCGGTAAAATACCGGTTTTTGTGAAAATTTTAGGTATTAAATGAAAAACTTTTGATTTGAACTTTTGGATGAAAAATAATATTTGTTGACAAACTTAAAATGTTAAAATCATTGTTTGTTGAGCTGGGTAAAGCAAAACTTAAGTGGACTAAACAAACTGAGCGACCCATGGTGACGAATGGTTCCAAGGCCGTCGAAAGTCACTGTCAAGTGCTTACCTTTAATCCCTTCAGAGGCATCATCTTCGTACCGTTCGTCAGTAATGGTCGTTGTCTCAGTTTCAATGATCGCATCAGGAATACGCTTGCTGATCGACGCTTCTAGATCTCGTCCGCTTGCTTAATCAAAGTAGCTCTGGATGTCTTGACGAAAATCGTTGCTGACTAATTACATTACGGCAGTATTATTCAAAAAAGCAAAAAGATCGTGCAGAATTCACGACAGAGTAGTTCCACAGCAGCCTGAACAGGTTTGAGGGTTTATTTTTTTCCCGAAACGCCAAAGAATCATCACTGAAGTTTAATTCGAATTAAAGCTTCAACGCATAGATCCATAGATCAAATTTTTTTTTCGAATTCAAAACGGACATACTTTTACAGCAAATCGATTTTCTCAGGTGATCTCCGGAGAAGAACAACAATGGCTCAGTGATGAACTCTAGTAATAAGAAAAATCACTTAAATAAAGCCTAAAAAATACTATGGCACGTACCTATTTCACAATTTCATATATTGCGAGAAAATGTTAGTAATGTTCATTAAAGACAAAAGTCATTGGCAGTTTGACAGATGGCTAAGAAAATGAAGCAACACGTATGATTAATGACTGATCGATTGTTGCTGTAGGTGAACGTCGTCATTGATGCTTACTTGTGCAAAGGTTCATTCATGCTCGCATTCAACCAACCAAATATTTCTCCAAACTTTGCTGGATTTCCTATTTATATGGGACAGATATGCGATTACAGGCAGTTTTGCTGATAAATGTAGGTGAAAACTATTCGAGATTTTTTATTCTGACAGCTAAATTTGAAATACCGAAAATACCGGTATTTTTTGTCTCTAAAACCGGTATTTTCGGTATCCAAAATTGACCGGTAATACCGGTATTACCGGTTAGACCACCCTAGTGCAGAGGAATAGCACTATTGTCATACGATCGCATTTGCTCCTCGTCTTTGCGGAAGACTTCGACCTTATTGGAATCGATCGTAGAGTAGTAGAGGCGTTTGTCCCACTGAAGAGGAAGACGACGAGGATAGGCTTTACTATTAGCTCTACCAAGACAAAGTACATGGTTGCGGGTAAAGATAGAGGAAGGCCTAGTGGTGTTGGTGGTGAGGTGCTTGATAGAGATGTGTTTGAAATTGTTTACCTTGAAACAGGGATGGGGAAAAGCAAATTTTCAAATAATCCGGGATGAACTCGTGATAACATATCCAAATTATCAATTGATAAAACATGTTAGCGAGTGAGAATCGTTCGATAATTTTATCTCGATTTAAAGCATTTACCGTTACTTTTTGAACTTTTTTGACATTAAATTTGTTTTAGCAAGGTTAACATTAAGATGATAATTTTGTGTTTATTATCAATTTGAAGAGTTATCGCCAACGACAACTCGCCTACTTTTCACATCAATTGATAATTCCAATCATTATCGTATGAGAATGATTCAGCACAACCCTGCCTTGAAACGCTTGTGACATGTAACCCGAGCAGCACAAGTCAGACAAAAATGGTTGCAGCAACTTGATTGTGACTAAATCTGGTCACATATGAGTTGCAGTAACCTATGTGGAACATGCGTGTGATGAAAAGACGTATTGCTGCTGCGAATAGTGCCTTTTACAGATTACATAACCAGTTTAGGTTCCGCAACATGCAGACGGAAACGAAGTTTGCTCTGTATGAAACTCTGATTCTCTCCAGTGGCCCTTTATGGACATGAAGCGTGGATGTTAAAAGATGCGGACCGAAGAGTTTTCGGGCTTTTCGAGCAAAAAGTGCCGCGTACACTGTCGTGCCAAGCATAGTTATCCGTCGTCGTTTACGATGCCATTCCCATTATGCTGCCAGTGTCGCATTTACTCAGATAACTTATTTCTCTATCAGACATTATGGCTTGGCTTGCCAGCAATCCTTTCTGGTTCTTAAATCCATTTATGGATTTTTTTTGTTGACCACCAGAGCAACAGGAAGGCGATCAACTAAAAACCACATGGGACAACTATGCTTGGGACGGCAGTACAATACTCAGAAAGAAACTAGAAAATGGTTTGTGGCGCAAACGCATGAAACACGAGCTGTATCAAGTATGCAAAGAAAAGAATATTGTGAATAGTATAAAATACGGTAGACATCAGTGGGCTGGTCACTTAGTGCGAATGCCGGAAGAAAGAATAGCGAAACAAAATGCAACAGAGAACCGGAAAGAGCCCGGCGACTTCATGGAAGGCCACGAGCACGCTGGATGCACGCGATGGAGACCCTAAACATTCGGGAAAACTGGAGGAACATCGCCCAAGACCGACGATTATGGATCTCTACAATACGCCAGACATAGGTTATCAACGCTGCAGCCATCCATGTACAGATATGTTCCGATTTTGTCACGCTCCGATTTTATCACGCTCCGATTTCGTCAACAAAATTATTCCGTTTTTATCAACAAGAAAATTCAATCAGTTTTTTAGAGATTTAGCTTTTAAAATTAAATAACTTGGGTTAGTGTCTGGCCAAATGTTGTATTTATAGTATTTCAAGCACTAGCGGTAAAAAAGCCGTAACTAACAAGACAAGGTTTCTCTTTACCGACTTCTCCCCATCGAAATAAAAGAGACAAGATGCGGGTTTGTTTGCACTTTATTACTTCAGGACGAAGGATTACATTGTTATCTGGCGTTCTGATATAACCGAAAAATCGTTGAGAAACTTTTTCGGATGTTCTAGGCCGTCCAAACTGTTCTGGAGTACATATCCTCGAATGCATTAGGAAATATGTCTACAAACAAAATCTCCTCAGCTGGGATTTATATGTCCAAAAATATATATGTGATCATAAGACATAAATTGATCGAGTTTTAAATAAACGTAAACTTTTTCCGATTCTCCAAAACGCCCTGGAGTTCAGAACATGTGATATAACCGATCAACCAAGCCTTGAACGACGTATCCGTGCATCGTTGAACATCTTAGCAGGTACATTGAGCCGATAAGATTTCACTCATTACTTTTACACGCAGCTATAGGGCTTTTAGTTTCTCCAAAACATCCTTGAGTTCAAATCAGTTCAGAACATGTGATCTACCCGATCAACCAAGCCCTGGACGATGTATCCATGCATCGTTGAACATCCCAGCAGATCAATTTAGCCGATAGTATTTCACTCATAATTTTTACAAGCTACTACAGGCCTTTTTGGTTGTTCAAAACGTCCTTGAGCTCAGAACATCAGTTCAGTTGCTCAACCAAGTCCTGAAAGATGTACCTGTGTATCGCTAAACATTCCAGCAGGTCCGTCGAGCCGATAGAATGGTACTTATTACTTTTACAAGCTACTACAGGTCTTTTCTGTTCTCTAAAATGTCCTGGAGTTCCGAACATTCTTTTCCAAGCTACAGTGGACCCTCCATGAGTTGATGTTCTACGATTCGATATCGAATCGTTGGAACAAATGATGCCATACAAAAATATTTTCACGGATACTTCGATAGTCTTTTCGAACAATTTTCCAAGAATTTCTGTTCCACATCTCAATACCGACTTTATTACATCTCTTCAAAACGTCATGGATATCAGATCATTTCACTACCGAATTTTCAAAACGGCTTTGTTCTATTCAATGATCCAACTTATGAATTATGTTAGATATTATACCCTAGTGAAACCATTTAGCTTATATGATTTCAATCATCACTTGTTCTAGCCATTGCAGGCCTTTAAGGTTGGCTAAAATATTCTGGAAGTCGTATTGTTTTATGTAATCGTCCATGTCCATTATACGCCTGAAAAAAAACAGTCCGCAGCTAAATTGCTCGACATATACACCTCTTTAGTTATTGTGCATCTAATAGATATCTTGATCTTAACTCAAGTTCATTTTGGAGGACCTTGGACATCTTCTTTTTCTTCTTTTGCTATGGCTCTACATTCCAACTGGAACTTGGTCGGCTTTTCAACTTAGTATTCTATTAGCATTTCCTCAGTTATTAATTGAAAGCTTTTCTGTGCCCGCCATTGCATGAGTATGTATCTTGTGAGTCAAGTACAAAGGGAACGCTATGCCCAGGGAATCTAGAATGTTTCCCAAACGAGAATATTCTAGACCGGATCAGATCTAACCGTAAACATCTCGTATTCCAGAAAATTGTGTTTACATTATTTCTATTGGATCTATTAAGTTTATACTAAAGATATTGCAAAAACTTTGACTGATTGACCAGGTAGATACCTTAAGCTGAACTCGAGAATGTTTTTGAGTACCTTGAACATCTCAAATTTACGAGAATTGAGTTTTCCTGGGGCGCACATGCTTATTGAACCATGTTGGGTACATATCGATGTTGAGGACATTGCATGAAGCCTTGGTTGTCCGGTAAATACTTTGGGTTAAACTTGGGAACGTTTTGGTATTCCTTGACCATCATTGAGAAAACTGGATTTAAATGATGCGCATGTGTCTATTGGACTGGATTGGGTATATGACATTGCATAAGCCTTGATTGATTTGGTAGATACCGTGGGCTGAATTCGAAAACGTTTTGGAGAACCTTGAGCATCTCGTATTCCAGATAACTGATCACTGTCTCATCGATCTAGATGACTAAACTTGATTGAGTGTTCAGATTTATTAAGCAATGTGGTGTGTGTGGCCATATATATCAGATTCATCTGCAAGCTGTCAGAAGCAAAATCTTCCCAAGGTTTTGGATATCTAGTTCTTCAGGGTATAGTCAAACTTGACCTTCAATTTTTTTTCCTGAATAGCCGACATCCTGATGAACATTTTTGCGGTAGTTTTTCACACCCAATCTCAAACGCTGGCCATATATCTGTCCCGAAAGGGTTAAGGAGGTCAAATATTTTTAAATTTATTGTTATGTTATCAACGGATGCCACCTTATCTTAAGGAACGTCCATAAATTACGTCAAGCTTTTAGTGGGAAGAGGAGGGTTTCTAAAAGTGTGACTACTCATATCATTTTATTTGGAAATTTCATACAAAAAGTTGAGCAATGAATGGAGCAGGGATTGACAAAGGTTAATTTTTCGTAACATCATTTCTGGACGTTCCCTTGATGTTACTTGTAAGGAACCTCAACCAGTCACCATTGATGATAAATATATATATTTCCTATGTCTTTTCACTAACCCTTGTCACCCACTAGCATGTTCACGTGGTTTATAGACAGTCCTTCAGCATTTAAAAATGTTAGAACCTGAAAATCTCACATTTTACCGGCAATAAATCATGCCATGCCATATCAGACAAGTGATTTGATCCTGTTTATATTATTATTTGTATTTCATCAGACTTCTAAATGAAGGGTCAAAAATGGATGGGGTGGTTCCATAAACAAATACGCTTATGTAAATCCACGGGATGAGTAGAGAATCTCCTTCCAGAAGAAAGTTCGTACAAACAATAATACAATTGGGCTCTCATTTCCCAGATTGACCCAATAGATGGGGAGAAGAGCCCGCCCTTTATCCACAAAATGTTAACAATAGGAAGTTGGAAATTAAAATATATAAAATGGAATAACCCTACATATATACATCTGGACCCCAACACTCTTAGAGTGAAATCAGTAGTGATTCAGTTTCATTCTAAATTTTCGACCACTATTCTAGTTTGAATCTCGAGCAAAATAGAACAAACTCGCTGGTTTCCCCAGCAGTGTTCCATTCATGTTTTTCAAATTTTTAATTAAATGAAATCATTATGTTGCTGCCAAGAAAGGCGCCGTAATTGCAAAGTGGATTGATCCGTAGATAAAATGACGCATTCATACACCAAAACAATTGAAAAATATTTGAATCTCGTGATTCAATCGTGGTTCAAATCTGCAGAAAATAGAACGGAGCGTTATACCAGTTTTATTTTTTTGACATTTGACTGGTATGAAAAATAAATCTAGAACAGTTGCTGGGAAAATTAATGTTTCAGATTCATATTCAAACTGACAGCCCCGAACGATTTGAATCACTGCTGATTTTACTCATCTTCAGGTCATCTTCAGCATCTCACAATTGACTTCAGTCAAGTAAAAGATGCTAAAAAATGTCCCCCGGCTACCGACAAAACGTACATCTACAAATCAACAATCAAGTAGTGGAACTAAATTTAGTGTTAAAACATATTATGGCATTTTAACAAATATTAAAGACTAGAATACATAAAGAACCTTTGAGCAAACATTCAGCGGTCAGCCCAAGGTATAAAACCAGAAGTACAGAAACAAATGAAATAATAAATCAATAATTCAAATAATTTATTGATTCTCTTCATTCATTATAGAGATGGCAGTGAAATAGTTCCCTATGCAAATATGAAATATAAAAGAGCAAAAGTTGTATTGTTTGTTATACCATCAAAGACAGTTAGTACAGCGAGCTAGGTGGACAAATCAGACTTGAATGTTGAGCACGACCGTGGATGGAGGAACTCCCCATCTTTAATTTTTTTTAAATCATTTTAATAAAAAAATAGGTATCTGTGTTTAAATAGGTGTCAGGTCATTAGGCCGAAGGCCATTTGCCCGAAGGTCATTAGGCCCAACGGTCATTATGCCGAATGGCCATTAGGCCGAATAAGCAAACAGAAGCAAAATGTGAAAAATGAGAAGTTCATTCTTCACCTTACCCCTTCTTCCTTCTCCCTTCTTGCATCTTCCTTCTATCTGTCTTCTTTTTCCTTCTTCTTTCTTTTTATCATTTTCGCTCTTCCTTCTTCTTTGTTGCTTATTTTTTCTCCCTTTCCCTTTCTTTTTTCTGCATTCTTCTTCCTTCTTTTTTCCCTTCATTCTTTTTCTTTCTTTGTTCTTCCTTCTTCCTTCTTTCTCTTCCTTCTTTCTTCTTCCTTCTTCCTCTCCCTTCTTTCTTTTTTCTTCATTTCCCCACCTTCTTCTTTCTACTTTCTTCTTCTTTTTTCATCTTCTTTCTCCCTTCTTCTTTCATCCTTCTTTCTTTTTGTTTCTTGCTTGTTGCTTTTTGCTGTTGTTTTTTTTTTCTTTCTTCTTGTTTCTTTCTTTTTTCTTCTTCTTTCTCAATTATTACTTATTTCTTCCTCTTTCTTTTTTCTTAATTTTTCCTTCTTCGCTTCTTTCTCCTCTCTACCTTCTTCCTTTTTCCTTGTTCCTTATTCTTTATTTTTTCTTCCTTCTTTATCCTTCCTTTTTCTTTCTTCCTTTTTCTTTCTTCTTTCTTCCTTCTTCCTTCTTCTTTCTTCCTCCTTCTAGCAGCCTTCTTCCTTCTTCCTTTTTTCTTCTGCCTTCTTCCTTCTTCCTTCTTCCTTCTTCCTTCTTCCTTCTTCCTTCTTCCTTCTTCCTTCTTCCTTCTTCCTTCTTCCTTCTTCCTTCTTCCTTCTTCCTTCTTCCTTCTTCCTTCTTCCTTCTTCCTTCTTCTATCTTCCTTCTTCCTTCTTCCTTCTTCCTTCTTCCTTCTTCCTTCTTCCTTCCTTCTTCCTTCTTCCTTCTTCCTTCTTCCTTCTTCCTTCTTTCTTCTTCCTTCTTCCTTCTTCCTTCTTCCTTCTTCCTTCTTCCTTCTTCCTTTTTCCTTCTTCCTTCTTCCTTCTTCCTTCTTCCTTCTTTCTTCTTCCTTCTTCCATCTTGCTGCTTCCTTCATCCTTCTTATTTCGCACTTTTTCCTCCTTTTTCCTTTCTTCTCCTTCCGTTCTACTTCTTCCTCACTTCGTACTACTCACTTCTCACTCCACAGTTCTCATTCAGCATAACGGCCTTCGGCCTAATGACCCAGCATCGTTAAAATAAATGAAAATGATTTGTGCTCCATCATTTCAAGGGTTCACAAGAAAGGGCTAAAAATTGTGAGAATGTCGGCATTGATGTACACCCGATTCTGTTTTTACACGGCCGTGTAGAAATCATAAAACTGTTTTTAAACGGATTTTCAAACTTTGAACTGAAAACTTTTTTTTCACGGAACGCATCCCCCGTGTAAAAAATGAATCGGGTGTAATTAATACTTCGCTGAAGACACCTTTGGTCAATTTCAACATTTCAATGATTGAGGCTTTGATCCGATTCGCGAATTAAAAATCAAATTTAACTTAAAAGTGACAGTTCGGAAATTATGAAATCCCCCGGTGATAATAATGGCTGGCTGGTGCTACCCAGCAAGACCAACAAAACATCTATCAAAAATGATTTAATATCTGTCAAAAGTAATCTTGCTCTGCGAGGAGGGTTATTTGAATATTTTTGAACTATCATTTTTTAATATAATTTGATTTTAATTCGCGAATCGTACCAAAGCCTGGTAGGATTATCCCAGGGCTGCCTCAGTGTGCGCCGACGACCACCACCAATGCGATGGTTTTCCGTTAAAACTGCCACCAACGCCTTCGTGCTGCTGTGTCCGCTCTGCGTGACATCTTGTTCGAACTGAAGAATAGATCCAAACTCGCAAGTTGCTTGATTTTGATGTCTGTGCTTGCGATGCTTATACGCGATTGGTTGGTTTACCTACTTCTAACCATTTCACCAATTATCGATAATAAATAGTAAAAATTGAGTATTTTCAGATAAATACATAGAAGTGTTGACGCATCCTTGATGGCATGGTCCAAAAAATTGGAAATTCATCGCGAAATGGCTGAGATATTAAAGATCAAAGTCTATCATATTTTTGTGACGGTCTTCGATTTTTGCAATCGCAAAATGTACCCCAATATAGAAAAGACAGACGTAGTCCTACGTCAAAAACCATGCAGGAACTTCCGCGGAAACTACTTCAAAAAATTCTAGAAATTCCTTACTTGAGATAATTCCAGGAACGGCTATGAGAAGTTTCTGTTGACCCACGACGTTTTCGCACCAGTTTTTGTCATCCTCCTAATTTGGCCAGTTTCTCACATAACTCCAGAAGAAAAAAAGCAATTTTCGAGGGTTTCATTAGCACTAACAGGAGATATATCCCTTATATTTCTCCGCTGTAGAAATTGACCGACATTTTTTGGAATGTGGAACTAATGTGGTTTAAACCGGTACGCTTCCCCTAATAATAATAATAATAATAATAATAATAATAATAGGTGGGAGCTCAGGTGAAATACCCTGGGCGTCCATGAAAAACCACCATTTCGAGTAGGTGGGAGCTGAAGGCCCAATTCCTAAGCACCAATGAAAAACCACCCTCGGGCGAGCACTGGCGCTTGAACCTAGCTATTTAGCACTGTAAAGAATTAAATAACTTTACAGAACCCGTAGCTTCCGGGAATGAAAGCACACCCAAATATGGAGTTACGCTCAAGAACAATACCACCCATGCGATTGCCCGAGGAGCGAGCGGCCAGCGGCTAGAGGAAGGAGAGGTGCAACAGCGACCCTCTAGTCATCGGGCTCAGCCCGTGCCGACAAGGCAAAACAGAAACGGCAGCAGAAGAAATCACCAAGGCAATGCTGCACCTGCTGATGTTGCTGTGGTTGATCGACGTCAATCACTCACGTTAGCGGGCCGCCGACGGCAACGGATCATGTGGACAAGGGAGATGAATCAGTACGTGATCCGTTGCTACTACGTTTGCACCAGGATGGAGACGGATATGTCCGGCAGACCGGCGATGCTGGAGATGTTCAATGAGAGGTTCCCTCGGTTTGCACCCCAGCTTGACCAGAACAAGTTGTACACACGCCAGAGAGCTATTATGTCACATAATATGCTGACTCCAGAAGACGTAGAGTACATCAAGCGGGAAGTGCAGAGGGAATTAGGAGAGGAGGAGGAGGCAAGATCGAGCGATACGTCGAGAAGGAGTTCTGTTGGGTTGGATGCATCAATCGCAAGTAACCGTCGCGATTCGATTGCACCCGCCGCTCCAGGACCAACAGTGGAATTGCAACGACAGCAATTGAAGGACGAACTAGCTAATCATATGGGCACAGCAGTTACACAGTTCCGTGGGACAGACCCCATGTCCCGACACCGGATACCCAAGTTGCAGTACTCCTATCGGTTGACGAGTACAGTAAGCATCCTTAACCAGGATATTTTGCCACAGTACTTGGAAACCGTGGAGAACCTTGAGGAGCTGCAATTTATCGTGTATTCGGCTGCAGTGGCTGTTGTAAGAACGTTGGGATTGCGAACGCGCCCACAAGGTGAGAGTGATGGACGCGCACGCCCCAAAGCACGAAAACCCGCGTGGATGCGACGTCTGGAGACCCGCATCGCCACACTGCGGTCAAAGGTTGGTCGATTAACACAGTACAAGCAGGGGAATCGATCAACCAGGCTAGTTCGGAATGTTGCTGAAATTGTGAAACCCACAGAACTCCGTGATCTCACCGAGGCGAACATAACTGAGATCCTCGACACCCATGTACAGCGGTTGAGTGCTCTTGCTAAACGACTGCGACGTTATGGAGAATGTTCGAAGAGGAAGGAGCAAAATCGAATGTTCAACATCAACGAAAGGGAGTTCTACAACCACATCCGAAACGACAAAGCCGACTTTGGCGAGGGCCTTCCGGAGATTGGAGAAGTCACGCAGTTTTGGTCCAATCTATGGGAGAACCCCGTCATACACAACGGCGACGGGGTGTGGATGGCAGAAGAAGAGCAATATTGTGGTGGAATTGGAGACATGACCGCTATCAACGTGACCGCCCAAGACATACGTGAGGCTACTCGGTATACCAGGAATTGGGCTGCACCAGGACCCGATTTTGTGCATAATTTCTGGTATAAAAAACTCACAACGATCCAAGGGGCGGATGGCGAAACGCTTCAACACGGTACTAGATAATCCCGGGCAACTACCGGAATTCATCACTAGGGGTGTCACTAACCTTCTGCCGAATGATCGGAACACTTTGAAGCCAGCCAAGTATAGATCAATAACGTGCCTTTCGAGTCTGTACAAAGTGCTGTCATCGGTAATAGCGAGGAGAGTGCAGAACCATTGCGACGTCAACAACCTGATGACCGAGAAACAAATAGGTTGTCGACGTAACACACGAGGCTGCAAGGATCAGGTCATCATTGATGCAGTCGTTATTGGGCAGGCCACCCACAAGCAAAGAAACCTGAGCATGGCGTATATCGACTATAAAAGGCATACGACTCAGTACCTCACTCGTACCTCCTTAAGGTACTGCAGTTGTATAAGATAGACGGTAACGTCATCAGGCTAATGCAGCACGCTATGGGGATGTGGAGCACATCCCTACACATTACCGACGGAGAAAAGGTGTTACGGTCCAGGACTCTCAGCATCAGGAGGGGCATATTCCAAGGCGATACCTTTAGTCCTCTATGGTTTTGCCTTGCCATGAACCCTCTTAGCAGAGCACTCAACCAAAACAACTATGGCTATCATTTGAAGAGTGGGGAAAGGAGTACAAACATTACCCACACCTTCTTTATGGACGACTTGAAGCTGTTTGCGGAATCTGTGGAGAAGCTGCACCAATTTCTGCGGCTTGTAACGGTATTCAGCAACGACATCCGGATGGAGTTTGGTATCGATAAATGTCGATCCATACATCTACACCGGGGTCACCTGGTAGATGCCGACAGTTTCCGCGTCAACGAACAGGAGGAGATTCGAAACATGGTTGAAGGCGAAACGTACAAGTTCCTAGGTTTCCTGCAACTGAAAGGAATTCGCCATACGACGATCAAGAAAGAGCTGCAGGAAAAGTTCTTGCATCGTGTCAACGGTATTTTGAAGAGCCTCTTGGCGGCCGGCAACAAGGTGAAGGCGATAAACACGTTTGCTGTGCCCTTGTTGACATACAGTTTCGGGGTGGTGAAGTGGACCAAGACTGACTTGGAGGCGTTAGAACGAGCAGTACGAGTGGCGTTCACTAAGCATCGCATGCGCCATCCAAAATCGTCCATTGAGAGAGTCACCCTGCCACGTACAGTAGGAGGAAGAGGCGTCACCGATATACAAACACTATGTGTTTCCCAGATCCAGCAGTTGCGAAGATACTTCGTGGAAAGCCAGAACCGCCACGAAATCTATCGCGCTGTGTGTGAAGCTGACCACGGATTCAGTGCCCTGCATCTGGCGCAGGAGGACTATCAGCTGAATTGCGACATCAAATCTGTCGACGAGATGATCGCATTGTGGAAGCAGAAGGAGTTACATGGGACGCACCCCCATCAACTGGAGCTGGAATATATCGACAAAGCGGCGTCGAATACGTGGCTGGTGCGGGGTGAACTCTTCTCGGAAACAGAAGGATTCATGGTAGCCATCCAGGACCGGGTAATTGCGACGAAGAACTATCGGCACTATATATTGCACGAAAACGTGGAGGACCGCTGCAGGAAGTGCAATTCAGTAGGAGAGACGATCGAACATATCGTGTCCGGGTGTTCAGCCTTAGCTGATTCAGCCTATCTCGGTCGTCATAACGAAGTAGCCAAGATTGTGCACCAACAGCTTGCTTTAAAGCACAACTTGGTTAACCAGTTTGTCGCCTACTACAAATATGTGCCTGTCCGGTTCTGGAAAATAGTTTCGTGAAGCTGTACTGGGATCGCGAGATCATAACGGATGTCCTCATTCGTGCCAATCGGCCCGATATTGTGGTCTACGACAAAAGGATGAAGCGGGTAACCCTCATCGACATTGCTGTACCGCTAGACCATAATGTCCAAACAACATTCTCCAACAAGATAACGAAGTACCACGACTTGGCGGAGGAGTTGAAGCAGATGTGGCACCTGGAGGACGTGCGTATAATTCCGGTTGTTATCTCAGCAACCGGAATCGTCCCGAAATCTCTTCTGAGATCCTTAGGAGAGCTGGAACTATCTCATAACCTCCATAGCATCCAAAAGACAGTGGTTCTTGGAACTTGCAGCATCGTTAGAAGATTCCTGAACCACCATAACTAATACATCCGGTGCAAACGTTTATTATAGGATTTTAAGTCAACCGGCGAATGAGATCCACAGAGCCTAATCCCCTTTGGCATTCAGATTGCCTGGGGTAGGTGAAAATTCCCAGCACGCTTGCTGAGGAAGTGCCAAAACTCTATAATAATAATAATAATAATAATAATAATAATGCAGCATCGTAAGAAGATTCCTGAACCACCATAACTAATACATCCGGTGCAAACGTTTATTATAGGATTTTAAGTCAACCGGCGAATGAGATCCACAGAGCCTAATCCCCTTTGGCATTCAGATTGCCCGGGGTAGGTGAAAATTCCCAGCACGCTTGCTGAGGAAGTGCCAAAACTCTATAATAATAATAATAATAATAGGGTTATAGGTGGGAGCTCAGGTGAAATACCCTGGGCGTCCATGAAAAACCACCATTTCGAGTAGGTGGGAGCTGAAGGCCCAATTCCTAAGCACCAATGAAAAACCACCCTCGGGCGAGCACTGGCGCTTGAACCTAGCTATTTAGCACTGTAAAGAATTAAATAACTTTACAGAACCCGTAGCTTCCGGGAATGAAAGCACACCCAAATATGGAGTTACGCTCAAGAACAATACCTCCCTTGCGGTTGGCAGAGGAGGGAGCCCCTACTGGAGCTGGTCCTGGAACGGGGACAGAGCGAGCGGCCAGCGGCTAGAGGAAGGAGAGGTGCAACAGCGACCCTCTAGTCATCGGGCTCAGCCCGTGCCGACAAGGCAAAACAGAAACGGCAGCAGAAGAAATCACCAAGGCAATGCTGCACCTGCTGATGTTGCTGTGGTTGATCGACGTCAATCACTCACGTTAGCGGGCCGCCGACGGCAACGGATCATGTGGACAAGGGAGATGAATCAGTACGTGATCCGTTGCTACTACGTTTGCACCAGGATGGAGACGGATATGTCCGGCAGACCGGCGATGCTGGAGATGTTCAATGAGAGGTTCCCTCGGTTTGCACCCCAGCTTGACCAGAACAAGTTGTACACACGCCAGAGAGCTATTATGTCACATAATATGCTGACTCCAGAAGACATAGAGTACATCAAGCGGGAAGTGCAGAGGGAATTAGGAGAGGAGGAGGAGGCAAGATCGAGCGATACGTCGAGAAGGAGTTCTGTTGGGTTGGATGCATCAATCGCAAGTAACCGTCGCGATTCGATTGCACCCGCCGCTCCAGGACCAACAGTGGAATTGCAACGACAGCAATTGAAGGACGAACTAGCTAATCATATGGGCACAGCAGTTACACAGTTCCGTGGGACAGACCCCATGTCCCGACACCGGATACCCAAGTTGCAGTACTCCTATCGGTTGACGAGTACAGTAAGCATCCTTAACCAGGATATTTTGCCACAGTACTTGGAAACCGTGGAGAACCTTGAGGAGCTGCAATTTATCGTGTATTCGGCTGCAGTGGCTGTTGTAAGAACGTTGGGATTGCGAACGCGCCCACAAGGTGAGAGTGATGGACGCGCACGCCCCAAAGCACGAAAACCCGCGTGGATGCGACGTCTGGAGACCCGCATCGCCACACTGCGGTCAAAGGTTGGTCGATTAACACAGTACAAGCAGGGGAATCGATCAACCAGGCTAGTTCGGAATGTTGCTGAAATTGTGAAACCCACAGAACTCCGTGATCTCACCGAGGCGAACATAACTGAGATCCTCGACACCCATGTACAGCGGTTGAGTGCTCTTGCTAAACGACTGCGACGTTATGGAGAATGTTCGAAGAGGAAGGAGCAAAATCGAATGTTCAACATCAACGAAAGGGAGTTCTACAACCACATCCGAAACGACAAAGCCGACTTTGGCGAGGGCCTTCCGGAGATTGGAGAAGTCACGCAGTTTTGGTCCAATCTATGGGAGAACCCGTCATACACAACGGCGATGGGGTGTGGATGGCAGAGGAAGAGCAATATTGTGGTGGAATTGGAGACATGACCGCTATCAACGTGACCGCCCAAGACATACGTGAGGCTACCCGGTATACCAGGAATTGGGCTGCACCAGGATCCGATTTTGTGCATAATTTCTGGTATAAAAAACTCACAGCGGTCCACGGGCGGATGGCGGAATGCTTCAACACAGTACTAGATAACCCCGGAAGCTACCGGAATTCATCACTAGGGGTGTCACTTATCTTCTGCCAAAGGATCGGAACACTTTGAACCCAGCCAAGTACAGACCAATAACGTGCCTTTTGAGTCTGTACAAAGTGCTGTCATCGGTAATAGCGAGGAGGGTGCAGAACCATTGCGACGTCAACAACCTGATGACCGAGGAACAAAAAGGTTGTCGACGCAACACACGAGGCTGCAAGGATCAGGTCATCATTGATGCAGTCGTTGTTGGGCAGGCCACCCTCAAGCAAAGAAACCTGAGCATGGCGTATATCGACTATAAAAGGCATACGACTCAGTACCTCACTCGTACCTTCTTAAGGTACTGCAGTTGTATAAGATAGACGGTAACGTCATCAGGCTAATGCAGCACGCTATGGGGATGTGGAGCACATCTCACACATTACCGACGGAGAAAAGGTGTTACGGTCCAGGACTCTCAGCATCAGGAGGGGCATATTCCAAGGCGATACCTTTAGTCCTCTATGGTTTTGCCTTGCCATGAACCCTCTTAGCAGAGCACTCAACCAACACAACTATGGCTATCATTTGAAGAGTGGGGAAAGGAGTACAAACATTACCCACACCTTCTTTATGGACGACTTGAAGCTGTTTGCGGAATCTGTGGAGAAGCTGCACCAATTTCTGCGGCTTGTAACGATATTCAGCAACGACATCCGGATGGAGTTTGGTATCGATAAATGTCGATCCATACATCTACACCGGGGTCACCTGGTGGATGCCGACAGTTTCCGCGTCAACGAACAGGAAGAGATTCGAAACATGGTTGAAGGCGAAACGTACAAGTTCCTAGGTTTCCTGCAACTGAAAGGAATTCGCCATACGACGATCAAGAAAGAGCTGCAGGAAAAGTTCTTGCATCGTGTCAACGGTATTTTGAAGAGCCTCTTGTCGGCCGGCAACAAGGTGAAGGCGATAAACACGTTTGCTGTGCCCTTGTTGACATACAGTTTCGGGGCGGTGAAGTGGACCAAGACTGACTTGGAGGCGTTAGAACGAGCAGTACGAGTGGCGTTCACTAAGCATCGCATGCGCCATCCAAAATCGTCCATTGAGAGAGTCACCCTGCCACGTACAGTAGGAGGAAGAGGCGTCACCGATATACAAACACTATGTGTTTCCCAGATCCAGCAGTTGCGAAGATACTTCGTGGAAAGCCAGAACCGCCACGAAATCTATCGCGCTGTGTGTGAAGCTGACCACGGATTCAGTGCCCTGCATCTGGCGCAGGAGGACTATCAGCTGAATTGCGACATCAAATCGGTCGACGAGATGATCGCATCGTGGAAGCAGAAGGAGTTACATGGGACGCACCCCATCAACTGGAGCTGGAATATATCGACAAAGCGGCGTCGAATACGTGGCTGGTGCGGGGTGAACTCTTCTCGGAAACAGAAGGATTCATGGTAGCCATCCAGGACCGGGTAATTGCGACGAAGAACTATCGGCACTATATATTGCACGAAAACGTGGAGGACCGCTGCAGGAAGTGCAATTCAGTAGGAGAGACGATCGAACATATCGTGTCCGGGTGTTCAGCCTTAGCTGATTCAGCCTATCTCGGTCGTCATAACAAAGTAGCCAAGATTGTGCACCAACAGCTTGCTTTAAAGCACAACTTGGTTAACCAGTTTGTCGCCTACTACAAATATGTGCCTGTCCCGGTTCTGGAAAATAGTTTCGTGAAGCTGTACTGGGATCGCGAGATCATAACGGATGTCCTCATTCGTGCCAATCGGCCCGATATTGTGGTCTACGACAAAAGGATGAAGCGGATAACCCTCATCGACATTGCTGTACCGCTAGACCATAATGTCCAAACAACATTCTCCAACAAGATAACGAAGTATCACGACTTGGCGGAGGAGTTGAAGCAGATGTGGCATCTGGAGGACGTGCGTATAATTCCGGTTGTTATCTCAGCAACCGGAATCATCCCGAAATCTCTTCTGAGATCCTTAGGAGAGCTGGAACTATCTCATAATCTCCATAGCATCCAAAAGACAGTGGTTCTTGGAACTTGCAGCATCGTAAGAAGATTCCTGAACCACCATAACTAATACATCCGGTGCAAACGTTTATTATAGGATTTTAAGTCAACCGGCGAATGAGATCCACAGAGCCTAATCCCCTTTGGCATTCAGATTGCCCGGGGTAGGTGAAAATTCCCAGCACGCTTGCTGAGGAAGTGCCAAAACTCTATAATAATGATAAAGCTCCATGCTCCATGGTAGTTGCAGTTGTGGGTTATAGACTCTATATGAAATGCGAAAATCTGCATACTTTGAAATATAAATTTGGATGAAAATATGCATTTCCGACTGAAGCTAGATACAACTAAACTTAGAAATACTATTTGGAAAAAATAACAAAACCCATAAACCTAATGTTTTGATAGCCATCATCGTGGTAAAATTTTGTAGGTGGCGTTATCAATTTTAAAACTTCGGCGCACAGGTCTACTTTTACCCGATGAAATTATTTAGAATTATTTCATATAATGTGCTCCACCTCACTGGAGACTCATATGTTTGAACTCGGAGTTCAATATGTTGTCGAAACCTGGGACTTTCATGTTTTCAAAATTTTTGATATAGGTCGGCAGTTCGTCAGCCGAGATCTCCAAATCCTCCATGAAGTTTGGAGCCAAAAGAAAGGTTTCCGCATGCTCGGTAATGATTTCTTCCAGGTTTCTTCATATGAACTAAATTCATAGTAGATTTTTTATGCGCTGTATAAATGAAGTAATCGTATGAGAGATTGCAGTCAAATAAAATGCCACCGAGCATAACGGAAGAGAAAAGGTCTGTGAATATCCTAAACGAGGAGCCCACTACCAGCAAATACCCCAAGCTTTTATTTCATAAACCTAGTTCCAGATTGATTGAAGGTGATTGTCTTTGAACGGCCTTTCCTTTCAAAATTATGCTCTCGATTGACAGAACCGCACCGAGGAAAGCCAATCAGTTAGAAACCGCATCCGGCTGTTAAACAGATTTACGACAATTTTATGCTCTCCGCGTCCGACGGCTTCTGAGGCTCATCGGCAGACAACCAAAGACCATAATCGCAGCCTACTGCTTAGCAAATACAAAGACGCATTCATCTGAGGCGATGGCGACGGGTGCCTTTTCCACCGCAGCACCATAAACGGAGGCGGCAACGAGATCGCGTAGTGAAATATCATCCCCATTTAAGTGAGGCACGCTGTGGGAAATTTCTGGAAAGCCGCAATCGTCGCCTGTCGCTACGATACGCGTACCGAACGACAAAGAATTTATGCTCGGAGGATAAAATTTATTGCTTATTGGGATTAGGCGATGAAATTGATGCCGATAAGGTTCGCCCAGCATCGATAAGAATAAATCATTGTTTGACTTCGTATTGATTCAAATCCGCGCGTTCCTGGAACGACGGAACCGAAACTTATATATTTTGATATAAAAATATAGATAAATGCAGTTAAAATTTCAATCCGTTTTATCTTTACCACAGACTATATCAAAAATTGTTGCCGTCAGATATGAAATTGAACGGAAAAGGATTTACACCATTAGCAGAGAGTTGATAGGATCTCTGAGCAACGATGCAATATCATTTGGATTTATTTTCACTTATACGTTAGCATCATTTATGTTGACTAACTTTGGTCTAGTCTTTCTTATGTGTGATTCTTTTAGTATCTCTAATTAAGTGCAACATTTCAGTTCTGTATTACAAGTTGAACAACAGTTTACAAGCGGTCATGACAAACAAAACCTAAACTATATTATTCACTTGTCCTAATAGAATTGTAAATAAACAACAATTGTGATGCAATTATAAGACTATTACAATTCTCCCATCTACTTTCGCTAATAAATTGTGATGGTAAATTCTCCTGGTTCTTGGAATAAATGAAATTCTTTTAGTAAGTACTCGGTGTTTCCTGAACTTTATGTGAATACAAAATTTCGGTAACTTCTTTTCAACACTTAAGATACATATAAAATCAGAACTTTCACATTTCGGAATCGTCGTCGTCCGGCTACAAATTCGACGGGAATAAATCAGCGAAACCATGAATTTGCAAATGAAACCTTAACTTCTAACAAAATCGAAGTTACACTTTTGCCATTCAGTTCTGGCTATTTCAGCATTATAGCGCTATCTATTCGTTCGCTCCATGGCAGTGTTTCTCAAATGAGCGTATCGAGACGTGTACTCAAATATTGAAATTCCATTAGTTTACCACGAATGATCTACACACTTGTTTGCATCTATGTTGAAGTATTTTCTTCAACGTGATTAAAAATGTATCCATTAGGCTTCAAATTTGAAACCCCTGCTGCAGCTCCCAAAGCCGGTCCTTCCTGTCGGTACGAAAACGAGAAAACGCGAACATCGTTACCAGGACTAAGCGTCCGACCGACCGACCCACCGGCGCGGGCTGAGGTGAAAGAAAACGCGCTGCTCGTTGAATGAAACTCATAATCATGCATGATAGAGATGGAAATTGAATTCCGGAAGGAGCAAATCAGACCCCGTTATGTGGTGTGAATAGCGGTGGAAATGAGTCCATCCCCGGGTGAGAATCCGTTCCGGGGCGCGAATCTACCCGCTAACAGCCTCGGCCACATTCAAGTTTCATCGTCATGTATGTATGTAGTCATGAATAGAAATGTTTGGTATAGGGAAACTGTTATGTCGAAATCTGGACATGCATTTGTTTCTTATTGAAATACATCGTTAGGAGTCAAGATTCTTAGAATTATGAGAATTTTTTTTCTATAATCGACTACCTCCCTTCTATTAATTCCAAACATATGTATGGCTAAATCCCAAAACAACATTTGCACCGAATGTATCTATTAGTACTATTGACGATTGAATTTAACTTCCTGCAGTGCAATCAAAGTTAATTGCCTATTTCCGGGGATTAAATCACCCGACTTGGACGTTAATTTACAATGTTATGGAAACTCATATGTGAATATGTACGTTATGTGGAAGATATTGATTTGAAAAATGTATTGGAGGTAACCACTTTCCCTTCGATGGGACTCGAACCCATGACCCTACAGTACGCTAGACTGGTGCTTTAACCAACTAAGCTACGAAGGACCTCCGTCGGCCTTCGCAACTTAGCGGCTACTGAACGAGCTCGAGATTCCCAAATTGGACGCATAGTCAAATCACTCGCAATCCATTTCTCAAGCCAACACTACCACGTGTGTATAGTACACGTTCACATTAGAGGAGCGTGAGTATTTAGAATGTCTGGCGGCTGTACACATTCTTCATCAGCAACTGTACTGATCAAGTGAGGTTGTGTAAGCATTTGCCAGTCGGTCTTGCCTACGCAATGCGGTCGGGTCTGAGCTTGACGACCGACTGGCAAATGCTTACACAACCTCACTTGATCAGTACAGTTGCTGATGAAGAATGTGTACAGCCGCCAGACATTCTAAATCAATATCTTCCACATAACGTACATATTCACATATGAGTTTCCATAACATTGTAAATTCCTGCAGTGGTCATCCACGTTTTTGTCCAATATGTAATGCAGATAGTTAATCGTCGCTAATACCCGTTTCTGGATGGCGACCATGATATTTTTAGTGTCGGTATCAGCCAGAAGTACGACGCCGATTTGTTAATACACCCTTGCTCCAGTTGATGGGGGTGCACTCCATGCAACTTCTTTTGATTTTAGGTGGAGCATACGCTGTTTGATGAACGCCACCCATACTGTTTGTTCTAACGATTTCAAGTCTGTATCGATCCAAAAAAAAAAAGTGGTAACAGAAACTATGCCCAAGGACTTGACGAGCCTTTGCGAGCTGTGGAGCTTGCCCAGGATGTGGTGGTGGTTGACTGTGGGCTCTGTTGAACTTAAAAAAAAGATGCTTGCAAGCGCAGGCCCCAACAAAGCGATTAAAGCGCACAAGCCAAGGTCCCAGTGATGGGTGAGACACTAACCACACCTGATACGGCGGCCCTTCGGCGAGAAAGGAGGTTTGTGCAGGTTTAATAAGCTACAGCTGTAAAACCAATAATTCGATAAAATCAGCAACGACTGTGCAGTTTAGATGTTTTTTCCGTAAGGAATCACCCCCGACATTGTACGCACAACCTACCTAATCCAATGATCGTTCACGAATGAGGAAGCCTAAGCGTTGTTCGTTGTTCGTATCATGATGCAGTTTGGCTAAGGGTTACCAACATTAGTGACTTCACACTTAATTCCTCTTAATCATAACAGCGCCATCTGTACCTCACATCTTCCCTCTTCTCCGAAGAAAGAACAAAAAAAGTTTGTTCTTTTTATAAATATCAACCAATTCAACGCAATAATAATTTTCTTAAAACGAAAGGATAATTCTCGCTTAACTTTTCAAAAGGTCCTAAGTAACATTTTTTTCATGAATTAATTTGAGTACTGCAATCAAAAGCTTTCATGTTGTTCTGTTGATTGCGCTATTCAAATTAATTCATGAAAAAAATGTTACTTAGGGCCTTTTGAAAAGTTGAGCGAGATTTAAATAAAATTATTAGTATTTTGTTTCCGTGTATTTATTTTTAAAAATACCGTAAATATACGTGAACCTCTTTAGTCGTGTACGAGAGTTTTCGTATTCATCACTGTATACACGGGTAGATCAAACAACCCAAATTTTGAGTTGTTTTCGATCTGGCATCTCTTTCATTCCATCCTTTGATGTCAAAAACAGATAAAGAAAACCACCTAACGATAGCAGTTCGATGGGGGAAGCCAACGCTAGGTTAGAGGGGTTGAACTCAAATTTAGGTTGTTTAAACCTATTTGAACTTAACATTAGGTGGAAACAACTTAATATTTAGGTACTTTTTCACACGTGATCAAACGGAAACTACTCAAATCCGAGTTGGGCCATCGAACTCAAAATTGGCTTCCCCCACCAACGGTCCAAATTAAGTGAAATGAACTTAATTTTGAGTTGTTTGAACTTCATTTTGAGTTGTCTGATCTAACCGTGTACTGTTCTGTTAGACGTCACGAATGAATTCGGTCCTCGTCGAATGAACTTTCTTTTGACAGCTCGCTGACTCATTCGTTTATCTCTTCAGTTTGTACATTGTAAACACCTATGTTGAAGCCGTTGAAGCAAACGCGACATAAAAATCCCAGTTATTTGGTTTCCAAGCAAAATTTCCTCAATAATGTATACTTAGATGAAATCTGACCATCAGTAGGGAGGACCGATGGAATGATTCGAGAATTATCCCCGCTTGCAGGAAAGTATAAGTTTTGAGTTTCAGTTCATGTGAACCACACAAAAATTAAGTACTCTGTTTTGTAAATGGTTAAATTTGTGAAATGAATTTATTTAAGGTATTCGAATCAAATGTAGGTGCAGTGCGGGATTATGCTATCATTGCTGTAACATTTGTACGTAATCACCTAGATATGTTGGCT
Organism: Armigeres subalbatus; assembly: GCF_024139115.2. Lineage (NCBI taxonomy): Eukaryota > Metazoa > Arthropoda > Insecta > Diptera > Culicidae > Armigeres > Armigeres subalbatus. Next base: position 257,049,528 of record NC_085141.1, read on the forward strand.
TCTTTTTGTCTCTTTTAGGTCGATCATTAGCACCTTGTGAATCTTCCTGCTCAACCGAACTTTTAACCAAGGACCTTTCACGATTCTCTGCCCATTTGAATACCCTTTTATTTTGTGTTACATGGCGCCTTAGGGTAGATCCATCCTCATCAACTAACAGCAATCTTTCGTTAGTTTCCTCGAGCACCGTGTACCGCTTCAGATCAAATCTTGAATCGCACCTGGCGTTCAATGAGCACAACGTCGCCGGGCTTCACCCGACATACTCGAGCGGATCGTCGTTTGTCCTCCAGCTTTTTCCCACGCAGTTTAGACTCACGATCCCGTTCGTTCAGCAGGCTCTCGTCATGATGAATTTCGGCTCGGTTTAGGAGTGGAAGCCCTCTTCTAACTTTCCTTCCCAACATCACTTCCTCCGGGGGAACCTTCGTAACAGTATTGGCTGCAGCGTTATGAGCTCGGACAGCGGCCTGCAACTCCTCATTGAAATGATTTCCCGTGATCACGGCATTAGCCATTGCCTTGTTTACCAACTTCATGTAAGCTTCGGCCAGGCCGTTTTGTTGAGGAAAGAGAGGCGTTGACTATTTGTTCATGATTCCCCGTTTCGAGCAGTATGATCTGTACTCCTCTCCGTTGAAAGGTGGCCCGTTATCGCTTTTCATGGTTTGTGGGAATCCCTCCCTTTCGAACACTTCGTCCAGAATCGTTTTGGTATGCTCGTCGACTTAACTGGACGCGCGATAATGTACCTCGACCTATAGTCAACCAGTACGAGGATGTAGATGCCACCAAATCTAGAGTACGGACCGTTGAAATCTACAGCGATGGCTTCCCAAACGGTTTTCGGGGCTAGGGTACGTTGCATAGGCGTGGGTTTCTCAGGTTTTCCATTTGCGGCGCAGGTACGGCAAGCTTTAACCCAATTCTCAGCATCGCTAGGCATACCGGGCCACCATACGCGCTCCCTAAGGATGCTCTTGAATTTCGCTGAAAGAGGATGACCACTGTGGGCTACCTCGAGTGTTTTTTCCCTTAGTGCGCTTGGAATTACGATACAGCCATTTTTTACCACCAAACCATTGGAGACATACAAGTCTGATGCCACTAGCTGGAATCTTCTCAACAGTTTGGGCCATTTTCCTGACTCCAAAGCAGCCACGACGTTGGTAAGTGTCTCATCGCGAGTTGTAGCTTTTCGGATTTCGTCTTCCGTCAGGAAGCTCATCATACTGACTTCTAGCCTTGCTATTTCCCACTGACTGAGTCCTCATCAAAAGGTCCATCAATGCCCGTGTATAGACGAGAGGGAGGGTCAGCGATATTATCACTACCCTTCACGTATTCGACATCATAACAGTAGGGGCTTAGACGTAGAGCCCAACCGTCAGCTCTCGTTAGCACCCTCTTGGAGTCTTCCCGCGAACGGTTGAGGATGAATGATATTCCCTTTGAGTCCAGGCGCAATGTGAAGTGTCTCCCAAGTAAAAAATAGGCAAAGTGCTCGACGGCCCACACTGCACCCAACGCCTCTCGTTGGTTCTGAGCATAACGTTTTTCCGTAGCAGTCAGGGCCTTCGAGGCGAAACTAATGATGCGATGTGTGCCAATGCTATCAACCTGGAAGTATAAAGGATAAAAACAATGTTCGTGGACAATATGCTGTCACAATGATCACCTGTACCAGGACCGCGCCCAATGCAATCGGTGATGCATCCGTATAAAGGATTGTTTTGTCGGCTTCACTGAAATATCCCAGAGTTACGGTACATTTTGCAATCGTCTCCTTGACTGCTTCGAAAGCAGAAGTTTGGGACGGACCCCATTCCCAACCGTTCTTCGCCGTAACCATCCACAAAGGCTTAGTCAAGTCCGCAAAGTTTCGAATGTGAGGGCTTAAGAAGGAAGCCAAACCCAGGAAACTGCGTAGCTCCGAAGCTGTAGTTGGACATCTAAATTCCCGTATGAGTTTTGCCTTTGCCTCATCGATGTGGAATCCCTCTTCGTCCAGCTTGTGTCCGAGAAAGGTCACGGAGGTTTGATCGAACTCGCATTTATCTACGTTGAGCGTCAAATTGTTTGCTTTCAGGACCTGCATTACCTTCGCAACGGTTTTCCTCAATTCGACTAGAGTTTCGGCGAAAACTAGAACGTCATCTATGTAGATGATAACATTTGGGAAGTCTTTCAGGATTCTTGTCATTTCGCGCTGAAAGATTTCCGGGGCGCAGTTCACCCCGAACATTAATCTTTTGAATCGATACATCCCGTGTTCCGACAAAAAGGTTGTTAAATCCCTGGAGCCTTTGTCCAACTCAAGATGGTAGTATGCGTTGGATAAATCTAGCTTGGTGAAGAATTTGGCTGAATGAAGTTTAGATTTCATCTCATTTATCGGAGGCAGTCGGAAATACTCCCGCTTAATAGCTTTATTGGCCGCTCGCATATTTACTACTAAGCGAAAGTCTCCTTTTCCCTTCGGAACAGCGGACATTCCGCTGATCCAATCGGGGGCGGTGGAAACCTTTTCGATGATATCCCTCTCTTCCATTTCCTGTAATCTTTTCCTCGCTGCCTCTCTGAACGCCGCGGGTACATTATAGTACGCGTTTCTTACCGGAGGAATTGCCTTATCAATACAGAACTTGACCTTCACTCCGGGCATTTTCGGAAACGGAGGCTGTGTCGCTGACAAGGTCGCTGATGATTCACAAGAGTTAACAATTGCCCCAACCTTCAACAATTTCATTTCGCCGGCGGTTTTTTTGCCCAGCAACGAACGACGGCCTCCTTTCACTACCACGAAATCGGCCCACACAGAAGGTTTATTAAGTTCCACCGCTCCAATTTTTGCTCTAAAGCGATGTTGAATAATCATCGATTCTTTAGCAGCATAAGCGTGAACTGTGAAGCATGGGTCATTACTCAAAAACTCGATATCAGCGTGACCATTTTCCCAATCGCTCTTTAAATGCTCCCAGTCGTAGTCGCCTATGACATTGACGTCAGACCCTGAGTCAATCAAAAATTCGATCGCTGCTGCCCCTATACGGCAGGTTACCAGTGCATCTTGTGTGTTTGTCATCCTCTACCCCTCACCCAACTGGGGGTGTTGATCAAGTAGTACTACGAATAATTTGATCATATCTCATGCTCCGTAATGGTGCCCTTTTTGTTACGAAGACGAGTACTACAAAAAGGATTCACTTCTGAGGAAAAACAGGTTTTTCCAGAAAGTGTGGGGAATGGGATGTACTAGTAGTTCATAACAGGTACAGCAAAACTTCACAAGGACGCCCTTATTCGTACTAACTACTCAGGGAATAGAAGGTCGAGAAGAGCCACCGTTGCTAACTAAAGCGTGAACCGGATATCTGGGACTCCCACAATATCCGCGGCAATAGAAGCAAACGATGCCCTGTACGTATTTAGTGGTCAATTTTGAATTTTAAAATTATTAAGTTTATAATATAATGATAGAAAGGAAAGAATTGGAACGTGCTCACCAGTTGAGTTAATCCACTACCAAAGCAGCTCCATTTGTGAACAGGACGTATCAAGAATATCCAAGAGATGGTATCTTCTTTTCCTCCTTTGCTTCCATTGGAACTGTGGTCGCAATACCCAACTGTGGCCGATTTGGCACCTGGCAAGGTTCTTATAGGGTTCGTTTCCGTTGATCTTCCGATAGCTGTTAGTGTCAAAGCTGCTACTGTCGTTGCCGCAGCTAAATTGGTTCAGGCCGACACATACCACAGTGCTCTCTCATTGAGTCATGCAATATTGTTTTACTCATTGACAAAAATTCATTCTCCTGAATAACGTTCTCTACAAGTAAATAAAAATTGACGTTTATCAGTGACTTTAAGATATTTACAAATTATGTGTATCTCACGCCTTCAAAAATTTATCCTACTGTTCAGATGCAAATAATGCATGTGCGCCAGACATTATGGGATTATCTCAGTTTATAGGAATTTAACAATGTATATCATTAGTAAATTTTGAATTCAAATAATGATATAATCAATATCTCTTAGGTCCTTAATCCTTTGTAACAATTTCCAAGAAGCTTCTATAAGCTCATTGAAAAATTTAGAATGCACTTGGTATCTGATAAAAAAAAAAATTCTGTTTTCCCAGTCTGTATAAATTTTAAAGCCGAACATTAAAATTTCAGTTTTTTATTAATAAACAGCAATTATCTCCCCTCCTCGGATTTTTTTTTTGCCCAAAATTTATATTTTGAGGGGACAACAAAAAAAATTGATGATTTTCAACCATTTTTTAACAAATCCGAGGAATTTTTTATTTTTTTTTATTTTTTTATCATTTTAATCAATTTTTTATCGTTTTATTTTTTATTATCCCTTGACCTGTCGGAGACCAGTAGGATATAATTGTAATTAAATATTTGTAACGCCCTAATATATTATACATAAAATATAAAAAAAAAACTATTCAATGAATAAACAAAAATAGTAATAATAAAAACAAATACACCATTAACGGTCCACTCAGAATACACATTTTTATGAAGATGTCCCATACTACTTTGCTTAAAATGGTATCGTTTTAGAAGCTTTTTTTATCAGTAGTGATAATAGGTAATGATATTTCTTTTCGATTATTCATAGCAATGAACACTAAGAAAGATACATATTAACATTTTCAATTATGCTAAAAGGACTCAAATTTTTTGAATAGAAACGCCATAGAATGATGGTATAAAAAAAACAGATCCGACATCGGCTGTCAAAAAATCAGATCTGGTAAGATTCTTCAAACTCCAGATCTTGGATAATGTTGCGATTTTTGAAATAGCACATTGTGTTGAAACCGACGAAGATAGCAATGATATATAACTCTATGTTCACTTTATACTTACATTAAAAACACATGTTCATTCCTATGTACAGAACTGGTATATACAAAAAATCAATAATTTGATAGGACACTATTCTTAATACCATCTACAAATTATTATCCTAAAAATTTAATACAATAACTTTTAAAAGGATGCTTTGACAATTCCATTGTGAAATATATTATTTTTATTACATCCTAAGCATTAATTATTACATCCTATGTATATATGTAATATATGTAATAATGTAATAATGAGGTTGAAAAACAATTTTCTGGAAAGTATATATTTTAAAATTATTCAATGGCTTTATTTACACTTTGATGGACGAGAAAAGCAAACATTTTCTAAATCAATCCATCGCACTCTGCTTATAAATATAGGAGGATATTTATATGATTTTTTCTTTTAGTTGATGGGTTATAAAAGGTAATGTAGATTTTATTGCAAAAAAAAACATTAGTTTCCTGCAGCTGGGATATAACATCCTGTATTTATTCGACACTGTTGATTTCGCGAATTATTATTATTAATATTATTATTATTATTTATTTTGGAGACTTCACGCCACAAGAGTGCCTTATTCGTGTCTAGATTTCGTGATGGAATGTATATGAAAACGTTTCCAGCTATGTAATTCCTCAAACAACTAAAACAACAACATAAAAGTAATAAAAATGAATTAATACCATTCTAAAATTTCACATTTTGGAAAGTATCACAACATAAAATATTTGAAACATTTGTAACATATTTTGAATATTGGCTTGATGGTAAGTGGAGCTTAGAGGCAAAATAAAATATGTAATGATGTCAATTGTTTGAAACAAGCATAATGTAAAGAATGGTTGATGATGTTAATTGTTTGGAAAACAGTATTTTTCAATGCACTACTTTTTTTTTAAATTTTTTTTTTTTGGTTCATGTATAAAAGAAACTTTCAACAAATCGTATATGAATTTAGCGTAGTCAAATCAACCAAAGTAACTTTGGAATAATATTTACTTTGTTATTAATGTAAACTGAACACAATAAGAGCACTGACTTTCTGAATAAGGCGTTCAACCAATGATCAAATTTCAACCGGTTTGGTGTGCTCTAAAGTACATATTAGAAAAATAAAAAGTAGCAATAAATTGACCTGCTACAGTTGTGGTATATACTTATGTTTATCGCACCGTAGAGGGCGCTAAAATTTTAAGGAATCTGGAAAGAATAATGATTACAGAACAATTATACTTAATAAAACTCCGGGTTGCTCTCCAGAAATCCAAACCGTCGTCCTCAAGGAATATTGAAGAAATAGGAAGTTTTCAAATTCCGATATCCACCGCGAATAAAAATTCAATAACTTTTGAAGAAATGGGTTCCGACAAAGCTATATTCTTGAATCCTTCTTGAGCTTTCTAATCCAGGTGTTGTAAATGTTCGGAGCAAGAAGGACGATGAAAAACTGCACACTCAAATATGCTTCACTCGAAAAATTTTACTTCTAGCTTGCCATAAAGCCACGAAAAAATCTAATCCACACAAAAAAGTAAAAATTTCAGCGCAGAGAAATGACAAAATCACATCCTGCCTCGTCGATTGCTACGATCCTTTTTCACGGCAGGTTACCAGTGCATCTTGGTAGGAAATTATTCGTAAAGACTGCAAGTAATGAGAATATTATCCTTTATTATCATTTCTTATTAATTAACAAAGGTTTATTTTTAAAAAATGTTTTAAATTTCAGAGGAAGTTTAGGCATTAGAGACAATTATACCTCGTGTTTCTGCATGTTGGGGTCAACCATTGTGGCTTCCGGTGATATTTGATGGACTTCATCGATGCTGTTGACACGCTTCGTTGGACACACCGCTGCAAAGTGGCCACGTTTCTTACAGGAGTTACATGAGCGGTTATTGGCCGGGCACCTGGCGAGTTCTTTGTGGGCTGAACGACCACACTGTTTACACACGTCTTGTGTGCTGGGATTGCGGCGCTTACGCATTGCTCCGCCGGGAGCAAATGCTGGGTTTCTGTCTCGCTTGAATCCAGTGCCTCTGTTCATTGGACGATTGAACTTTTTGGTCGTTCTCTCCATAACCATGGTTGCAGCAGTACCAGATGAGGGACCCGGCTGCAACCCGTTTCGTACGCCTCGTTACGTGTCGCTGCTTGCACGACGTAAAGTGTGTCGTGACCGTACATCCTCGCATATTTCGCCAGTTCCTGGTTTCGCATGCCCTTCAGAAGCTGAAGTTGAACGAATCGTGACACATTTTTGTACCCACTGATCCCGTTACGATCTTTGCAAGGACCCGTGCCTTCGTTTTACGTTGGACCCGTTTGCGGAAGTAAAATTCCGACAAGCGGTGGTAATCCTGCAGGGACACCGTTCTGGGAAAAAACCTCTTAGAAGGTCACGTCTCCACGCTCAGCAATGAGCATTAATAAAAACAAGAGGAAGGGGGAGTCTCTGAATTCTCCACTTCCTTCAAAGAAACAAGGTTTCAAGACCGTCCTGCCAAAGCGCGGAAAAAATAGAAGGAAGCTGGTGAATTCAGATATTCCTTCTAACTCTAATATCGGAAATAATTCTTCTCCAATCGAACTGAGCAATCAGTTCGATTTGATTAATGATGAAATTGAGCAAATCGAATATACCTCTAGCCCAGGTGATTCGATTCATGCGAAAAGCAAAGGATTCCGCCAATTGTGGTATCTGTTGCCGAGTTTTCTGGCTTCCGGAATGAGATTTTGAGTAACCTTCAGGGGATCAAGGTTTCATTTCAGATTGCTAGGAAGGGTGACTGCCGCGTTTTGCCGGGATCCTTTGACGATCGCAAACGTCTTCTTCAGTATTTAACTGAGAAGCGCCATAAATTCTTCACATACGACGACAAAACTGAGCGATTGTTCAAAGTCGTCTTGAAAGGTCTCCCCAGTGATGATAAATCACTGGATGAGATTAAAATTGAAATTTCTCAATTACTTGGATTTTCACCAGTCCAAGTAATTAAGATGAAAAAGAAATCCCACCCTGGTTCTTCCCAGAGGGGCATTTCTCAAGAATTTTATTTAGTTCATTTTAACAAAAGTGAACTAAATAATATGAAAAGTTTGGAAAAGGCCTGTATTATGTCCCATGTCCGTGTTACATGGGAACATTTCCGCATTTCCAAAACCCCACCCAGTGCCGTAAGTGCCAAAAGTGGGGTCATGGAACCAAACATTGTCACATGGATGCTAAATGCATGATTTGTGGTGGAACCTCTCACGCCAAGGACGCATGTCCTGTGAGAGAAGATTCCAATAAATTTAAATGTGCAAATTGTGGGGGCAATCATAAATCCAATTTCTGGGACTGCCCTTCACGCAAAAAGTTTTGAATTCCGTGCAAAATTGATGACGGAAATTCCAATCGGATCCCAGATTCGACGGGTAGAAATTTTCAAACGCTCAAATTTCGAAACCAGTTACCGGTCGAGCAATTCATACCCACCACAATTCACAAACAAATTTTGCCGCTCGTCAACGGGTAGCAAGCACTTCAGTAAATTCCAATTTTCGAATGTACCTATGTATGCAAACATCGCTGCTGGTAGACAAAATTTCTCTTCTCAAAATGAGGTTTATACCCATGTCCCAACGGAAAATAATGGTCATGTTGTTGATTCAGGTAGCATGAATGCTTCCGATTTTGATTTTTAACTGAACAATTGCATCACATGATTGATGCAATGTTCAAAGCAAATACCATACCAGAAGCTGTTCAGGTTGGTATAAAGTACACACAAAAATTGTTATTGGACTCCGTTTCAATGGATCTAAATAATTGTGTGAAAGTTCTAAATTGGAATGCCCGCTCTCTAAAGGGTAAGGAAGATGAATTATTCAACTTCCTAACAGTTCATAATGTGCATATTGCCATTATAACTGAAACCTATTTAAAACCAGGACTCTCCATTAAACGAGATCCAAATTATTTTATCTACAGAAATGATCGTCTTGACAGCGCCTGTGGTGGGGTCGCCATTGTCATCAATAGACGTATCAAACATAAATTATTTTCTTCGTTTGAAACCAAAGTTTTTGAAACCTTGGGAGTTTCTGTTGAAACAAATTTCGGTCAATTTTCCTTCATTGCAGCCTATTTGCCTTTTCAATGCAATGGGCAGCAAAAGAATTTGTTGAAAGCTGATCTTCAAATTCTGACTCGCAACAAATCAAAATTCTTCGTAATTGGTGACTTCAATGCCAAACACCGTTCATGGAATAATGCTCAAAGCAATTCCAACGGCAAAATTTTATTTGAAGATTGTTCTGCGGGATATTATACTATTCAATATCCCAATGGCCCAACTTGTTTTTCATCCACTCGAAATCCTTCGACAATTGATTTGGTTTTAACGGATTCAAGTCAGCTGTGTGGCCAATTGGTAACTCATGCTGACTTTGACTCTGATCACCTTCCTGTGACATTTGATAATCCAATCAGCTCTACTTTCAATTATCATAGGGCTGATTGGGATTTATATAAAACGTATATCGATAGGAATTTTGATGTTGATATTCCTCTCGATACCAAAAGTGATATTGATAATGCTCTCGTATCTTTGACAAATTTAATTGTCGAAGCCAGAGGCATTGCAATTCCTAAATGTGAAATTAAATTCAACTCCATTATTATTGACGACGATCTTCAGCTACTGATCCGTCTTAAAAATGTGAGGCGAAGGCAATACCAAAGAACTCGCGATCCCGCGTTGAAAGTTATTTGGCGAGATTTGCAAAATGAAATTAAAAAACGTTTCGCTATTCTGAGAAATACCAACTTTGAGAATAATGTCTCGAAGTTGGATCCCAGTTCGAAACCCTTTTGGAAATTAACGAAAATTCTTAAAAAACCTCAAAAGCCAATTCCAGCGCTTAAAGAGGGAAATAAAATGTTATTAACAAATGGCGAAAAGGCTCAAAAACTTGCTCAGCAGTTCGAGAGTGCCCATAATTTTAGTCTAGATCTCACTAGTCCAATTGAGGATCAGGTTACACGAAGCTTCGAAGACATTCTCGATCAAGATAATGTTTTTGACCCTTCGTTGGGAAGTAATTTGGATGAAGTGAGATCTATTACTAGAAAATTTAAAAATATGAAAGCCCCGGGTGATGATGGTATTTTCTACATACTTATCAGAAAACTTCCTGAGAGCTCTTTATCCTTTTTGGTTAATTTATTTAACAAATGTTTTCAATTGGCATACTTCCCAGATAAATGGAAACGCCAAAGTTGTTCCATTTTTGAAGCCGGACAAAAATCCAGCTGAGGCTTCTAGTTATCGCCCAATCAGTTTGCTTTCTTCAATAAGCAAACTGTTTGAAAAGATTATTTTAAATAGAATGATGGTTCATATTAATGACAATTCTATTTTTGCTGATGAACAATTTGGTTTTCGCCATGGGCATTCAACCACCCATCAGTTATTAAGAGTTACGAACTTAATTCGGCTCAACAAATCTGAAGGATATTCGACTGGAGTTACTCTTCTTGATATAGAGAAAGCATTTGACAGTGTGTGGCATGAAGGTTTGATTGTAAAATTGATGAATTTTAATTTTCCTCTGTACATTATTAAACTGATCCAAAATTATTTATCAGATCGCTCACTGCAGGTAAACTATCAGAATTCTAAATCTGATAGATTACCTGTAAGGGCTGGTGTCCCCCAAGGCAGCATACTGGGGCCATTTTGTATAACATTTTTACTTCTGACTTACCTGATTTACCACCAGGGTGTCAAAAATCTTTGTTTGCAGATGACACAGGTCTCTCAGCCAAAGGGCGAAGCCTTCGTGTCATTTGTAGTAGATTGCAAAAAAGTTTGGATATTTTCTCCACTTACTTGCAAAAATGGAAAATTTCCCCGAATGCTTCCAAAACTCAGCTTATAATTTTCCCACATAAGCCGAGAGCTTCTTATTTGAAACCTTCTAGCAGACATATTGTCACTATGAATGGGGTTCCAATTAATTGGTCTAGCGAAGCTAAATATTTAGGACTTCTGCTAGATCAAAAATTAACTTTTAAAAATCACATTGAAGGCCTTCAAGCCAAATGTAACAAATATATTAAGTGTCTATATCCACTTATAAACAGAAAATCAAAACTTTGTCTTAAGAACAAACTTTTGATTTACAAACATTTTTTTAGACCTGCCATGTTGTATGCTGTGCCAATATGGACTAGTTGCTGCAATACCAGAAAGAAGGCACTTCAGAAGATTCAAAATAAAATTCTGAAAATGATTCTGAAGTTGCCTCCGTGGTATAGTACCAATGAACTTCATAGAATTTCTAATATTGAGACATTGCAACAAATGTCCAACAAAATAATTTCCAATTTTAGACAAAAATCGTTGCAATCTTCTATTGCAACGATTAGCTCCTTGTACCCTTAGTATAAATTAGGTTAAGTTTTGTTTAAGTAGAAAACATTGTAATTCCTACATGGTTCAATTCAACCAGAGGAAAAATTCTAACTGCCAGAGGCAATTGAAATGTATTAATAATAACTAAAATATAACATAGCAAATAAGGATGATAGTGTTAAGAAAACACGGAACACCTAGTCTAAGAGATGAATGCATGTATTAGATAATTAGCAAATAAAATTAGTTAAAAAAAAAAAAAAAAAAAAAAAACGAATCGTGACTGGTCTGACGGACTGTATTCACACAGACGAACTTTCTCCACTAAGCGTGCATGGAACCGAACGATTGATTCCCCATCCAGCTGCCGCATGTTCAAAAACGCTTCGTGCTCTACAGCTGGGTCGGACATCGATTTAAGATAGTTATCAATGCTCTGAACAAATTTAGCATAGCAGCCGGGTGCATCGAGAGGAGGGCGCAATTCTGCGGCTCTTATGATTGCCTGCATCTCTTCACCCATTGCCAGATATAGCAGACGGCATCTATCGGCCGGTGTGTTAGCATTGCTAAATTCCGCGCCAATTTCGAATGTTTCAAAGTATCGATTCCATGTTTCCCATAGCTTGGACGATGGAACGTTCTGTGGGAAAGGCTTTATATGCTCCCAGCGGATGTTCACTGTTTCGCTCCTTGGTGTTGATTTGTTCATTTCATTTTATTCATTTATTTAGTTAACATCTAAACAGATAACACTGAATCAACAATTTGACGCCACAATGCACGGTTCGAGGCCGCATCTCTCCATCCTCGGATACGCCCCACGCTCGCCAAGTCGTTCTGCACCTGGTCTGCCCATCTCGCTCGCTGCGCTCCACGCCGTCTCGTACCTGCCGGATCGGAAGCGAACACCATCTTTGCAGGGTTGCTGTCCGGCATTCTTGCAACATGTCCTGCCCATCGTACCCTTCCGGCTTTAGCCACCTTCTGGATACTGGGTTCGCCGTAGAGTTGGGCGAGCTCATGGTTCATTCTTCGCCGCCACACACCGTCTTCTTGCACACCGCCAAAGATGGTCCTAAGCACCCGTCTCTCGAATACTCCGAGTGCTTGCACGTCCTCCTCGGGCATTGTCCATGTTTCGCGTCCGTAGAGGACTACCGGTCTTATCAACGTCTTGTACATGACACATTTGGTGCGGTGGCGAATCTTTTCGACCGCAGTTTCTTCTGGAGCCCGTAGTAGGCCCGACTTCCACAGATGATGCGCCTTCGTATTTCACGACTAACGTTGTTGTCAGCCGTTAGCAAGGATCCGAGGTAGACGAATTCCTCGACCACCTCGAAGGTATCCCCGTCTATCGTAACACTGCTTCCCAGGCGGGCCCTGTCGCGCTCGGTTCCGCCCACAAGCATGTACTTTGTCTTTGACGCATTCACCACCAGTCCAACTTTTGTTGCTTCACGTTTCAGGCGGGTGTACAGTTCTGCCACCTTTGCAAATGTTCGGCCGACAATGTCCATGTCATCCGCGAAGCAAATAAATTGACTGGATCTGTTGAAAATCGTACCCCGGCTGTTACACCCGGCTCTCCGCATGACACCTTCTAGCGCAATGTTGAACAACAGGCACGAAAGTCCATCACCTTGTCTTAGTCCCCGGCGCGATTCGAACGAACTGGAGTGTTCGCCCGAAATCTTCACACAGTTTTGCACACCATCCACCGTTGCTTTGATCAGTCTGGTAAGCTTCCCAGGGAAGCTGTTCTCGTCCATAATTTTCCATAGCTCTACGCGGTCTATACTGTCGTATGCCGCCTTGAAATCAACGAACAGATGGTGCGTTGGGACCTGGTATTCACGGCATTTTTGAAGGATTTGCCGTACAGTAAAGATCTGGTCCGTTGTCGAGCGGCCGTCAACGAAGCCGGCTTGATAACTTCCCACGAACTCGTTCACTAATGGTGACAGACGACGGAAGATGATCTGGGATATCACTTTGTAGGCGGCATTAAGGATGGTGATCGCTCGAAAGTTCTCACACTCCAGTTTGTCGCCTTTCTTGTAGATGGGGCATATAACCCCTTCCTTCCACTCCTCCGGTAGCTGTTCGGTTTCCCAGATTCTGACTATCAGTTTGTGCAGGCAAGTGGCCAGCTTTTCCGGGCCCATCTTGATGAGCTCAGCTCCGATACCATCCTTACCAGCTGATTTATTGGTCTTTAGCTGTTGAATGGCATCCTTAACTTCCCTCAAGGTGGGGGCTGGTTGGCTTCCATCGTCCGCTGAACTGACGTAGTCATCTCCTCCGCTGCCTTGACTTTCACTGCCTGTACTCTCAGCGCCATTCAGATGTTCCTCGTAGTGCTGCTTCCACCTTTCGATCACCACACGTTCGTCCGTCAAGATGCTCCCATCCTTATCCCGGCACATTTCGGCTCGCGGCACGAAGCCTTTGCGGGATGCGTTGAGCTTCTGATAGAACTTGCGTGTATCTTGAGAACGGCACAGCTGTTCCATCTCCTCGCACTCCGCTTCTTCCAGGCGGCGTTTCTTCTCCTGAAAAGGCGGGTCTGCTGTCTCCGCTTCCGTCTATAACGTTCCACGTTCTGCCGGGTACCTTGCTGCAGCGCAACCGCCCGCGCTGCGTCCTTCTCCTCCAGAATCTGTCTGCACTCTTCGTCGAACCAATCGTTCCGTCGACTTCGACCCATATACCCGACGTTGTTCTCCGCTGCGTCGTTAATGGCTGCTTTAACTGTACTCCAGCAGTCCTCAAGAGGGGCCCCATCGAGCTCACCCTCTTCCGGCAACGCTGCCTCGAGATGCTGCGCGTATGCAGTGGCGACATCAGGTTGCTTCAGTCGCTCTAGGTCGTACCGCGGCGGTCGTCGGTACCGAACATTGTTGATGACGGATAGTTTTGGGCGCAGTTTAACCATCACCAGATAGTGGTCAGAGTCGATGTTAGCGCCACGATATGTCCTGACGTCGATAATGTCGGAGAAGTGCCGTCCATCAATCAGAACGTGGTCGATTTGTGATTCTGTCTGCAGTGGTGATCTCCAGGTGTACCGATACGGGAGGCTGTGTTGGAAGTAGGTGCTACGAATGGCCATATTCTTGGAGGCGGCGAAATCAATTAGTCGTAGGCCGTTTTCGTTCGTCAGCCGGTGAGCGCTGAACTTCCCAATAGTCGGTCTAAACTCCTCCTCTTGGCCAACCTGAGCGTTCAAATCTCCTATGATGATTTTGACGTCGTGTCTTGGGCAGCTGTCGTACTCACGTTCCAGCTGCGCGTAGAATGCGTCCTTATCATCATCAGTGCTTCCGGAGTGTGGGCTATGGACGTTGATTATGCTGAAGTTGAAGAACCGGCCTTTGATCCTCAACCTGCACATTCTTTCATTGATCGGCCACCACCCGATCACGCGCCTTTGCATATCGCCCATCACTATGAAAGCTGTTCCCAGCTCGTGTGTGTTGCCGCAGCTCTGGAAGATGGTATGATTACCTCTAAACGTTCGCACCATTGATCCCTTCCAACAAACCTCCTGCAGCGCTACGATGCCGAATCCACGGTCCTGAGCATATCGGCGAGTATGCGTGTGCTCCTGATGAAGTTAAGAGATTTGCAGTTCCACGAACCGAGTTTCTAAACACTAGTCCCATTTCGTCGCAGTGGTTTTCGCCGATGGTTCCGATCCGTTCTCTTTTGTTGATTGTTCGTTGCGTAAGTTGTTTTTAAAGGCTGGCTTGCAGGGCCTGACACTAAAACCCCTAAATTTCCGGAGGACCATTCCTCCTTATTTCCGGTGGACCAAGGTGCACAGTTCCCCATAGAGTCCCGCGCTGGCACTCGGACGATGATCAGCCGCCCCTAAAATGGAGAACAGACGCTGTTGTGAGCCGATCCTGACATGGAGAACAGACGCTCAATAAGATTTGCACCTCCGGAGAGGAGCAAACCCCCCCTTCCCTGTCAGCATACGACCATAGTTCCCACCGGGGTTGGTTACCCGATCTTCCCTAAGGTTGCTCGTATCCCGGCCAGCACCGCGGGGAGGTAGGGATAGGAGTTGCTGGGTAAGAGGCTAAGGACCGCGAGATGGGGTCTATTTTATTCCTTCAGGTACGCGAAGTACCAATGGTACGCTTTACCCAGCATTTGCCGTGCCTATTGTTGATTTGTCTCTGATCCAAAAATCTGTTGAACAGATGGAATCTTCCTTCTCTTGGTTCTTTGGGGAAGCTTCTGCCAACTTCAACACCGTTTGCTCGAGTCGAGCAAACCTCTGCGCTAGGTTATCCTGCACGCCTTCATCTTTCTCTTCCGTTAGCTCGCTAACAACTTCGACCTCAGCGCCCACTTCTGGTAGCTGGTCATCTCTCTCCAGGGGAGCGCGGACGTATTTACCGATATCCATTTTCTGAAATTTTAGTTTGGAGAGAAAAGGTCCGTTATAATACATCGAGTAGTGATTGACACACAATTGGTTACAATCTTTCTACTTGATATTGCTGGACCATACGAGCAAAAGGCCAGAAAAAGGAATTCTTTCTCTAGCAATGGACA
Organism: Armigeres subalbatus; assembly: GCF_024139115.2. Classification (NCBI taxonomy): domain Eukaryota; kingdom Metazoa; phylum Arthropoda; class Insecta; order Diptera; family Culicidae; genus Armigeres; species Armigeres subalbatus. The sequence goes on from NC_085141.1 coordinate 257,065,380, forward strand.
TTGCCAGAGCTATGCTCTGCTTGCAAACAACACACTGCAGGCTTTCTCTATATCCACGTAACAAAAGCGCATGGAATGCGCTTTTTTTTATATATATAAGCTTAGGTATGATATAGACATGGCCAAAATAAATCAGATTTCTTGCAAGAGGACATTGTCAGGGTTTAACCCCTCCACAAACAACACTCCGCAGGTTATCGGTCCGCGCAACCGCCTATGTTCAACTTTATTTGCCCAACAAAACAACTGAATCGAATAGTGAATTCGTGAGTGGACATTGCCAGAGTTTGATCCCTCGAGCAAACAACGCACTACAGGCTATCGGTCCGACATTTGTGGCAGTATCGGTCCGCGCAATCGCCTATGCTCAACTTTCATTTGCCCAACAAAACAACTGAACCGAATAGTGAATTCGTGAGTGGACATTGCCAGAGATTGATCCCTCGAGCAAACAACGCACTACAGGCTATCGGTCCGACATTTGTGGCAGTATCGGTCCGCGCAACCGCCTATGCTCAACTTTCATTTGCCCAACAAAACAACTGAACCGAATAGTGAATTCGTGAGTGGACATTGCCAGAGATTGTTCCCTCGAGCAAACAACGCACTACAGGCTATCGGTCCGACATTTGTGGCAGTACCTTTGTTCCTTTTGACAAAGGAAAAGATATACTTGGATCCAATTTGACATTTGCTTAACAAAACAACTAAACCGGATAGTTATCTCGCAGGTGGACATTGCCAGGAATCAGCCCTTAGGCAAACAACGCACCGCAGGCTATCGGTTTGACATTTGTGGTGCAAAACAACAAAATTGGAATCCCCATGTATCAGACTTAAGGGAAACACGTCACAAGCCCCGATTTGACATTTGTGCCACAAAACAACAGCACCGATTAGCTATTCCGAAGTGGACATTACCAGATTTTTATCTTTCGGCACTGCACTGCACCGCACTGCAAGCTATCGGAGCGACATTTGAGGCATGACAAAACAACAAAATCGGTTATGGCTGCTTTAGACGGAAGTGCTTCCCGCTGTTTTTTCAGGTGGCAACAGACATTGCTCGGGCTACGCCCTTATAGCAAACAACTTGTCGCCATTACTCTCGATGTCGATTTTCTATAGCATTCACTTTTTTTTCATCATCAATGTCGTGAGGTGATTCCTTCCGCAAAAGAACAAAAAGGTTCCGTTTTTCTTTCTCCGCATATTAACGAAGATCTGACACGGTCGCCAAATGTGCAGTTTAGATGTTCTTTCCGTAAGGAATCACCCCCGACATTGTACGCACAACCTACCTAATCCAATGATCGTTCACGAATGAGGAAGCCTAAGCGTTGTTCGGTATCATGATGCAGTTTGGCTAAGGGTTGCCAACATTAGTGACTTCACAGTTAATTCTTCCTAATCATAACAGCGCCATCTGTACCTCACAACGACCTAGGCGACGAATAAAGGATCGCGATTGGACAGGATTTGCAGAAATCGCTCGAAAAAGGGGGTCTCGTAGCGTAATTGGCTACACGTTCACCTTATAAGTGGATGGTCGTGGGCTCGATTCCCAGCTCCTCCACCAAACCCTTGTCAGTCACCGGATGCGCAACCCATCACTATGGGGAATCAGGTGGCCGAAAATAAAAAAATCGACTTTCTCTGATTCGTAATTCAAGTTGACCTACTAAATGCTAATGCTTTGGAGCATTAAACCCCAGAATATCAACACTATAAGCCATATGGTTATCAAGATATAGGCATTAGAGCCAGACACTTTTTAGTTCTTGAAAAATCAATGCATTATTCAACTGTCAATATCTTCGGCTACAGTAGCTCTTTTTCAACTCTTTAAAAAGTTTCTGAAAGCTTGTTTCATGGACTTGCGAAGAACGGGTTAGTTATGGGAAAATAGGTAGTGAAACATCCGAAAATGACCCGAAGAAAAAAAAAATTTTTTTCATACAAAAAGTTCCATACCAAAAAAGTTTCTCAAAGTTTCGCTTAGCGACTACCACTACGACTTTCTTAGGACCTCCCAGAAGGCATTAAAACAAATTCCAGCTGCTTATGGCTGCAAATCTGCGATTCCGATTACTTTTTCGAAAAAAAGTCATTAATTTTGAAACATTAAATGTAATTATTCTCATAATACACGGCAGACTGTGATGGGCTGGATACAAATCCCATGCGTATGACAAAAGAGCATCAAGAACAGTTAAAATAGAGATAGTAGATAACACGAAAGTGTCGTAGGCTTCGTGGTAGGCCGTGTACACGATAGCTTATGCAGCAATATGATACTCCATTTGGCGTAGGCTCACCAAGAGGAGGCAACTCATTATCTATCAAGTATCAAGCAAATAAATATGAAAAAAAAAACAATATACTCTTGAGGGTTACGAAAATACTCTAGGCTTCATTTGAAATTATTTCATAAAAAGTAAAATTTTGATATTAATTAAAATCCAATATGTGAATACAAGAAGCAAAAATGTCTGTACCTAAGGACATCTTTCGATAATTATTGGTATGTACCTAGGTGAAATAAATAAACAGAACATTTATGAATGTCTATCTGAGTGCATAGTGAGCTGTAATTGCGAAGGTAAATCGTGTGAAGTGTTTGTACTTATTATTTGGTGAATCATGAATTATAGGCAACTCATTGAAGTATTTAGAGCTCACGAGGGACGTCAGGTAGATCGCCAAAGCTTCGCTGTGGATAAACAAAAAAAGAGTCAACTCCATACAAAATTGAAAAATCTGCATTTGAAATTTGAAAAAAAAAATGGCAGGCCGCATCCCGGTCCAAAACTTACTTTGACTCATATAATGAGGAATGGCTTGACACAGAATTTGAATTAAAAGAATTTTATCATGCTGAGCCAGAGCCAGTGGCTTCAACATCTCGTGGAAGGCCATCAAAAAATTTTGAGGATTTAAGTGAGCGTACGAAGCGCAGAAGAATTAATGAATTTTAAAGAAATACTTGTACATTTTTAAAAACTGTTTTGTTTTTCAAATATTCTAGGAGTTTGAAAAAGGATATACACCAGAGATAGGGACACTTATTTATGGAATATCTCCATTACATGCATGGATGCAATTTTTCGAGTGCCTTCTACACATATCTTACCGAATAGATTTTAAAAAGTGGCAGGCAGGGTTGAAATATGTCAAAGTCAATGCAGTGAAATACATGGATCTCAGCATATTCTACGGTCAATCTCATCGCCGCCGTCGTGAGTGGGACTGTGGGGTAGTCAAAAAATCATTCCAGCACCAACCATTCAATTCACCATTCAACCCAACAGAAGTCGCTCTGACAGGCTGCTCAGTTCGTGCGTTACTGCATGAATGTGAGTGGCCCATATAAAAGCGTGGTGATTTTTTGTCATTTGCTGGGTGAATATGTACATTTGACTGTGGTGAATTTCATATTCGTGGCGCACTGGGTGATGTGAGTTCCGTTGTTTACCTCTCTCCCTCTTCGGGAATGTGAGATCGATTTCAAGGAAGGAAGAAAATAAAAAATGAAATAAAAAAACATCACCTTCATCGAGTGCTGCCGAATATTTGCAAGCCTGGTGGCAGGTATCAAAGATATTAAAGGAAGCGTACTTGAAGAGAAAACAACTTTTACAGAAAAGGCTTTTTCATAGCTTTGGTGTAAGGGTCGATCAGCCAAGGCAAGGCGAAGCAGGATCAAGTACAACTGGAAACATTTGTCGACGACAATTTCGAATCCAAATCTGTTAAGTAAAGCATTAGATATCAACGAAGATCTAATACAACGGTTCTGAAACATTTGGATCGTGATAAACTGCCAAGAGCCAATCAATCCTAAAAAGCTAAACAGTTATTGTAAGGCAACCTACCGGTTATATTTGCAGCTGTATGATTGGTATAAAATTCCTGCTACGGTGCATAAAGTCCTTGCCCATGCTGGGGATATAATTATTCATTCACCAGCACCACTTGGAATGTTGGCTGAAGAAGCAGCTGAGTGTCAACACAAGCACTTAAAAAAAAGTCGGACTCATCATGCCAGGAAAGCCTCAAGAGAAGAAAATTTACATGACGTTTTCATTCGTGCTATGAACTCGTCGGATCCTTTGATAAGCTCCCTCAACTTAGGTAAGCGACTTCAAAATAAATCTAATCTGGAATATCCAGAAGATGTTCGAAGTTTTTTAGTGACTGAAACTTCTTGCTATACAACAGATTCGAGTACAGAAAAATATACGATAGCAGATATTTTAATCGATCTTGAAGAAATAAATGATGATTTTGTTGAGGATGTCCATGTACATAATGAATAAATAAATGTTGTTGCAGCATACTTATATATCTTGAAGCTTTTATTGCATGGAGTTCGTTTAGTTTCAATAGAGCTTTATATTGTATTCCCTTTACTTGTTTTACGGGTTAAGAGCCTGAACCAATCTGAAAAATCCTACAAAGACAACCTGTTACGTATGTAGATGCAATGGCCTGTATTTGACGAAGTCCTTGTGCAGCTTAGAACATCTGTACAACTCAATTCACATAAAAACAGTATACAATTTTCTAGTTTGAACTCTACAGGTCTGCGCTGCAATAAAATACACATCTATAGACTGCTGTGTACATGAGACATTCGTAGATAAAAGGGATATATTCCATAGAGATCAAAGGTCTGTATTCCAGGGAGTTTGGAGACCTTAGAAGTAATAACGACCTGCAAAACAAGTATTTCACATCTTTTAGACAATAATCTACGATATAAGTGTGAAATATTGCAGAAATGAAATGAAAATATTTTCGGCCACCTACTTGTATGGAGCCGCCCCCATAGTGCCATGTGGTAGCGTATTGGGGAACGCGCGTGAAGACGTCTAACAACTTATTCTTCTCGGAGGCATTTCTCCAACGTACCAGGATAAAATGGGAGTCGGATAATGCAACGATCATTACATAAACGACAAACGGACACAATGGACTCACGATGATATGGAATGGCAATGACAACAATAATGAGTAATAGGAATCTAAAAACAGATTCTGTGCAGCAGAATTTCACAGTAGATCTCGGCACAGTAGCGGTTAAGCAACATAGAGTGCCTGTCAAATAAAAGAAAGGAATAAAAAAAAAAACGAAGAACGACAAATGAAACGCAAAAACCGTCACTGATGTATAAAAGATTGGCAGCCCCCACCGAGATGTTATGATAAAATGCTTAGTACCCCGCAATTGGAGTTTTTAAAGGAATTTATCATGGAGTATAGCCCTCCGAATCAGTTTATTATCGTAACTCGTTGTGGCAGCATGGTAACGAACCTGGAAGCTCACACGCAGGACCTACATGTTTCGACTTCAGAACTCCAGGAAATTCAGAAGGAGATTGGCCAGCTTAAAAACTACAAAGCTCCTTTCGATGGAATTTTAAGATTTATTTGTAAATCGACTCGGAAACTCTCTATCAATTTGTCCATTTCATTGAAACTTTTGATTATTATCAACAAACTATTGAAAATTTCAATTCTTGACCTACCCAGTGAAAATATCAGAACCAATCAATCCAGTTCATGCATTCCCAACACGAACATCAGAATGATGTAAGTTACGGGGCTTGTGATCAACCGGTATAAAAAGGCCCATGATTCACACTCGCGATCACGGAGAGCGGGAACGGAGAGCGCACAGAACTATGGCGTTGGTAGCGATCCTAGCATCGATGCCGGTGGTTTCTGCATCTGTAGCGGCTTAGCGGCAAACTATCGAGGGGCTATCGTCGGCGTCAGCGGCACTCCAGTGATTTTTTTTTTTTTGCATAATTCTGGATCTGGTTTTGTTGCAGGACCAATAAATTGGTTCTTTTCAGGACCACCATTTTATACAAGGGAAGGTTGTTGTGTGAAGAATTTTGTTCAAAGTGCAAATTAATCGCTTTGCGACGCCAGAAAGTTGCCGTCCGTAGCAGAATCACGAACGCGCGTCGGAGGGAGATGCTACAAATATTTATTCGCATAGATGGCATCAGTGGCAGTCAAATCAAATTTTCTATCAAGAATCTGATTTGGTTTTGTTATTGTTTGTGACTGGGAAGACGAATTATTCAAATTCAAACGATTTATTTAACTATTACCATTTTATGGAACAAATGTTTAACCGAGACGAATTTGATTTAAAGTGCAAATCATAATCACTTGGTGACAGCAGAATCACGAGCGCGCGTCAGAAGGAGAAGGTGCAAAAATGTATTCGCATGGATGGAAATAAAACCTGAAACAAGTAGCAGTCTACCTACTAAAACTATAATATTGAGGGGAAATTTCACTTGACTGGTATTGATGCTATCCATGCGAATACATTTTGAGAGTCTAAATCAATTGAAAAAATCTATCGAATATAACCAGTTACGTTTGTAGATGCAAAGGCCTGTATTCCATGAAATCCTAGAATATCTGTACAACTCTACAATAGGTATGTGCCATAATAAAATACATATCAATAAACTGCTGCAACATGTACATACATTACGTTCGTAGATGAAAGAGATGTGTATAATGGAGATCAAAGGGCTATATTCCAAGGAGTTTGGAGACCTTAGAGGTAATCTTCTTCTTATTGGAATTACATCCCCACATTGGGACAGAGCCGCCTCGAAGCTCAGTGTTCATTAAGCACTTCCACATTTATTAACAGCGAGGTTTCTAAGCCAGGTTAAATTTTTGCATTCGTATGTCCTGAGGCTAACACGATGATACTCTTATGCCCAGGGAAGTCGAGACAATTTCCAATCCGAAAATTGCCTAGACCGGCACCGGGAATCGAACCCAGCCACCCTCAGCATGGTCTTGCTTTGTAGCCGCGCGTCTTACCGCACGGCTAAGGAGGGCCCACCTTAGAGGTAATAATGACCAGTAAATCATGTATTTCACATATTTTAGTCATTATTCTTCAAAATAAGTGTAAAGAATTGCAGAAATGTCGTGAAAATATCGGGCGCCCTTCGGAGGGACATTGTCAAGCCTACGTGGCGGGAAGGTCAGTACATCATTGCCAGTGACCTGGACGCGAAGCATCAAGCCTGGGGCAACAGCCGCGGCAATCGAAACGGTACCATCTGGAGCAACGATATGGAGGAAGGTCACTTCACGATCTCGAGCCCCCACTCGGCTGAGTCGGTCCGGAATCCATGCAACGTTAAACCAGTACATAACCAACAAGAACGATCACATCTCACATCCGATCGTGTACCAGGAGCTCATCTCGGATCACTATCCGGTGAAAACCAAAATCGGTTCGTTGATCAACTGTCACTAACTCTTCAAAAGGAACTACCATCGAGTGAACTGGCAGCGGTTCCAGTAATGCGTTGACGCCACCATTAACTACGAGGTGCGTCCGGAGACTCCAGAAAGTATCGACCGCCAGCTGTGCGCCATCGAAGAGGCAATCTCGGTGGCCAGAGAGTAGCATGTTCCAACGGCTCGTCAGGTAAGCAACACCCTAACCATTGACACCCTCACCAAAGATATCATTCGTGTTCGCAACGTGGTTCGCAGACAGTACCAACGTACTGGGCTGCCTGCACTCAAAACCCATTGCAATCGCTTGCCAAAAGTAATCCAGGCCAGAATGATTGACCTCAGAAATAGTGATTTTTCCAATAAGATCCGCGCTCTCCCAGACTGTGTTAAGCCGTTCTGGAAGTTGACCAAAATTCTAAAATCGTCGACCCATTCTACCTTTGAACCCAATAGACAGCAATGGCTCTTAGGATCGCTTCATAACTCCTGCAGAGAAGGTTACCGAAATAGGTCGTCACTTCGTCAGCTCGCACAATCTTGGACAGGACATTGTCAATCCACACGAAGCAGCAGTTAACGAGCACGCTAACAATATCCATCTTATTCCCAACGACTTCTCGGAGAAGTTGGAGATCTCAGCTGGCAAATCATCGAAAAACATGAAGACCCCAGGCTCAGACATATGAATGCTCCACCTTTCGCTGATCTTTAATCAGTATCTCCATCTAATATACTTCCCATCATCTTGGAAGTCAGCAAAAGTCATCCCCATCCAGAAGCCTTGGAAGGATCCTTCTTCTCCGAAAAGTTATCGCCCCCTCAGCCTTCTCTCAGGATGAGAAGTTATCGAAGCTGTTTGAAAAGGCGGTTCACAGCCGATTACTTGAGTCTGCCGAACACCACAACATCTTGCTCGAGGAACAGTTTGGTTTCCGACGCGGTCGATCAACCGTACACCAACTGACCCGAGTTACCAACATTCTCAGACGGAACAAGTTTGTCTCAAAACCTCCGCCATCCATGGCCTTACTCGATGTCGAGAAGGCATTTGACAATTTCAATCAGTGGAGCGAGTTGCAATGCGCCCAATATTGTCGCAGGCGTCCCACAGCGCAGTATTCTCGGGGTCCTGCTTTTCAATCTGTTCACATCGCATTCTGAACCACCTTTGAGTTCGGACGCGCTTTCTTAGCGCTCGTGTACCTATATAATTTTATTATTTTGACTTTTTATAAATATTATTAACTGACCGCGCGCGACCTCCGCGTTCGTTTTTTTTTCTCTCGTAAGTAAGTACCCGCGTGTGACAATGAAGTGTGGAATGGTGAACTGTGCACAAAACGATAATCGTTTTCTTTGGCGATGTCACGGCAGTTGCAGACGTACATTTCACGCAGCATGCGTAGGAGTACAGCGCAATCACGAGGAAGTATTGCGGACTTTCATGCTCCCACTATGTCAAGACTGTCAGGAAAAGTTCACCTTTGAACAAAACCTGCAACATTTAGCAGAATCCTTCTTCAATATCAAAGAAGACATTGAGCGCTCCCCATTCCACGTCGAGCATCCGAGCGAGACGGTTGTAAGTCCGCGTACGGTCTGCTTCTCTTTTGGTTTTTTTCCTGAAGTACAGGTAGAGGTTTTTTTTCCGAAAGTGTTTTGAAGCATAGTGCTTGAGTGGAAGTGGTGCTTAGCTGAAGCAGTTAAGTAGCCATTTCGTTGCTTTTGCAAGACAACGCAAAGTTTTGCAGTTTCTTCGGCGTCCATCGCAGGCGCAGGCATCATCGCCCCACGCCGACAGTCATCATCCATCGTGCGTCTCCACTAACACAGACGCTGCCGTCCTGCCACCATCCATCATCCCAGTTGCAGTGTTGTCTGCGGCAACAACACCAACAACAGCGTGGTTCGCTTCGACCGCACCACCGCCCCGGCGATTGTCCATCCAGTCAGTGTGTGCTGCCAGAACCGTTAGCCGGCGACACAGCAGTGTGAACGCAAGTATTTACTTGAGCTCCCTCTCGTTGTTCCCCTTTCTTCTCCATCTTATTGGAATAGTTTTTTTTCCTTTTTCTTTAACTCGTCTTCCCCTCTCATTAATTTGTGTGTGTGTGTGTGTTTTTTCTGTCCTTGTGATAATTGTTTAGTTTTAAAATAGATTGTGCCTCGCTGCAGCGGCGCATTTCGTGTCCGCAATGCGCGAAGGCGAAGATGGCGGGGGTACTTCGTATTCCATGTCAGATGTTTCGTTGCATGCGGGTGTTCCAAACCAAAATGAAATGGACACCAGCAACACTAAAATTTCCTCTACGAGCCCCCGTCCCAAGGTCTACCCTCACGACTCTAGTGGGCCGTATGTTGTTTTCTTTCGACCCAAAGGCAAACGTTTGAATATCAGCCAGATTAGCAAAGATCTGGAAAAGCGATTTTCGTCTGTCACGACCATTGACATGGTTGGGTCCAGTAAACTCCGTGTCACGGTCAGTGATCGCAAACAGGCCAACGAGATTGCCACCTGTGAGCTTTTCACTCTCGAATATAGGGTGTATTTACCGTCAGCAGTGTGTGAGATCGCGGGGTGGTGACGGAGGGAAGTATGACATGCGACGATTTGAAACAAGGTTTCGGTCGTTTCAAGAACGTTTCTTTGCCTCCTGTTGCGATACTGGATTGCAAACAAATGTATTCGGTGTCGCAGGAGGAAGAGAAGCGGAGTTATTCCCCGTCTGACTCTTTCTGCGTCACTTTTTCCGGGTCCGCACTGCCTGACTACGTAGTGATTGGCAAACTTCGTCTACCTGTTCGGCTGTATGTACCGAAGGTGATGAATTGTGTTAATTGCAAGCAGCTGGGCCACACCGCTCAGTACTGCTGCAATAAACCTCGCTGTGCATCATGCGGAGAGAAGCATGTGGAGGGTGCGTGCAAGACGGCACCGAAATGTGTTTATTGTAACGAAAGCCCTCCACATGCTCTTGAAGCTTGCCCAACGTACATACAGCAGCGAATACACCAGAAGCGGTCTCTTCAGCAGCGTTCTCGGCGAAGTTACGCCGAAATGTTGAGGAAGGCCGCTCCTCCACTCGTTTCTGACACCATCTACTCGTCTCTTCCTTTGGACGATCAAGGTAGCTCTGACTCCGAGGTTGGAAATGGGGTTCCCTTTGTTTTCAATGGCTCAACGAGGAAGAGAATAAAACAGAGCCAGCGACCCTTAAAAAGCCTAGAAAACAGCCTCAAAGGGAGCCCCAATCCAACATGGTCAAATTCAAAGTGGGTGGAAATACTCAAAAACTTTTGTGGTTTCACATCGGGATGATCGAGAGTTTCCACCGCTTCCGGGAACATCTAAAATCCAAGATGCCCCACTTTTTGCGATTTCTCAGCCAGAAAGAGAGCATACAGAGCGAGCAGAAGAACTCCCGAGCGCTCCAATGTTCACACTTTCTGGCATCGTGGAGCTCATCCTCAACTTCTTTGATGCTTCCGACCCCGTGAAGAACATGGTCAAAATTGTTCTTCCTATTCTGACTCCTCTCCTGAAGCAGCTGGCTTCGAAAATGCCCCTCCTCGAGTCATTTGTATCCTTCGATGGCTAACTTAGTCAATAAGGGTAACATGATTTCGATTCTACAGTGGAACTGTCGAAGTATTCTTCCAAAATTAGATATTTTTAAATTTTTAGTTAACAAATTACAATGCGATGCTTTTGCTTTATGTGAAACATGGCATGGCTTCCATCGATCTTTCATATGACCTAACGAAGCACATCGATTGGGGCAAATATGCGGACGCCATCAGCGATGGCATACAGTCGATAGAAGCACTTCCCCCGCGGGAAGAGTACAAGTTTCTATCGCAGTTGATTCTTGAAAGCGCTCTTCAGGCACAACGTCGGCCGGTGCCAGGAGCTTCGGTTCGTAGGAAACCCTACAGTCCGTGGTGGGACATCGAGTGTACGCAACTTTATCGCGAGAAATCCGCCGCGTTCAAAGAATTTCGAAACACGGGGCGATCGTTCTTCACAAACGATATACCGCGCTCGAAATCCAGTTCAAGAAACTGGTCAAAGTGAAGAAGCGCGGATATTGGCGCACTTTTGTTGAAGGTTTATCGCGCGAGACTTCAATGAAAACTCTGTGGACCGTCGGGAGAAGAATGCGCAACGCGTCGTCCGTAAACGAAGATCGTGAAAGCTCGTCGCGATGGATACTTGACTTCGCAAAGAAAGTTTGTCCGGATTCGGTACCGGTGAGGCAAGAGCTACGTGATGCTTTTTGCTGACAGGGATGATATGGATCGTCCCTTTTCGATGATTGAGTTCTCACTTGCTCTCCTTTCATGTAACAATTCCGCTCCAGGGATGGATAGAATCAGGTACAATTTGCTCAAAACCTCCCAGACGTCGCGAAGAGGCGTTTATTGAGCCTGTTCAACCAGTTACTGGATTGCAACATTGTTCCGGATGATTGGAGGCAAGTGAGGGTGATAGCCATCCAGAAGCCTGGAAAATCCGCGTCGGATTATAATTCATATCGCTATCCTGTCTTTGGAAGCTGTTGGAGTATATGATTTTCTTCCGGCTAGACAACTGAGTTGAATCGAATGGATTGTTACTAGATACACAATATGGTTTCCGCAGAGGCAAAGGAACGAACGACTGTCTTATACTTTCTTCAAAAATCCAACTAACCTTCGCTAAAAAAGAGTAAATGGGCGCAGTGTTTTTGGACATTAAGGTGGCCTTTGATTCAGTTTGCGTCGATGTCTTGTCCAACAAACTCCACACGTGTGGACTTTCACCTATTTTGAACAATTGTTCGTACAATTTGTTGTCAGAGAAGCGTACGTTTTTTTCTCAAGGTGACTCGGCAACTTCACGAATTAGCTACATGGGTCTTCGCCAGGGCCCCTTCTTTACAATGTATACGTCAGAGACATTGATGAATGTCTCATGCCAAATTGCTCGTTGAGACAGCTTGCAGATGATTGTGTTGTATCCGTTTCGGGGCCAACAGCGATTGATCTGCAAGGACCGTTGCAAGATACTCTGGACAATTTGTCCACTTGGGCTACGAAGCTGGGTATCGAATTCTCTCCGGAGAAAACTGAGATGGTTGTCTTTTCAAAAAAACATAAGCCGGCAAAGTTCCCGCTCCAACTGATGGGTAAGACAATCACTCATAGCATATCTTCTAAATACCTCAGGGTCTGGTTCGACTCGAAATGTACCTTCAGGAAGCACATTGTGTATCTGACACAAAATGCCAGAAACGGATCAACTTCATGCGATCAATAACCGGAACATGGTGGGAGCGCATCCCGAAGATCTTATGACGTTGTATAGAACAACCATTTTGTCGGTCCTCGAATACGGTAGTTTCTGCTTCCAGTCCGCGGCTAAAACACACATGCTGAAGCTTCAAAGGATTCAGTACCGCTGTCTCCGTATCGCGTTAGGATGTATGAATTCGACACATACGATGAGCTTGGAAGTACTTGCGGGAGTACTGCCACTAACAGATCGTTTCGCGGAATTATCGCTCCGGTTCCTCATCCGCTGTGAGGTTCTCAATCCATTGGTCATTGACAACTTCGAGAAGCTGCTCGAACAAAACCCTCAATCTCGATTCATGAGTATTTACCACTGGTACATAACGCTGGAGGTAAGCCCTTCTTCGGTAGATACCAATCGTGCTAACTTCTTAGACTCTTACAGTTCCTCTGTTACTTTTGATCTGTCCATGAAGCAGGAGGTTCATGGAATACCAGACTTTCTGTGTGCGGAGGTCATACCTCCATTATTTGCAAGCAAATACGGGCACGCCAGTGAGGAGAGAAGCTATTTACAGACGGGTCAAAAATTTATGACTCCACTGGTTTCGGTGTTTTCAACGTTTTTCATAGCGCCTACTTTAAGCTCAAAGAGCCTTGTTCCGTGTATACTGCTGAGCTAGCAGCTATACACTATTCACTCGAGCAAATCGCATCCCTACCTCCTGACCACTTTTTCATCTTCACCGACAGTCTAAGTTCCTTGGAGGCTGTTCGGTCAATGAAACTGGTTAAGCACTCAGCGTATCCTACACAATCACAACGGTCTTACACAATCACCGTGGCTTTGGTCCTCATTGCTCGATCCCGGGAAATGAGAAAGCGGACTCTTTGGCTAAGGTGGGCGCTATGGAAGGTGATATTTACGATCGGAAAATCACCTTCGATGAATTTTTCACATTAGTTCGTCAGGAAACCTTGAACAGCTGGCAACAGAAATGGACAAATGGGGAGTTGGGTAGATGGCTGTATTCAATTCGCCCGCAGGTGTCGAAGAGTCCATGGTTCAAAAAATTGAATATGGGACGAGACTTCATTCGAACCATGTGTCGTCTAATGTCCAATCACTACACTCTAAATGCACATCTTTTCAGAGTGGGGCTCTCGGAAGGAAATCTCTGTGTTTGCGGCGAGGATTATCAGGACATCGATCATGTCGTGTGGGCGTGCGAGGAGCATCGTGGCCCCAGATCTGCGCTAACTGAACATCTCCGGGTCCGAGGAAAACAACCAAAGCCTATCAGGGAAGTGTTGTCGGGCCTTGATCTCGAGTACATGTCCCTGGTCCACCAATTTTTGAAAGTTGCTGATGTAAAACTGTAATCATTGTCTGCCCATTCCCTTGTCTGTCGTAACCCATATCGAATGTCTTCCTCTTGTTGTACATTTCCATGTCTGTCGTTAATCCCTTCCGTATGTCTTCCTCTCGTCGTTGTCTCCCAAAAAAAGTTTGTTTGTCCCGTTACAGATGTAAAAATGCGAGGAATGTCAACTTTGTGAACATCAGCATCGTAATTACTTAAGCACCCTAAAATCCTTTCCTTTCCTACTGTATTATTGTATTCCCTAACCTCGACTAAACCGCGAGTCTTTCGGTTCCCCAAAACTAACACTATGTATAAGAATCAAGAAATGTATTGTTAAACTTGATTTCGGCTCCGTAACGCTTCACGGCAAATGAGCCTTCCAAATAAACGAAAGATAAAAAAAAAAAAAAAAAGACATTGAGCGCACTTTGTCTGCAAACCATAAACTGCTTTCTAACTACGAAAGCTTAGCTGCCACTCATGACGAAACGCTTGAACGCGTAGAAAAAATGTTTGGTACTATTAAGCAAAACATTTCAAACGTCGCCAACAGCAGCAAAAATAGTGCTACGGAAATAAAAAATAAATTATCAGCCCTACTTGACACACCTTCAGCATTCACCTGTACGACTGTGGAAAAGACCGCCAATTCGACAGCAGCTGCAACAACAGCAACAACAACAACAACGGAAGCAGAACACTCAACAGACTTGCTGCCGGACCTCATGAATGCAGTCAAGAGCGACTTGGTAACTTTAACCAAGTCAGCTGTGACTGCGGCAATAACTGAAATTACATCAGCAGTAGCAAAACGAAGCACAACTGGAGACTTCCCTCACTTAATTTCTTTGAGTGAGCAACTTTTAGAGGAGGTCAGGTCAGTTTCTGCTGCTACGTGGAAGCTCTATACACTGACTTTAGCAAGGCGTTTGATCGTATTGACATTCCAATGTTACTCTTTAAATTGCAAAAAAATGGAATTGAGCCAGGACTCCTTAGATGGCTTGAATCTTATCTCACAGACCGGCAACAAATAATAAAATTTAACGGAAAGAAATCCAATCCCATTCAAGTCACTTCAGGAGTTCCACAAGGCTCTCATCTTGGCCCTCTTTTATTTATATTATATGTAAATGACATTACCTTCATTCTCAAAAATATAAAGATTTTAATTTATGCCGATGACATAAAGCTATTTATGGAAATAAAAATGAGGACGACATAATCATATTCCAGAATGAAATACACATGTTCTATACATGGTGCAGAAAAAGCCTATTGCAACTGAATGTTAAGAAATGCAACATAATATCATTCAGCAGAAAAAGAATAACACCAAATACACAAATTGTATTAGGGAACAATACTGTAGAAAGACACGAAAGAGTTAGGGATTTAGGAGTGATTTTAGATTCGAAACTATCTCTTGTTGATCACTATAACACAATCATCCACAAAGCTAATAATATGCTAGGCTTTATCAAGCGTTTTTGCTTCAACTTTCAGGATCCCTACACAATCAAAACACTATATATTTCATATGTACGATCTATACTGGAATATTGTAGCATTGTATGGTCGCCTTATACAACCACACATGAAGAAAGAATAGAGTCAGTACAAAAACAATTTCTATTATACGCTTTTCGTAAATTAGGTTGGACGTCATTTCCTCTTCCATCTTATGAAGCACGTTGCATGCTTATAAATATACAAACTTTGAAAGAGCGTCGAGAATGTGCAACGGTTTCATTTGTTAACGATATAGTTTCTCAACGTGTTGATTCAACTGAAATTTTATCGAAATTTAACTTTTACATACCTTCTCGGCTACTTCGACATAGGACATTATTTTAACCAACCACTGCCGAACAAATTACGCCAAATTTGGGCCTCTCAACCGAATGATGGCCGTTTACAATCAAC
Organism: Armigeres subalbatus; assembly: GCF_024139115.2. Lineage (NCBI taxonomy): Eukaryota > Metazoa > Arthropoda > Insecta > Diptera > Culicidae > Armigeres > Armigeres subalbatus. The sequence continues at coordinate 257,081,240 of NC_085141.1, forward strand.
ACTGCGAAACTATTGACTTAACAATGTCTCGGCATAACATTAGACAGTATTTCCAAAGAATAAACATTACAAATTCAGCAATATAAATTCAAAATCAAAATTATACATCACTTTACTAAAAAAACCTATTATTTAATTATACTATAGCATTACAAAAACAAACATGTATATGTATATGTACTAGTCTACGTTGGTTGACGAAATAAAAATAAATAAATAAATAAATTGCATCCGACATGCAGAACCTCCGTAGTCTCTGTTCGTAGATGATACCTCCATCCTCTCCAATGGTAGAGTGATAAGAGCGCTAGTGGCAAAACTCCAACGAGGCCTGGATGCCCTGACAGAGTACCTCACCAGCTGGAGGATCTGTATCAACGCAGCGAAGACCCAGGTCATCATTTCCCCTACTCTAAATTCCCTAAAACTTGATCCTCAATGGCACGACTGTGGAATGAGCCAATGAGGCCGATTACCTTGGCTTGACCCTCGCTAGAAAGCTTTTTTTCGGTAACAGGTTGACAAGACGGTGACGAAGTGTAACGTTTTGTTGAAACTACTGTACCCTTTGATCAACCGTCGGTCGTCAATATTTCGTAATCAACAAATTGATATGAAATTTGCGAAAAAGAATCCACGTGTCTTGAAGGGACTCGAACCCTCAACCTCCTACTCTCTAGATAGGCGTGATAACCCCTACACAACAAGACCACTAAAAGGTCACGTTTGCGGAAAAGCCATCAGAATCCGAGTACCAACATCCACCGCGATTAGCTCTTTTTTGCAAATTGAATATCTTTCGGATGCTTGATTTGTCCAATCTTCACATTCACGAAAATCATTTTTTTGTTAAATATTGTAGGGGAAAATACCTAAAATCATGGTGGTTCTGTACAAGACACGACCGCTCGACGTAAACTACGTAAAACCAAATCTATACACATAAGAATGAATTTTTGTCTGTCTGCCCTTATAGACTAGGATACGGCATGAACATTTGTATGTAGAGGTTTTTGGAAACGATGAAAATTCTTATGGTGGTATTTACCCCCTTCACTTCTGGAAGGGGGACTCCCATACAAATGAAGTACAAATTTCTGCTTTAATCGAGAATTAATCTAACAAATGGAATTCAAATTTGCAAATTTCGAATACTTAACCGTCTTTTAAATAATGTAAAAAATATATAATTAATCAATTTTAGGTGAAACGAAGCTCGTCGGTTCTGGTACTATAGTATATTAACAATATATTCCACCTCGTGAGTCTTCATATGTTGAATAATGGCCAGCACTGTCCTATCCAGCCGCTAGATCCACCCAATTCTTACACGTTTCACAGTTGAATAATAGATAATACCCTAAAAGTAGGCAATTATTTATGGTTGAAATGCGCTATGTAGGAATGGGAATGGTTATACGTTATACCTATTCTTTATACCTATTCTTGGCAGTCTAAGACATTCGCCAAATAGAATGATAAAAATAATGAATAATTAGACTGAAACACAGGTACAGTTTAACTGGTATAAATTTGTATGCTCTTTCTTTGATGATTGGTGTTCACTAAATATAACAGCTTCTACCACAAACTCAGTAAATTTAATATAAAGTAGCAGGTCAACGTTTCTTCTATTGGCATAGCAATTTCTATTATCAGCAATGAGTTTGCTCCCTTTAGCAACTAGACATGGAAGTAGAAAACTGGTAATGTATTGGTAGGTTTGGTAGGTTTCGTAGGTGCAAATTTGTTTCGGTGATTAACACATCAAATCATGCTACTTTTACACAAACAACTTATTCAAATGAAAGCTTAGACTTGAAATTGTGTGATTGAATTAAAATTATGTTCATAAATAGTGTATATTTGCTGGGAGACGCAAATATTGTTGAGGGTGCCAACAACTGTCGCACCCTGCCAATGCCGTATTCCACCCTATTTAATTAATTGTAATCAAGTGTCGGTCTTCCAACGTCAACGGGCAAGCATGGGTGTTTTTATTACCAACTATGGCATTTGCAGCCTTGCCATCGACCATCGCAAAAATAGCCGACACAGTTACAAATACTAGGACACCACTTGATTCAATAATAATCGGTTCTTTCTCAGTATTTTTTACCTCTTCGTAAAATTCCTCAAACATCTGTCGGGTGAGCATCGAAGTCTCCTTCGCCCACGTCATTGTCTTCGCTCGACAGAAGGTATCAGATTGAGGATTTGGATTAACCCAGAGGTTCTCGCCGCATTTGGCTACCAACATAAGTGGTAGTACATTCTCGGTTAGAAATGAATCGTCCTTTCGAAGTATATTCACCTGATTATAATGAGGAAAGCATGTTGCAGAATCAAGTCCGCCAGATACATGCAAAACACATTCAACCTTTCCCATATTTTCTTTTCCATTCAACTCCAATAGCTTTCCTATAACATTATCTATAGCAAGGATTCGTGTAACATTACAGAAATTCATATCGCGCAGACTACAAGATATAGATAATGAACCGTTTTCCCAAGAAGGAGGCACAATTCGCGGTATTATAGCATCGCGGTATTCCATAACACTCCTCCACGGCTGCAGAAGTTTTAAACCATGCTTTTCTTTTGCAAAGGTTTGAATGCAATTGTAAACTCTCTTTGTTAGTCCTAAACAAGTTTTAATCTCTAACGATTCCAGGAGTGTTCGCTCTTCAGAAGTATGGTTATCGCAGATTTCGATAATTTCTGATGCCATATGCTCAATAATTTCACCATGTTGTAGCATGATTGCTTACGCGCTGCCTTCTCTGCGGATCTCAGGAACTTTTCCAGTGGCTCCAATTTTAGCGAGACATTTACTCTGCCTATTTTTCACTTTTTCGATAATGATTGGAATAACTTCTATCTCGGCCCCCGCTTGATTATTTCAGCGGATGGAGGGAAACGTGGCGAAAACGGAGAAGTCGAATCAATTATCTGTTGATTGTAATATAATATAGTACATGTTTTTGTATCTTTTATAATGTTCATAAAACATTAGTTCAAAGCCTATACGGTGACAATGGTAACAATTAAAGGGATTTTAGTAATGTCGCTTGCATTTTTTTCGAATATATTTATTTTGATACACCCAACCGGCGGTTGTCAGATTTTCTAACAATTATGTATAAGAATCTAACAAAACCTGTATAAGAACTGGGCATATGCGAAATTGGTAGATTCTTATACAAAAAATGTAAGCTCTCAAACAAATATTGTTAGAAAAGCTTACAAAATTGTTAGATTCTTATACAATACTTGTATAAGAATCTAACAATTTCGCATATGCCCAATTCTTATACAGGTTTTGGTAGATTCTTATACAGAATTGTTGGAAAATCTAACATCCGCCGGTTGGGTGTAGCAATTCAATAAGAACTCGTGAATATTAAGACATCAACGTAACAGTATTTTTACTTACATAACATAAAATTCAGATGTTGTGTAGTAGCAGATTTTATTTAATAATTATTTCGTTCTATTTTACTCAATTACAATTATTGAAAATTTGTTTTAAAAGAAATGTGTATTTTGAGTCAATTTGCGAAGTCGTCAAAATTTCTCTTACGTGGAATACTTGTCATGCTTAAAAGACTAGAGATAAAATTCATTTTCATTTTTCAATTGGAATTGAACTCTCGAGCTCCTGCTTATAAGGCAGAAGCGGTAGCCACTAGACCACCGAGCTCGTCTTATAAAAAAAGACTAGAGATAAAATTCGATACCGAAATATATATATATATATCAGGCTGACTGAGTAACAATTTATGCTTCATATTTGGCCGGGGCTCTGCCAAATCACATAAAGCGCCAACAAAAAATACAAATTTTTCAAAGCATGATTCGATGATTTAATTGATCAAATCGTATAGCATATTTATCAACCACATAACTGAGAATATCCTTCATCAAATGTACATATGAATTTATATAAAAATGATTTCTGTTTTCCTTTTATGAACAAAATATCAACAAAAGCAGGCAAAAAGCTGCTGAGTACGGTTTGGTAGAATCCCGACGATTTGGGATCGAAATACTTCAAAACACAGAAATTGCTAAATTAACCAGATTATTATTTATTTAATCAGACTAAGGCCGAAGTGGCCTGTGCGGTATATAAGAGTCTTCTCCATTCGGCTCGGTCCATGGCTACACGTCGCCAACCACGCAGTCTACGGAGGGTCCGCAAGTCATCTTCCACCTGATCGATCCACCTTGCCCGCTGTGCACCTCGCCTTCTTGTTCCCGTCGGATCGTTGTCGAGAACCATTTTCACCGGATTACTGTCCGACATTCTGGCTACGTGCCCGGCTCACCGCAGTCTTCCGATTTTCGCGGTGTGAACGATGGATGGTTCTCCCAACAGCTGATGCAACTCGTGGTTCATTCGCCTCCTCCACGTACCGTCCGCCATCTGCACCCCACCATAGATGGTACGCAGCACTTTCCTTTCGAAAACTCCAAGTGCGCGTTGGTCCTCCACGAGCATTGTCCAGGTCTCGTGTCCGTAGAGGACTACCGGTCTAATTAGCGTTTTGTAGATTGTCAGTTTGGTACGGCGGCGAACTCTATTCGATCGGAGCGTCTTGCGGAGTCCAAAGTACGTCCGATTTCCAGCCACTATGCGTCTCCGAATTTCTCTGCTGGTGTCATTTTCGGCAGTCACCAGTGAGCCCAAGTACACAAATTCTTCTACCACCTCGATTTCGTCACCACCGATGCAAACTCGCGGTGGGTGGCTCACATTGTCTTCTCTTGAACCTCTTCCTATCATGTACTTCGTCTTCGACGTGTTGATGACTAGTCCGATCCGCTTAGCTTCCCTCTTCAGTCTGATGTAGGCTCCCTCCATCTTCTCAAAGTTACGTGCCATAATATCTATGTCGTCGGCGAAACCAAATAGCTGGACGAACTTATTGAAAATTGTACCACTCGTGTTAATCCCTGCTCTTCGTATTACCCCTTCCAAAGCGATGTTGAATAGCAGACACGAAAGACCATCACCTTGCCGTAACCCTCTGCGGGTTTCGAAGGGACTCGAGAATGCCCCTGAAACTCGAACTACGCACATCACCCGATCCATCGTCGCTTTGATCAACCGTGTCAGTTTATCCGGAAAACCGTGTTCGTGCATTAGCTGCCATAGCTGGTCCCGATCGATTGTACACCCAACCAGAGATTGCAACATTTTATTGCAATCTCGCATTAGTTTCGCGTACAGTTTGTCATAATTTGCGACATATGCACAGATTGTATTAAGTAAACGGCAGGCCCTTGTATTAGGTCTCCGGTCACGAGAAAATAAGAACTGGTTATGTGTTAGTGTCTACATTGAATCTAATTTTACACTCCCCCATCGAGGAGTGAAATGCTGTATACTTCGACAACCTCAGCAAGCATATAAAAAACTGGATCAAAGGCGGGAATTGAACCCGGACCCTCCACACTAAGCACATCTAGACTGACGCGCTAACCATCTGGACTATTTATCAGATGAGGAACGACGCGACCAAAGGCAATCATTATCCACGTTTCATGCTATGCGGATGTGACAAGTGGAAGGGTAACAGGGATAGCAATGAGTGATACGAGTGGAATAAGCACCGTGCATATTTGTGTCCTTTTCCGTTATCAAGCTAAATGGCATCGGAAAGATTGTGTGGGTTAAAGTTTTATTGCTGTACACGATTCATATACTTGTTCTAGGAGGAGTTAACGAGATTCGTTTGGATGTATTGATCGAAACCAAATAAACCGACTTAATGCAATGAGCTGTATTAACAAGTATGACATTCTCTGATCGGATTGAATGCGAGATGTGATACAAAATGCTTAATACAAAGAATGTCATACAGAATTGTTTTGGGTGTATCATATGCGGCTTTGAAGTCGATGAATAGATGATGTGTGGGCACGTTGTATTCGCGGCATTTCTGCAGTACTTGGCGAATGGCGAACACCTGGTCTGTGGTGGAGCGTTCGCCCATAAAACCCGCCTGGTACTGCCCCACGAACTCCCTTGCAGTTGGTGCTAGTCGACGGCATAAAATTTGGGAGAGTACCTTGAAGGCGGCGTTCAGCAATGTGATTGCGCGGTAGTTGCTACAATCCAGCTTATCGCCCTTTTTGTAGATGGGACACACGACACCTTCCATCCACTCCTGCGGCAAAACTTCCTCCTCCCAAATCTTGGTAATGACCCAGTGCAGCGCTCTAGCCAGTGCCTCACCATCGTGTTTAAATAGCTCTCCTGGTAGTTGGTCAACCCCAGGGCTTTGTTGTTCTTCAGCCGGCCAATCTCGTCTTGGATTTCCTGGAGATCCGGAGCCGGTAGAATTATGTCCTGCACGCGTTCTCCCAGGTCCATCACCATACCGCCATCTTCGTCTGCCACATCGCCATTCAGGTGTTCTTCGTAGTGCTGCCGCCACCTTTGGATCACCTCACGCTCGTTCGTAAGAAGGTTCCCGTTTATGTCCTTGCACATATCAGGCTGTGGCACGTGGCCCTTACGTGAACGGTTTAACTTCTCATAGAACTTTTGTGTGTTATTAGCGCGGTACAGTTGCTCCGTTTCTTCACGGTCTCGATCTTCCTGCTGGCGCTTTTTCCTCCGGAAAATCGAGTTTTGTCTGTTCCGCGCCTATTTATATCGTGCCTCGTTCGCCCTCGTGCGGTGTTGCAGCAATCTCGCCCATGCTGCATTCTTCTCTTCCACTAACTGCTCACATTCGCCGTCATACCAGTCGTTTCTCTGATCCGGGGGCACCGTGCGGTTGCGGTGCTACCAATGGCGGATCGAATATCTCTCCAGCCATCTTCAAGAGACGCTGCGCCTAGCTGCTCTTCCGTTGGAAGTGCCACTTCCAGCTGCTGCGCGTATTCTTGGGCTAGTCTACCATCTTGTAGCCGCCCAATGTTAAGCCGCGGCGTCCGACTTCGACGCGTGTTGTACACCGTCGAGAGTTTTGAGCGCAGGCATACTGCAACGAGGTAGTGGTCGGATTCAATATTCGCACTGCGGTAAGTGCGGACGTTCGTGATGTCGGAGAAGAATTTACCGTCGATTAGAACGTGGTCGATTTGGTTTTCCGTTTCTTGGTTAGGTGATCTCCATGTGGCCTTGTGGATATTTTTGCGGGGAAAGAAGGTGCTTCGGACTACCATTCCGCGGGAGGCTGCGAAGTTTATGCATCGTTGGCCGTTGTCATTCGATACGGTGTGCAGACTATCCGGTCCGATGACCGGTCTATACATTTCCTCCCTTCCTACCTGTGCGTTCATGTCACCGATGACGATTTTGACGTCCCGCAGTGGGCATCCATCGTATGTCTGCTCCAGCTGTGCGTAGAACGCTTCTTTCTCGTCGTCGGGTCTCCCTTCGTGTGGGCAGTGCACGTTGATGATGCTATAGTTGAAGAAATGGCCTTTAATCCTCAGCTTGCACATCCTTGCGTTGATTGGCTGCCACCCAATCACGCGTTGGCGCATCTTACCCAGCACTATGAAGCCGGTTCCCAGCTCGTTGGTGGTGCCACAGCTTTGGTAGAAGGTAGCCGCTCGATGCCCGCTTTTCCACACTTTCTGTCCTGTCCAGCAAATCTCCTGCAGCGCCACGACGTCGAAGTTGCGGGGATGTAATTCATCGTAGATCATCCTATCGCAACCTGCGGAACCTAGCGACTTGCAATTCCATGTTCCAAGCTTCCAATCATGATCCTGTATTCGTCGCCTAGGTCTTTGCCGATTATATCGAGTCGCATTATCTCTTATATTGTTCGTAATGATTGGTTTTCTAGGCGGCTTATTGGTTTTCTAGGCGGCTTAAATTAACCAGATTAGTGTGTACTTATTTTCAAGATTTTTTCAAAATTTACACTAAACATGTGTTGAAGCATTTCACAGAAAACATATTTTTCTTCAACCGTCTAATACGAATTAAGTAGTGTCCATTTAATTCCACCAGTTAATTTTCGTTATCTTTGCAGATACGTATTTCGACCACAACTGTGTGGTCGTCTTCAGTGTCTCGTACTTGACTCGACTTATATATTTTTCTGATATTTTTCTTACCTCTAATGGAGAATCAAGCCAGGCTTTTATGTTCATCATAAAATCTTGATTTGCTCCGAGATGTTAAGAAAAAATATGTTTATTAGGGGTAAATGGGGCAAAACAGCCTCTTGCAGTCATGATTTGGGATCGGAATACATACCATACTTGTTCTTTACTAACATAGCAACAGAAAACATAGGAGTAGTTAGCCGCAATCGGTTTTTAAGTATAGCTCCCATAGAAAAAATATGTTTTTAGGGGTAAATGGGGCAAAACGGCCAGTTCCCATAAAATCGAACGAAAATATCACCATCACCAATCGATTTGCCGTAAATTTTCCCTTAAGGAAAGGTATTTCTCTGCCGCAGCAAGTAGCCGCAATAAATAGGTACCTTTTTGGGTCGCTTTTCCCCCACTGTTCATTGTTGGGGGCATAGAGTGTGATGCTCTCGAATAATGAACAATGTGCACTCGCTTGACTGTGGATATACAACAGTGAAGCACATGTGAAGATTGGACAAATCAAGCATCCGAAAGATATTCAATTTGCAAAAAAGAGCTAATCGCGGTGGAGGTTGGTACTCGGATTCTGATGGCTTTTCCGCAAACGTGACCTTTATGTGGTCTTATTGTGTAGGGGTTATCACGCCTTTCTAGAGAGTAGGAGGTTAAGGGTTCGAGTCCCTTTAAGACACGTGGATTCTTTTTCGCAAGTTTCATATCAATTTGTCCATTTCGAAACATGTGCTGTGCATATACACAGCCAAGATATTTAACAAAAAAAGTTTCTAAGGATGATTCTCAACACTCCTCCCAGGATAAGAACATCCGAGACCCACCGTCTAGCCGGGATGAAAACACTTGAAAAATGATATGGAAATGCTAATATCATCTTCCAAACTTAGACGTACATGTTCATGATAGAATTAGAGGCGAAAGTATAGAATTCTGAGCAATCATTGAAAATTACAATTTAACATAAGATATTTGTTATAGCATAAATATTGAAAAAAAACCTTTGATTTTCACCGAAAACCAACAATGTGTGGTTTCAACTCTCCCGTAAGATTTCCATTCAATCATCTAATCATTCTGCAACATCACAAACTTTCAATAATAAAAACTCAGTATCTTTGAGGAGATTATGCTAATATACATACAGCATGGTGTGTCTGTGGGGAAACATTATTTTTCAAAAATCAGTATCTCTGAAACACCCACCTCGTAAAAGTAGATGCTCTCCTCTTTCATATAGTGGGTAAACTAAAATATTCTTGAGGGGGATCTAGAACAATTTTTATTTTTTTCACTATTTTTGGTGCAAATTCCATAAAAATCTCAAATGATTTGACCCACCTAAAAATGTATGGAAAAATGACCCCTGATAGAACATTTTAAAAATACACCTACGTGAAAGAGAAAAACCTATACTTTCGTGTAGTTATTTTAGACGATTTTTTGAAAATAAGCCTCTTCGCACAAAAACACCGTGACAGCTACTATTGTTTATGTTGTGGCTACACGTTGAAATGATTCGGTGTATCAATTTATAATGGTTAAAATACAAAAAAAAAAACCCAGATTAATCCACCTACAGTGAGATTTTGACCCTTCCTTAGTCATAAGGAAATATTGTCAGACTCCAATATTTAAAACGAGATAAAACAACTGAGCTTCCCACGGTGATTGAACGTATAAAGTGACAAATTAATTGCCTATCAAAAGGCGGATTTCATGGGTTGAGTGACAACAAAATGAACGAAAACGCACTGTACGTCATGCTGCCTATCTATTAAGCGCTCGTCGGATTGAATAGCTAATGTAACATGGTTAGTAACTAGCGTAACGCTGGTGGCATATACATATACTCGTAATTTCCAGAGACCTCGATATTAATTAATCCAGAACTAACTAAATCAGTCATTGATCTGAACGAAACTTAAAAGCGTTCAATAATAACATATATTTCGCCTTATGGATGTCTAATTTTGTAATACTAATCATGTTTAATACTTTAAAAATGAGTGAGATTTTTATGTTAGTAAATTTCAGAATTTGCACAATTACGCACACATACATGCATATAAGTGGTCTATTAGCGTCTCTATACATGCTCACATTTGCTATCTAGCTTCCACTGAAGAAATTTTTGAAATCCCTTTAAATTTTTACGTTTTTGCTTTTCTGAGAAGATTGTTTGGTACATGCATCTATATGTTGCTCAATTAAAATCAATTGTTCCTTTGAAACAAATCAGAAAAATATGCATATTTCCATATCATATCATTTGTCATAATTATATTTTTAATAATACAGTGAATTTGTTCCAAATACCATACATTTTACTTAATAATTTAAGAGATTTATTGTTAGATTAATACGTAACACGCGAGCGTAACGCATACCAAGCGAAATTATATACACTTCCGAAGGAAGGGTCAAAAAAGTAAAAAGCTTAAGAAAGCCATCCTCCGCTTCTTGAGACAGGCAAATTCTTTCTCGAAGCGTATACTTATTCTACCCACACTGTTATTCAAGGATGTTTGATTCTAGTGATAATATCGATATCTTTTGCTTGTCTATTTCTGGCCCAAACTTAAACAAGAACCAAACTTCAAGTGCCAGAAAAAAAGGGCTTTGGTTTGGTTTGATTCAAATCAAATCAAATATATTTATGTTCGTTCAACCGTGTGATGAAAATTGAATTGAAATCGATGAAAGGCGAAGTTTTCCCTCCGGGATCCCACACCTTTATGGTGGGCTTCTCTTGTTGGATGTACGAAGGCGTATATCGAGGATACAGAGTCTTGCTGCCAAAGACGACTGCCGATTCCGGTTTGCGTTCTGGCTCTTGCTTGAAGTATCTACCGACGACTACCACTTGAATCAGTTTACGCCTCGCGTGTCAACTATAAGCAAGAATCTTAGATTTTAGAACCAGTAGTCTCTCGAGGGCTTGCCAGAGAAGTGTAAAATACAACATGCTTGGTTAAGTTCGCTTCCTTCTGATGATGCTGCTTCTGCATCTTCGTAGAATCTTCACTATCTTCAGAATTGATTTGTTTGCTCTCATCGTCGTCGAGTGGCTATGTGGGTAGGTGTGTATGTGCCCGTACAACTAACGCATACACTTGTTTAGTCACTTCCGCCACCCACCAGGAACAAACACTACAACAAAGCTTGTTACGCCGTACGTCTATTTATTTTACTTTCCACATTTGCCGGCATAAGAGAGGGAATCCTTTTGTCGGTTGGATGTTGCGTTTGCATCACTTGCGGTGATGTATGAGGCTGGATTTCATTTTGAGAGCTGGAACATTCAAATAACACACCGGGCAGTTAGTTCTGATCAGACCCTAGGGAACAGAAGAATGAGGAAATAGGATTGATCCTGGCTAGACCTGATTTGATTAGTTTAGGTTAGAGGTTTTATATCAAATACGGCTTATTGGGACCGTATGTATTGGAAAGCTTTCTAATTGAATTATTTGAAATCAAACACATTCTAAATTATTTAATATGCAGATTCTATTAACATTTTGAGAATGCATGTAGGGGAATTGTTCCGTTTTCCATCTCACTGAATCTCATCGCAAAACAAAAAAAATACAACACCAATCTCCTTGCCTTTTCACTGCTGAAAAAACACAAAAATAAGAAACATGAACCAAATTCCTATTCATTGCTTCGGATTTAATGGGATGGACATGAGAGCTATGAGGTGAAGTGCTTAACAATTCCCATATGTATGTTGTTTTACATAACTAACCATTAGGTACCCGTTTCGGGTATCTCAGTGGCATTATAGTAGCAATCAGTGCGTCTGGTCTACTTAAGTACGCAATATTTTTGTCTTTCTCGTAAGCTAAGTTTACGAAAAGACTTTATGATCACTCCAAAATCGAACTTTGAATAGTAAGCGTGGAGACTCATGCTGTTATATATCAATCACGCAGCTCGAAGAATTGAAGTCATGTATGGCTGTTCCATTAGAAACCGATTCACAAGTTAAATGTAAATACGTTACGTTTATACAAGTCCTACGTCTACTCGCGATAATGTTTAAAATATTAACCATTGCTCGTTTTTCCGAAAAATGTACTTTTCCTCAGAGTTGGTGCAGCGACTCTGAGACTTTTTTACCATGAGATAGCGAGGTTTTACGAACCTGCAACGTGGTTTCAACGAGCTCCGTGTGTGGTCATCTGGATTCCTGACACGCGGTTTGCCACGAAAGTATTCCACGAGGGGATTTCAGCCAATGAAGCGTCACCGTAGAGTCAGATAAAAAAAGGGAACTCGCATAAGTGCATAAGTACAAGCTCCATAAGCAGTTTCTGAAGCATCCGCAAAGGTATGGAGTTGAACTTCAGAATTTGGTTTGTATGCATAGCGTTGTATCAGGAACTCAGACAGCTCCGGGAGTTGACGATAGACTTTTGATTCAGACTGTCATGAACTTCGTCGTCCCAGGAACAAGCTGCTAACCAAAACTGCTGAATCAATAGATTGCATCGCATTACAATAGGTGCTGTCAAATATAATGGGTCGAACGGGTCGAATAATTGAGAAATAGTCGAAAGGGTAGACCTTTTAGTTGCTCGCGACATGTCCTGTCTTACGTTGCAGTTGAACCGAAATTGATCTTTCTCCGGTTCTCATCAAATGCCTAGTCTTTTAACGGTTTCATCTGGATCAAATCGAATGCTGGATTGAGTTCCTAGGCAATCTGTGTCCAAACCTTCTAAAACTGCTAGCTTATTGGACGTCCATTTCCGGATTGGAAATCCTCCCTTCGTCAGATCGTCAGCTCCTCGCGCAACTGAATAGCTTCCGGTATGGAATTTGCACCTCCCTGACCTGACCATGACCTCGATTGCGAGCTGCTGCAGTGTGCGTGTGGCCAGGAAAGAAGAAGCCGCAAGACCGTAAGTGATCGCCTGAAGTTCATAGATTCAGGGAGGTATAAATGAATCAGATCGCCTGATTATTCTTTGAAGTGGAGCGTCTTCGAGATGGATTAGTATCTGGCAATACATTTTGGCAATATCTGCAATCAAAGCAACAAGAAACTACCAAAAACGTACAACAAGGGTCAGAAGGTCGTCCTTCACGACCGGTGCCACATACAGTGCATCATTCAAAGAGTATCCGGAACTGGTTGTACTAGACCCATCTAACACAACACGCGTCTTTGTGGTCGTGCTGGATTCCTTTATCACTGGGTGATAAAGAAGGTAGCATTCTTGTGCATCGGTTTTCTCTTCTTCACGGTTTGGGCGCATATTGCCTAAGGATAAGTATTCTTCCATGAAACTCTCATAGTTTTGCTTCAACAATAGATTTCTGGCAAAACGTCCTTCCAAAAACGTGAATCGGCGCAGTGCTGCTTTCTTCGAATCTCCCATCATGGCGTTGAAATTTACATGCTTTAGGTATCGAACAATATGCCTTCCTTCTTTGTTGCGGAAAACAGTCGAGCTGTAGTAATCTTCACATGCTTTCTCCTCCACGGAAACAGTAGATCTAGCGGAAAGTTCCTCACCCAAACTCACTATCAATGAGTATCAGTCCGTACTCTCTTGTTGATTGTTCGTTGCTTATGTTTTTTAAAGGCTGGCTTGCAGGGCCTGACATCAAACCCCCAAAATTTCCGGAGGACCATTCCTCCTTATTCCCGGTAGACCATGGTGCACAGTTTCACTTAGAGTCCCTCGCTGGCACTCGGACGATGATCAGCCGCCCCTAACATGGAGAACAAACGCTGTTGTGAGCCGATCCTAACATGGAGAACAGACGCTCAGTAAGATTTGCACCTCCGGAGAGGAGCAAACCCCCGCTTCCCTGTCAGCATACGACCATAGCTCCCACCGGGGTTGGTTACCCGATCTTCTCTAAGGTTGCTCGTATCCCGGTCAGCACCACGGGGAGGTAGGGATAGGAGTTGCTGGGTAAGAGGCTAAGGACCGCGAGATGGGGTCTATTTTATTCCTTCAGGTACGCGAAGTACCAATGGTACGCTTTACCCAGCTTTTGCCGTGCCCAAAAAAGATTCGCCACCGCACCAAATGTGTCATCTACAAGACGCTAATAAGACCGGTTGTCCTCTAAGGACATGAAACATGGACAATGCTCGAGGAGGACTTGCAAGCACTCGGAGTATTCGAGAGACGGGTGCTTAGGACCCAAGGGGTTAGACTTTACTAAGGTGGCGCAGATCAGCGCTGCGTACCACTAGTTCTCTCTTTTACTCTTCCGCTGATCTTATGCAACGCAAATAGTGACGTCACTATTTGCGTTGCATAAGAACAACGGGAGAGAGAAAGAGACAACTAGTGGCACGCTGCTCTGATCTGCGCCACCTTAGTAAAGTCTAGCTCATTGCTTAGGACCATCTTTGGCGGTGTGCAAGAAGACGATGTGTGGCGGCGAAGAATGAACCACGAGCTCGCCCAGCTCTACGGCGAACCTAGTATCCAGAAGGTAGCTAAAGCCGAAAGGGTACGATGGACAGGACATGTTGCAAGAATGCAGGACACCAACGCTGCAAAGATGATGTTCGCTTCCGATCCGGCAGGTACGAGACGGCGTGGAGCGCAGCGAGCGAGATGGGCAGACCAGGTGCAAAACGACTTGGCGAGCGTGGGACGTATTCGAGGATAGAGAGATGCGGCCTCGAACCGTGTATTGTGGCGTCAAATTGTTGATTCAGTGTTATCTCTTTAGATGTAGACTAAATAAATAAAATGAATGAAATGAGTATCGGTAGAGTGTCCGACAACTGAATTTTGGCCGCAGGAGGGAAACAATTGAAGAAATATTGCGATCCAAATATCAAATCCACGTCACTAAAGCGATTGAAGCTTTGATCGGCTAGAAGAATATTCTCCGGTATCTTCCAATGGTCCACAGACACATTACTATTGGGAAGACTACAAGAGAAGTCATTCTAGGTAGAATCAGGAATGTTACGCTACGAGCAAATTCTCCTTTGCGGCAGCGGATCTCTGTAATTACCGACTCGGAAGAGTATTCTGTTTTCTGTTCAATTCCTTGTACTTCAATGATCTATCTCTGGCATTTCAATTACAGTTGTACCAAACGATCCGTCATCAAATTCGGCTGAGAACCACTATCAAGCAGAACACGGGCGTAGTGTTCTTTTCTATACGTGTCCACAATTTTGCGAACTACAGTAATCGAGTACGAAAAGGAATGACGTGAAAATAACATCGGCGATAGTTTACGCGAGGCCCTGGGTAATGCAGAAACTTCAACAGAAAGCCTATTGAAATATTTGCACCAAACACAATTGTACGAAAAACTTTAGAATTGTAACAGAACTTTTTTTGACACAAATGCACCCCTCTGGTGTAACGTGTCAGTAGTTATTCGAAGTAGGGTAAATGATGTATTTTGGACATCTGAATATATTTGCGTGTTTTTCGATTTAGCTTTCTTTAAATTAATAGGAATCATGTGTCTCTTTGGCCTCTTTCATAATCATATTTATAACCACATTTATGTAACAAAATAAACAAAATATAGCCAAAAGTAAATAAAATATGTATATTCAGATGTCCAAAATACCATCGTTACCCTAACATAGTTGGAGGTTTCCCCAAATGCAGATGAAGAGACATCTTGGTTGGATTGACTGGAACTATTAGAGAATCCGAAATGCAGCGGAGAATGTTGTCGCTTTCTACACACTCAACATGTGTAAAGCTCTGTTCAGTTAGAATCCGGAATCATTTTATTGTATTGCAGCGGCACGGAAAGTGACCGCTGCAAGCATTATTTTACTGCGGTATGTCCACCTAGGCGCCCACTTTCTGTGGTATAAATTTCATTGTGTTTCGTGCAGCGAGTCAACAATTATTCCAGATTAGAAGCCGAGAGGTGAGAAAAAATTCTGCACACCCCCGTTGATAATCCTGCTCATCGACGGTGGAACCTACGTCAAAATGGATTTAGGATAGCTTCCTGACAGATTTTTTGCATAGCGATGGCACGAGGAGTTGTTCCTGCGAGATTAAGTTTGCTTTTATGGACGAATTCGCCATAAACTGGTGATTTGGCGAGGAATATGCAGCTATAGAGCAAAGACCATAGTGTTCGTGACGAATAAGACGATAGACTCTAAGCTGTACAAAGAAGAATGTCTCAAAACCCGCCTACTAAGTTTCATGAAAGCCCATGAAGGTCCCGTGAAGATTTGGCCAGATTTGGCGAGTTGCCACTACAGCCGGAAAGTCATCTAGTTGTACCGCGATAATAACGTAAATTTCAACAATAAAAACATAATCCACCCAACTGCCCGCAGATTTGGCCCATCGGGACATTTTTGGGCAACAATGGAGCGGAAGCTTAAGAAAAGTGGGTAATCAGCTCGGGACGCGACTCAGATGACCAAAATGCGGAACAAATGTGCCAAGGAAGTTGTCTCCGGGGGTGTGCAGCGTTTGATGAGAGGAATAAGGAAGAAAGTGCGAATTGTCACAAGAAAACTAGAAATGATTTGCATTTATATTTTTTCCTCAAAGTACAGTAACTAACCTTTGTTTTGATGTATTAACCTTATTTGTATTTCAATCCGTTGCCTAGATACAGATGTTTTTTTATTTCGGATTCTAAATGGACATAGCCTTAGCTCGATAACAATCACGGGCAAAATGGTCTAAACGGAAGCAATTGACGAAAACAGCCATGACCAAGAATCGAAGGTATTTTACTTAAACGAGGCGATTGGTACAAGCATGACAGTTAGGGAACGCACTTTCTGGTACGGAATTGGAAGATAATTTGCTGAATGGCTTGCGGAATTGGAAACTGCTAGACTGGGATACGATAGTAGGCCTAGTGCCATGATGCTTGACCGAAATGTAGCTCAGCAAATTTTTGATGAATGTTATTTATAACGTGCACTCCTGATTAATAAGGACACAAACCGTATATTTAAACCTCACGGCTTCCTTTTTTAGGACCCTTTGATCTTTTTGTATTTTATTGAATTAAATTACTGAAAAGCCAGTGTTGGTAATTTAATGAATGAAATCCATTGAGCAAGAGTCGGAAATGTGTAAGCACCGCTGCTGTAGCAAAACAGGTGAACTGATGGTGGTAACCGGTGCTTCGACGCCATAATTTTCCCATCGGCAAATTATGCCATTTTACCGCAATGCACTTAAAATATTTGCATGAAATGAATGCGAATGAGCAAAAATAGCAAACCAAACGTGGCTACATATTTGCTCACACATTTCCACCGTTTCGTAAAATCAATTGGATTCGATTCCGGTATCGTCCTGGTGAAGTACCAAATGCAAAATATTGTTTTAATCAACACATGACGGGATTCAGCACGCACACGACAACCGAATCGAAACCGCCATTAGCCATGCATTTGCATTTCGATAGGTCGGTGCATGTCCCGAAAACCACGAGCCGACGCGCTCTCCTGTGGTGAACGTCACACAACAAGGATTATGAATTAACTACTAAACTACCGCCAGGTGCTACACATGTACGTAGGGTGACGGACGGCTGTGGCCAGTTTTGTTCTGTTATTGACAGTTTCTTTTATTTTTGAATCGATCCCGTTTTTTGGAAATTCTGCCAATTGCGTTGAAACGGTAATTAAGATCAAAGGGTATGGAAATATCACCTGCCAATAAAAGACGGATAGAACACTGTTCCCTGTATAGTTACTAAAAAACACTTGAACTCAAATTTTATTTCGGAGATGCCCAACAGCCGTCAACAGTAAAATTACTGGCAGTAGAATTAGATGTCGCTAATGAGTAATGGTGCTTGGAGATTAATGGAAATTCATACATATAACTGGCAAATTCTATCGACAACCTTCACAACAAGTGTTATCGAACGGCGCACAGGGTGAAGCATTGCAGTTTTTTTTTAACAGTTTTGAACATGTTCATAGTTACATATGAAACCAGTCCGCCCACCAGTTGAACATTTATGGTGAAGCTGAGCAATAACCGTTACAAAATTCAAGTTTAAAATCAATTATTCCCATTTGATGCTTCACAGATGTATTTCCTATCAGGATAATTCCTCGTAAATCAACGGAAGTTATTCGTCCCGTAAAAATTGAAACTACCGCAACACCGCGATGCGGGTGTGCCACCGATGACACAGATGTAGAGCATCCGGTGGAGGTCTTCAATAAATCCAGCTGATGTTGCTCTGCACGATATGCGGTGCCCGTTGGTCAACTTTTGTTGCGAGTTTGACTGACTTTATTTTTTCTGCATTTTAGTTCAACATCGAACCGTCCGATTCCTGATGCAATTTATTGCTGTCGAAAGGGATTTAATTTGCATTCAGATTTTTTTTATAAAAAAGAGCATTTGAATGTTTTTTGCATGAATTAGAGTTTTTTCGGAATTGTATGTATATATGTAGTAAGCCACCATGCTAGCTGGAGTTTTTATCTTTATCTTTATTGGTCATTGGTATTATTGGGCTATTGGTATTATCAACAGACTCTAGTGCCCAAATAATGTTTGGTCTTATTCTCATCTTAATTCTATTTGTCAAGTCAAATCGATACACAATTATAAAATAGTCAATTTACCAGTTTTCAAAATACACTGGAGAATCGTCGACGAAGCATTTGACGAGAAAATTAAAAATCAAATAAGATAAGTAGACGGAGCATTATGTTGTTGCGTAACGCTCGAGGAGCAACATTAATGTTATTCATGTCCAGGATTCTTGGACAGTCTACGCAACTTTGTCGCACATCAGCAACAAACAAAGCCTTGAGAAAGTCCGTGAGAAAGAGATCAACGATCATTATTGATTTTTTTTAATTTCACCATTCATCGAAAACTAGTAGCTGTTGCTGAAGAAAAATACAATCTTCGATTGATCCGATTTTTAGATAAATCTTGAGATCATCAGCGCAGGATAGTCATGGAGTTCTAAGAAGGAGGTGCACATCGTTAAAATACAGGAGAGAAATCAAAGGTCCAAATGGCAACCTTGCGGGATGCCTAATGTGGAAGTGAACGGAGGTGTTTGATCATCTCCAATGATAATACTTAGCTCTCGACCTAATATGTACGGACGATACCATTCTAGACGTCCAAACTTGCTCAAGACATTCCCAGAGCGAATCTGCGATTGCTCTGGGCTGTAGGCTTGATTTGACAGCGACCCAATACACCTCCTCCGGTAGTTTTTCGGCTGTTGCTCTGACTCCGGTTGCAACTTCCTATCCAGAATCAAACAACTGACTAGATAGCGGAGGGCTCGACCAAGCTCGACTGTGATGGGGGGTTCAGAGACCTTCATAATGCATGGGGCAGGGGTACGTCCCGGCGGCTGAAATGAGTGGCGATGTGTATCCTCATTTATAGGCGAATCAGAAACCTTGATGTGAATCTTGCTCTGCATGTTGTTCCACTTAACAGTATTAAGGTCAAATTTTAATATCATTTTGATTTCAACATATTGCTGTATAAAGGGCCAAAAAGCTCCTTCCAGCAGAATCATCAAACACTTCCCTTCCTTGGCTCTGATTGGCTACCACTTCATTGTAAATTCATTAATGCCCTGATGCATTAGAGTGATTCAAATTTTGACTTTTCCGCTCCCCTGTGCTTAAACTATTGTTTTTGCTAGTTTAATAGTCCTCCCAAATTTTTAGCAGATTTGGATGTAATTTGGTTATGCACGTGCCGTTTGAAGGTTATATGAAAATTACTATGAGAATTGCCACTTATGTAAAGGATCGTTTCGTGAAGCAGCCCAGAATCTATTTGAAAATATTTAACGCATCGCCATCATAGAATAGATCCTAAATCGAAAGCCAGTTGTTGTTGCGAAGCAATCTGACTTTTGTGAGCAAAATTATAAAGAAAACAGAAAGGCTCATTATTGATATTGATGTTATTCTTTTACGTGTTAAATTGAATTTCCCACAATTCAGTATTTCCCTTATAACTTTTGTTGCCAGCATTAAATCGTTTAGCAACAACGACGATATTTTCCCTTGTTAAATATCCTATGTTGCCAACGTATTCATACATTTTTAGAGTTTAATGGGCAATGATGGGGAACGGTTTTTCACAAAAGTTACTGTTTTCATAGTAATTTTCATACAAACTTCAAACTGCTTGTGCTCAGTCAAATTACATAAAAATTAGCTAAAAATTTAGGACGATTATTAAAATGACAAATGCCATCGTTTAAGCATAGGGGAGCAAAAAAGTCAAAATTTGAATCACTCTACTGATGCATCCTGCCACTGACGGAGTTAAACTGTGGCACGATGGGGCACGTGATCCACCAAAGCGGATATTTTCCCAGAAATTTAATTATATACGCCAAAATTGTAATGAAAAAAAAAACGATTTCCCTAGAATTTCTTAGGGTTATTTCCGAAAGATTTTTTTGATAAATCTTGGAATTTATTTGGAAAATCTGATAGGCAATTTCTTTAGAAATTTCTCTGCAAAATCTTTAAGGTTTTGCTTTGGACAGTTGTTCGAGAATTCATTCTGAAATATCACTAGGAATTTCTTTGAGAATTTCTTCTGAAAATGCTTCATAAATTCTTTTCATTCCATTAATTGCCTCCAGGAACAATTTAGAAAATTACGTCATTAACTACTTTTGTCATTTCTCCAGAGCTTCTTTCGGAACTTCCTTTTACTGCGGAAATATCAATGGAATTTTCATATGAAATTTTCGACGGAACTCTTGAAAAAAAATTCCGGATCCCGCTAGTTCGTAGTTTTCAGGATTTAAAAATACCCAACACCCATTGACAGTAAGACGCGCGGCTACAAAGCAAGACCATGCTGAGGGTGGCTAGGTTTGATTTCCGGTGCCGGTCGGATAGGAAATTGTCTCGACTTCCCAGGGCATGGGCATAAAAGTATCATCGTGTTAGCCTCATGATATACGAATGCAAAAATGGTAACATGGCTTAGAAACCTCGCGGTTAATAACTATGGAAGTGCTTTATGAACACTAAGCTGCGAGGCGGCACTGTCCCAGTGTGGGGATGTAATGCCAATAAGATGAAGAAGAACACCCATTGAAATACATTATGCTGTCTGAAAGTCGATTTGTACAATTGCACAACATGTGAAAGATTTTGTTCAAAAAATGTATTGAAGGGTAAGTACGCTAGACAGGTGCTTTCCCTACTAAGCAACGATATGTCCTCCGCTTCTTAGAAGGCTATCGATGAGATCAAATTTCCAAAACCAAACACATAGCTGAACTCTCGCAATTTATTTTTAAAATCAACTTTTGCATTTTTTTGTGCAATGCCAACCGAGTAGGACACAACTTCATCAGCAATTGCGCTATATGAAGTAGGATTCCCTAATAACATTTTGGTTTTATGCTGGATTTATAACACTCTTGAAGAGTAAACTATGGTCTTCACCAGGTTGGTCGTCAGATCCCATCCCGACCACATTGGCGAGGAGAGATTGCCACTCGACTTCAGTACAATCAAAGTTAATTGCCTAGCGTACTGGTTTCGTGGGATCAAACCCCACCGAAGGAAAAGGTTACCCACCAATACATTTTCCACCATACATTTTTTGTTATTTCAACTACTAAATGGTATACATTTTAGAAAAAAAAGCTGTTACGGAATAGCAAGTTCTGATATTAATCTATTACTATTTACTGGTCGGGTTGTTTAAATGAATTTTTGATTGCCAAAAGAATTTATATAGGAATATCCGAAAATCTTATGGAATTTTGAATTAAATTTCCGGAGGAATTTCGCAAGAACTCCAGGGTGAAATTCTGAAAATATTCCTAAGAGAAATTTCGATGGAATTCCAAGAATTTCTTCCTTGAGTTTTGGAATGTTAAGGAATTACTGGAAGAGTTTGTGTGTGAAAATCCGGAAATAATTGCTGATCCAAATCATTAAACAAATTGAAAGAGTTCCTTATTCAATTTCGGCAGGCAATTTTTTCTTGACTAAATTATTATCCAAAAAGAAATTGACCATGTACTGTTGTAGTGTTCTTATGTGCTCGTTTTTATCGACTCACCGAAGGCGCGCACTCTTTGTCGCCATTTCAAATTTATTTGGCGCAAATTTAAAATAATTGACGACTTTTCAAAAGGATAAGTTTCTTTATAAAATTCAGACAAGAACTCGATCATTTCGCTAAGTGAACGGTTGGTGATCAGAAGTGTTTGCGAGTAGATTACAAAGTTTTTCGTTATTTAAAGTTGATTTTGGCTAGTTTGACTAAAAGGTAAAGTGTGATTGGAGTGAATTGCTCTGTGTCTATTTTAATCAAATTTCAAAAATTAACAGTTAACGTAGCAGACGTCATTAGGACGTGTTTTTTGAATTCCGCGAATACCGAGTTAGTTAAGTGAAACGTACAAAAAGGTTAAACGAATTTTAATGTTTAATGTAAAGTTTTTTTTTAATGAAACGAATTCGCGTTGGACTTTCCAGCGCATTGCGCTTTTTGGTACGGGCTGGATTTCGTGTATTCGACCGGAGTCGGGTACGGGAATACGTGTGGCGTGTACAGGGCCCGCCATTTCGTCCAACGGACATCGAGAGCTCGAGCGTGCGTTAAGGCCCGCCTGTAAAGGTAGTTAAACGGAGGAGGAGTGAAGTCGCTTAATCGTACGCTGGACCGAACCCGAACCGACGGTTAGTAGTCTTCCTTTTAGTCCTCGCTCGGTGAACCGGAAAGGTATGCGAAGCTGGGTCGTTAGGGAATGGAAGCTACTAGCTTGAGGGAACGGTTATTCCGGACCACTCTCGATTCCGAAATCGGAAGCCTTCCGTCCAGCCGCCACTCCCTCCGCATCTTTAGTTTCGGCCATATCGCTCGAGCTCGAACTCCATCGCTGCGCGCCAATCTGCAGCATCTGCGGCAAAGCCAATCGGCCGCCATCGCCACAACCTGGTCGGAAGACATCGTCGCCATCTTCCCGGCGGAGTATTCGCATCAGTGCATCGAGAAGCAAAACCCTGCGCAGGTATGTGAGCTTGTATTTTCATGGCCATGATTAGCTCTCTTTTTCCATTCCGTACCGATATGCCCAACCCGAATTAGAGAATAAATGCCGTTAAGTAATTTGAAAAAGTTAGCTTGAGTTTTAGTTGTATTGCGTTTCACGGGGCTGGGAAAATTCACTCCTATTGCGTTTGCCGTGGCTACAGTTTAAAGTTGTCTTCGAAAGTTGCTTTCCGTTCTTTTTCAGTGGGTTGAGCGAGTTCAGGTAGGTGGGAAGTGGGGAAAGAATATTAAGCGTAAGTAATTTTGGAGCCAGCGACCGTTCGAGAGTCCCCAGAGGTAAAGGGTCTGTAAAAGTCGGGCAAATAGGGAACACGACCGGTGGTCTCTCTTCGAGAGTGGCGCTTAAGCCACCGTGTTTAAAATCACCTCGAAACCATTCGCGAACGGTTACAGTGGCGCCCAACGTAACGTTTTACGTTTTTGCAATCAATTTTTGATTAAGTCAAAATAAGAATTTATGACGTTTTTCTCTTTTTAAGTAAAATCATAAATTAAAATTATTTGGAATTAATTAAATAGTGAAAAATTACATTACGTAAATAATTTGCAAACCGGACGAAAAGAAATTTGAATTTTTATTTGTATGTCGATTATGAGGTTTGTGTCTTGACTAGAGATGGGCGAACGCTCACGAGCCGTTCATTTGAGCCGGTTCGTGAGAAAGAGCGAACGAACCACGACTCTATAATTTTAGGCCGCGGCTCTCAAATGAGCGGTCGCTGTTAAAATGAATCAATGGCTCAAAAATAAGGGTAGCTGGTTCCTTCGTTCAGTTGTTAAATTTTGGTGTTTAAGGAAGCCTCACACCTTGAGAATATTGTTTACGGATTTTTTTCGTAATCGTAAATTCTGCCCATTTTTAATACATGGGTGGTTAACTTAACTGTCCGTCGCTGTTGGGATCCATGATCCATGATCCACTGACAATTCAAAATTAGTAAACAAAAATATCATTTCAGGACTAATTTTCTGTGATGGAGTAATTGTTGTTAAGCGATTTGAATGAATTTATTACTATTATCGTTATGTATCACGTATTTCGTGCTTTGAAAAATGTGTTCGATTTCCATTTTAATTGTAATATGACCGTCATTCAACACAACACGGTTAGTACGGTGCATAACAAATTTGAATATTTGGTAACAATATTGTATCAGAAAATAACGCCCACAGCAAAATAATAACGTGAATTTTATGCTGGAGCCAAAAGCATAGCTGTGTGTCATCCGGCTGGTACCGATACGTCCAACCCGAATTAGAGAATAAATGCCGTTAAGTAATTTGAAGAATTTAGCTTGTGTTTTAGTTGTATTGCGTTTCACGGGGCTGGGAAAATTCACTCCCATTGCGTTTGCCGTGGCTACAGTTTAAAGTTGTCTTCGAAAGTTGCTTTCCGTTCTTTTTCAGTGGGTTGAGCGAGTTCAGGTAGGTGGGAAGTGGGGAAAGAATATTAAGCGACCGTTCGAGAGTCCCCAGAGGTAAAGGGTCTGTAAAAGTCGGGCAAATAGGGAACACGACCGGTAGTCTCTCTTCGAGAGTGGCGCTTAAGCCACCGTGTTTAAAATCACCTCGAAACCATTCGCGAACGGTTACAAATGTTTTTGGACATTCCTCCAAGAAATCTTTCGGGATTTCTTGGGATTTCCTCTGAACATCCTCCAGAAATAACTTCGGAGATAAATCCAGATTTTTTTTTGGAAATTCCTCATGGAAATTCCACATAATATTCCTTCAAATAATAAGACAAGGAGGAGTTCATGAAAGAATTTCAGATGTTCTGTAGAAATTTTACAAAGAATTCCTGGAGGAATTCCCAAATGTATTTCAGAAGCAATTTCTAAAAAACAAGAATTTCTAAACGAATTTCTGAATGAATTGTTGAAGGAATTCCTGAAGAATTATTGAAAGAATTCTCGAAAGAATTTCCAAACAAATTCCGATTGGAATTTTCACATAAGAATTCCAGGAGCATCTGAAGGAATTCTTAGGGGAATTCTGCCAGCAATTTATCCGAGAAATGCTTATAAAATTCGGACAGTTGTAAAACAGAACCATGTTTTGAACCTGGAATTAAGGCTTGCAAAAAAACAAAAATATCGGGATTTCAGTCGATCTATCGTCATACTCCTTCGGATATTCTCGTGTAGCGACCCTAAACGCCATGCAATAATCATCATTTTTCTTCTATATTTAAAGTATGTCATATAAACGAACGAAAGGAAAGATTGGACAGGTTGGAGCCTGTCCATTTATGTTTATCAAATAGCAACCGCTGTTGAAAAAAAAAAAAACAACGGATATTTAAGTATAAGCAAAACTTGGCGAATAAGCTGGCCTAGAAATAGTAGCTGACTCAATTATTAAATAAAATAGTAAACAATAGCCAGTAGTTATAAATAACGTTTTTGTAAATAAAGAGAAGAGTCGGATTTTGGACTTGGAGTTAGCAAGTCACATCAGAATTGTTCGTGTGTTTAATTTTTCAAATTGTGATGACTGTTTTCCCGAAAACTAACCGCTCGAGCTCGCGCACTCGGGAATTCCTTGGTAATTTACTTCAGAAAAACATTCATACTTGCGTCTTGAGAATTTCTTCAGAAATTCCTTCCAAGATATCATCGGAAATTCCTTAACGAGTTATACGGGAATTTCTTTGAAAATTTGATCGGAATTCCGAAATTTCCTTAGGAGAAATCCTTCGGAAATTCCGTTATGATTTCTTTTGGAAATGGCTTAAGGAATATCTGCAGAAATTGGTTTAGGAATTCCTTCGAACTTTTTTTTTAAAGAAATTGCTTCAGTAATTGTTCCAGGATTTTACTCAATATAGCATTCCTTAAGAAATCCCTACGGAAACTCTAGGAAGAAATTCTAGGACCTCTGACGATATTTCTTCAGAACTTCCAGAACTTCCTTCATCCAGGAATTCTTTCGATTTTTTTCCTTTGGACATTCCTCCGGAAATTTTAATGAAAATTCCTTCAGTCGTTCAGATATTCCTTTATGATTTTTTTCGGGAATCACTTCTGAAATTCATTCAGAAATTCTTTTATGATCATCATTCGGAAATTACTTTAAGAGTTCTTTCGTAAATTTCATCTGGAAATTCGTTTAAAATTGCCTTTAGAAACTCAATCCGAAAATTTATTTTAATATTTCTTATTTAGGGGAAACCGCCAAATGCTGAACGGCTAATTTTGTCGCCTATTGTTGAACTCTCATAAAAAATGCACGTGCGTTCAACAATAGACCAAGAAATTATCCGTTCAACATTTGGCGAATTACCCTAATTCTTTAATAAATTCTCAGAAAAAATCTTCCAACAGAATTTTCGGAATAGCTCCTGCACGAATTTCGAAGAAATTTCGAATGGTTTTACTAAAAGAAATTCTAAAGGATTTCCTGGAGGAGAAGTTTCCAAGGTATTTCCGAAGGAAGTCCTAAAGAAATTTCCAAAAAAAAATCTAAAAGAAGTTCTTAAGAAGTTTCTTAAAGAACTCGTAAAGCGATTTGCGAAGAAATTTTCTAGGAATGTTCAAAAGAATGTCTTGAGGAATCTCCAAAGGATTTTCTAAATTTATCTCCGAAGTAATTTCCAGAAGATTTTCTGGAAAACCCTAGAGCAACCCAAAAAAACAACACTTGGAGGAATATAAAAAAAACTCTTGGACAATACCTTCAGGAGTTCCGTTGCCACTTCTGTTAGCAATTCGTTCGGAAACTCCTAAGGAAAATCCTGAAAATTTGTCCTTGATTTATGGAAAGGATTTTTTGCTGGAAACTCCGGAGAAAACTCTGGAAGAATTTTCGAAGGAATGGAATTCCTGATGGTATCCGAAGGACCTCCTGAAATAATTATTGAATTGGAAGTTAGGCCGATACAAATATTTAAAATCTATTTTATCCCCCCCCCCCCTCGGATTTTTTTTTGCCAAAAAATAATATTTTGAGAAGGCAACAAAATAAAATTCGGATAATTTTGAGTATTTTCAAAACATTCTTTAACAAATCCGAGGAGTTTTTTGATTTTTTTTCATTTTAATATTTATTTTTTGTTATCCCCCCCCCCCCCCCTCCTGAATTTTCGAAGACCAGTAGGACAAAAAGTTAATTAAATATTTGTAACGGCCTTATTGGAAAAACGATTGCTTTGCATTTTATAGACGATAATAAATAATTTGTAAAATATTTGATTTTTTAATTCATTTATTATTTGACTGATAGACTACTGACGCCAAATTCAAAATAAATCAATATATACAGTCAAATCAGTAATATTGTAAGGGAAATTGAGGCATGTGTAGAGAATATTATGTAAAATAGTGATCTGACAGATAATCTTGGAAAGCTACTGTCTTCCAACCATGTACTCTAAAATATCAATTTCATCGTAAATTTTGGCAATAAATAACTCCTTCCTGTAAACACAACATGGACCTTGGTCCTGTATCGAAAAAATCATCACTGGCGGCATAGGCAGTCGTTAATCGATTGAAAACATGATTATAGATACAACCTTTATATAATATAGCATAATATGTATTATAAGTAAAATGAAATATATGCATGATAAAAAGCAATGTGAGTATTTCAGAATGTCTGGTGGCTACACACATTCTTCATCAGCAATTGTACTGATCATGCTCCTCTAATGTGAACGTGTACTATACACATGTGGAAGTGTTGGCTGGACAAATGGATTGCGAGTGATTTGACTATGCGTCCAATTTGGGAATCTCGAGCTCATTCAGTAGCCGCTAGGTTGCGAAGGCCGACGGAGGTCCTTCGTAGCTCACGGTGTTAGGGGAAGTGCGGGTAGCACGCCCATAGGGGTCAAAACGCGCCACCCTTGAATAAGTCTAAATATCCCCATTGTGATTTCTTTCAATAGTCCATACGATAAAGCAATGAACAATATTGCTATTGGATACATACATTTCATGATTTTACTCTAATTATACATGAAAAACTCGAAAAAACGATTTTTGCATGTTTATTTGATGCAATTTTGGCTCGGTGGCATTTAGTCTTTCTATCACTGTTATACATTCATAAATTGAAAATTTGACTGCTTACTCGTATTCTTTATATTCCATACGAAATCGTCGTCAAAATTGGTCTTAATACGATTTTATGGGCCCTCAAACTTCTGAGGTCGGTATAGAGCAGTACGCCCATGCTCATTTCGTATGACCGAAACAACTGAAACATTCGGTTAAGTGCCTTAATGTAGGCAATTAAAGTGAAAATCAGTACGATGAGTACATGTGCGTTTTAACCCATCCACTGGCGCATCTCACCCCGGATGGTTTCAAAATCTTTTTTTTTGTCGGTGCCTTTTAAAAATCAAATTCTATACAATAAAATGAAAAATTAGATAACTGTCATCGGAAATTAGTAATAGATAAGCTGTTCTTCACTTTGCGCTGGTGAAAACTTGCTGAACTGGTGGTTTTCATTGATAAAAACGGCATTTTTCTTAAGATACAATTGTACCTCAAGTTCCCCTATTTTCAAAAAATAAGTACCTCTAAAACACACGAAAGTATAGCTTTTCTTTTTTCACGTAGGTGCCTTTTTGAAATGTTCTATCGGGGGTCATTTTTCCACACATTTTTGAGGAGGTTAAATCGGCTATCATTTGAGATTTCTATGGAGTTTGTACCAAAAATAATGAAAAAAAATTGTTCTAGCCGGTAGAATATGATAGAGGAGAGCATCTACTTTCGCGCGGTGGGTGTCTCAGAGATACTGATTTTTGGAAAATAACATTTCCCAATAGAGTCACCGTGAGCTTAGTTGGTTAAAGTACCAGTCTAGCGTACTGAGGGTTGTGGGTTCGAGACATTTTTCAAATCAATATCTTCCACATAATGTACATATTCACATATGAGTTTTCAGAACATTGTAAATTAATGTCCAAGTCAGGTGGTTTAATCCCCGAAATATAGGCAATTAACTTCGATTGAACTGAATGTGTAAAGAATATTTTTTGCCTTTCTCGTACAACAAAGTTGTACCGAAAGGCTATCATTTCACTCCAAAAACGTACTTTTTATAGAAGCCTCAGAGCCCCATAGTGTTATATACCAATCGACTCAGCTCGACGAACTGAGCACATGTCTGTCTGTCCGTGTGTATGTATGTGTGTGTATGTGTGTGCACAAAAGCTAAGTAAAACATTAGACAACTTTTCATATAGTAATCCCAATCCGATTTTCTCGCAACAAGTTGCATTCGAAAGGTGGTAAGGGCTTGTAGATCACTATTGAATTTTGTGACGATCAGTCGTTGCGTTCAAAAGTTATTAAGAAAATGGTTCATTGAACCCTTGATTGAACCACACACTTAAATTTTTCCACCGATCTCGGCTGTGCAAATCTCGGTTTACGTTCGTTTGCTGAAATATCGGCTGAACAGACGTATGATTACGGCGGCTCTCTTGAGTGCCGCAGTAAACAAATCACCTTTTCAGCTGATTTATCAGCAGAAAGTCTCGAACCGAGTGCTCGGCTGTGCGGATCTCGGCAAAAGAATGAAAAAAAGCCGAGCTGAACTGAGTGTGCATATAAGGTTGGTGTCTTGGCTAAATGCGAGAAAGGCAGTACCACTTTTCGGTGTATTAAGATGGGTTTTTAAGAAAACCATAAAACCACCCAGAGCTAGCAATGAACGACTTTTTCCGTCACTCTTGCTTGTTGATGGCAGCTGTTCAACGAGAGTATTGATCAACTCGCCTTATCTCTAATGGTTGGACCACCCAGTGAAATCCTTTTCTGGGTGTGATCCTCAATCCACAAATTTAGAGTTCTTTCCATGCTTTCAATCACGGAATCGCGGGAATAAGAAGAGTTTTTGGCGCAAACATCGGTCCCTTTTATTACGGCATCGCGATTGATTTTCTCATTTCTCTTTATTGTCCCGATGAATCGCTAAGATTAATATTTCCGCGCACCGTGGCCAGCGTATCACCACAAGTAAGCCTATCCAAAATCCTTACCCTGGTTTCCAATGACAGGGATTTTTTTGGTTTCTATTTTTCAGACGACATTTTGTGTTTTTTGACTGTAAACAAAATGTTCACTTATATAAGAGAGAAAAAAGGTTGAAAAGTATATGTACTCACTAATTTCGATGCTAAATAGAAAAGATGTCGGAATTTTAAAACAAAAACAATCACTGCAGTCCGATGCAGAACTTTTCCGCTTTCTCCTAAAATTTCTACAGATGTAAAGTCTTTTACATACAGCTGCGAGAAGAATGAAGCCAAATCTAGCCAATGAAAAGGTATGCTAAAGCTAAGGTATGGAATTCCATATTTTGTGTGCGTGCCTTTCGTGTAAGGCGAAAAAGCTTTCACTACTACATTCGAACGAGATCTTATAAGAAAGCGTGCAACTATATACGTTACCGTTTGCTGTTTATATTTTCCATCATTCACTAATACACTTGCATTTGGTCTTCTTCCTCGCCTTCTATATATTCTCATTAAATGTAGACCATCGTAATAATATTATAGCCATTTTATGAGACAGATTCGATCAGCTGATTTAGAGTGAAAGGCTCGGTCTTTGTTTTGGTAAATTTGCATGCAAACAATCATCATTTCATCATCATCATTTATTCCATTTTCGCAAATGTTCCTTGTGAAATGTAAATATTAGTGTTAGGTCTCCTGTCATTTGAGCTTTCTATAAAATGGCTTATCCCGAAGATCCAGAATTGTGCGACAATTAAGTCACTTGATTACGTAATTCGTTTTGTGAAACACGACAGACGCTCTACGCACAAAACTCATTGAAGCGGAATGGCCAAGACGAACATGTTGAAGAATTTTACTTTGGGATTGGAATTTTCGCATTGATTTATCTGAATTATGAATTTGCAATGAATTGCTTTCGAATGATTTTTTGCTATTCACGTTGAAAGTCCCGAACCCCCAACCAAAATTTGACACTGTCAATGTCAGAAAAAACAGAATCTCGCCGGAAGTGGCCCTTGCTGCCAGTTCATCAGCGTCATACAAACAGTTTTGGCCTAAATGCACAATAGTGAGTGAGTGAGTGCTAGTAATGGATCCCCTGAACAAAAACCCAAATTGAACGCTGGAATCGACTATTTTCTGCAAACTTCCGTTGGATGGAGTTGCTTCATGTAACAGGACAGAAGTTCCATACATTTGTTATGGACTGGGAAGCAGGAATTTAGTTAAATTAACCAATTTGTAAATGCACATACACTAAAGGGTTCATTACTAGCACACAAGAGGGGGGGGGTCCATAATAGGCGCTAGGAACATGTGGGAATGGAACATGTAAATCAAATGGTGGGACCATTTTACGTATATAAACAAACCCGACGTTGCGTAGTATGGACCCGGGGTGGCCATAATAGGCATGCTAGCAACATCATTTTAAAATGATTGCTTAAGGTCACTTCTGACGGAATCCAAGTTCCAAAGTGCTCGCGTTTTCGGGGGCACACCACTCGATTCAGAGGCGGCGCACAACTGTCATTTTTGTTGATTTAGCTTTGCTGCGTCGCAGCATGCGTGAAATAATAAAAATGACAGTTGTGCGTTGCTTCCGTATCGAGTGGTGTGCCCCCGAAAACGCGAGCACTTTGAAACTTGGATTCCGTCAGGAGTGACCTTAAGTAGTTAAAATGAATGTTTTGGCTAGTTTTATGTATGAAACACGTTGCTGATACCTGTTGTTTGTCATCTGGTGCAGCAGAACTACAATGCATCAAGAAGCTCGCTCTAGCGGAACGACTGAAGCAAATTTCAGTCGCTAAGGGGTCCATTACTAGCACTCACTCCCTAAGTGAGCTGTAGCCCAACTAACATGAGCCCAGTTTTAACGAACCCCACTTACAGATAGCCCAACCCAGCAAACTGAATTCGATGTATATTATATATGTTTGATCAATACCTATTGAAGTATTGTACGGTCTTCTTTTCCAATCGTGTACGAAGAAACTTTTGAACCAGTCAGAAACCAATTTCTATCCCAATTAAACCAATTGCATATAGGGCACTGCACGGAAACATCTCTTTCTCTTTCGTTCTTCATAAATTTTGACGTTTACTGGCCTTGTTGTTTTCTAATTTCTTTGCAGCGAGAAAGAGACAAAGCAGTCCGTGCAGTGCCCTATTATTCAGCGATACGACTGTACAAAAAATCTTTTTTTTGTTAAGGTGAATTACGACAGCGTCCAAAAATGGCTGCCACGATGACTGTGCTAGACATCGCATCGCGCTTTTGCTTGTACAAATGTAAATTAATAGGCGATTAGCATATCTGAAAACCATTTTTCGTGTATGTTGTAAAGGTGAGCAAAAGTGAAAAATTGCTTTTCACTTTTGCCTGTCGTTTGCTTTCAGAGCTATGTGCCCTGAAAGCGCCATGTAGTTTTGAAATTGGATTCCAACGCGATTCACCTTAAATGTCTTGACTGCGCATATGCACAGCCAGGGTTGTAAATTTTCGGCAGCACTGGATGAAGGTGATGTTTTTTTTATTTTCTTCCTGCTTTGAAATCAACCTCACATCCCCGGAGAGGCAGAAAAGCAAACAACAGAACTCACATCACCCATTGCGCCACGAAGCTGAAATTTACCACAGCAAAATGTACACATTCACCAAGCAAATTGAAAAAAATCACCACGCGTTTAAATGGGCCACTCACAGTCATACGGTAAGGCACGAACTGAGCACCCTGTCAGAGCGACTTGTGAGTGGCTGAATGCGAAATTGAACAATCGGTATTGGAAATGATTTTTCGGCTGCACCCAGTCGCACTCACCACGGCGGCGATGAAGGCGACTGCAGATTATACTGAGATCCATGTTTTTCACTGCATTGACTGTGAAATATTTCTACCCTGTGCACAGCACATGTTTCAAAATGGACAAATTGATATGAATTTTGAAAAACGAATCTACGTGTCTTGGAGGGACTCAAACCTTCAATTACTCACCATCTAGATAAGCAACATTTGCAACAACGAGCTATCCGCGGTAGAAGATGGAACACAGATTGATGGCTTTTCTGAAACATGACCTTTAAGTAGTCTTGTTGTGGAAGGGTTATCACGCATTTCTAGAGACTAGGAGGCTGAGTGTTCGAGCCCCTCCAAGACCGGTAAATT
This sequence comes from Armigeres subalbatus, assembly GCF_024139115.2. NCBI lineage: Eukaryota > Metazoa > Arthropoda > Insecta > Diptera > Culicidae > Armigeres > Armigeres subalbatus. Next base: position 257,114,512 of record NC_085141.1, read on the forward strand.
CTTTTTTGCAAAATTCACATCAATTTATCAATTTTGAATCATATGCTGCACATATGCGCAACCAGGATATTAACAATTTCTACCATCTGTAACCGCTTTATCACAGAATGACTTTTATTTGAAACACATTAAAAGCAACTTTCATTTTTTGTGGCTTTTTGGCAATAATGTTGTTGCTCGCAAGTAATGTTTTCCTTCTCAGCCGTCACGACATTCCATACGTAGCATATGGAATCACGTTTATCACTTATGATAAAATTTGCTTCTGGTAAAAGCTTTTGCAGTCAGCATAGTACCCTACAACGCCAATGTCTCACAGCTAGCAAACTGGATCGCCATGGTAGACATCCAACATTGAAAAACACCATCGTCGAAAGAAAATTTGGCCAAGCTGACTATGCTGACGAAACTCAACGACACAACCACAATAAGATTAGATGCACTTAGAATGCTTAGTTATGTATCCCATGTGCTGTGCGCCATGTGTGTGTTGGAGGACATTAAAATCCACTCTTGATTCGTAACAGTCATCGTAAGTTTTTTTTTGTAATGTTAAACTTTTCAACAATTTATGGAGCATGTTGTATGTTTTGGCAATATTGACAAAAAAAAGCGGAAACACAATGACTTACTTCTATGTCCATCTAACATGAGTAACCCACTCCCCCTTGGTAACCGCCAGGCACTTAGTTTTCACACATATGGTGCCGTATGTCGTAAATCAAAATTATTTGCTCGTTTTCTTCACATTCGTTAAATATATACTTTTCACATTGTGAGTTTGAACCAGAAACAGTTGGGATAAGGAAAAGTGGAAAGTTGCAAGTTCCTTTTCATGATTCGTAAACGAGAGCTGCTCTAACAATAGGGAGGACTGCTATCCCATACACGTTTTGTGGCATCTAATACACAACATCCACCCATCTCGACTGTTTGCACGTGTTACATTTGCTCGGGTAAATTTCATGCCACAGTTAACTTTTTGGTGAGTGTTGAGTTTAATGCGAGGTCTGTCTGCAGGTGAATAAGGAAGCGTACAAACAGGTGCTAACTATAACAACTGTATTATGTGGGGGGCTTGCGAATAGATATTGAGTATGCCCAGAGCTGTTCCAATTAACTTGCAAAAAAAGCAGTATAATGAATGTTTGATTTGATTGTTATATTGACCATTCAATGAGGAAGCTGGAGGTGACTGCGCTTTAGTTTAGCCAATCTTTAGGTTTGGAGATTTATTTGATCATCGGGTTGAAGATTTATTTGAGCAATGGCTCACATTTGTTCAAGAAAGAAAATAACATGCTTTCAAGCTTGCCAGCCGTCCGTGGATTTTCAGTTTCGTAGGGAAGTTTAAATGGAAATCCAAAATCATAAATCCTTTTTTATTTTGTATGGAAATTTACACTGATTTAAGCGCTTCTCCATTAACCGCTGGCGAGAATAGAACCCACATAAATAAAGTAATACCTTAGAACTTTTGCTCAATGGAAATCTCATCTTGATGAATCGTTCCAATAAATGATTTTAATCTATAGATTGCGGTACTTCATTAAATCAAACTTCAAGCTAAAAATATACGTCTGATTTCTTCGAGGCAATAAAAAAATAACCAAAATTGCCTTCTTCCTCAACCACTCCCATATATTTGTACAGACCACTTAGCCCTGCCAATTTAAACCGAGAATCGGAATTACGTTTTCCACACAGTAAACACTGCATGGATCATCAACATTGAGCTCGGAGCTGAGCGGCAGCAATGAGGTAAATTGAATTGGCTTCAACTTTTTCGCTACTCGGGAAAACAGTTGGCGAAATTCGCATTTCCATTGCCATCAACTCCACCATGCATACAAACTGGGTTCGTGGTCTCGGTTCTGCAGCAGCCGCACAGTAACTGTTGATCTTTTCCGTAACCCCTTCGCCATGCAACTAACAATTGGAAAGCGGTCCAGAAAGTGACGAGCGGGATTTTTTAAACAGTGCTTTAATTATCCTAATGGATAGTTGAACGACGATAAGGCAGATAGTCGGGATGAGTAAAGAAAAATAATAAAACTCATTTAATTATTAACAGCTAGATGTTATTTTTAATAATTCTTTATGAGTAGGGGCTATTTAGATTTCAAATTGAATACTGTTATCAATACACCCTCAAGAAAATGCTTTATTTAAATTGCACCAATGTTTTTTACGCGGGGATACGTACCTCGTAAAAAAGGTGTAAAAACCGGGTCAATTCGAATATCCGCGTAAATTAAAAATAATCGAACTTTTTTCTAAGTTCTTTTGAATGGAAAAGATTTGTGATTTGGGAGATTTGTGCCATCGCCTTAAAAGCATTTTTCATCACACACCTGACGGTAAAGAGAGTGAACAAAAAAGAAAGTCGAGTTAATACAATCCCAGTGAATTCCACCACTTAATTGTATCTTGACAGATACGTATTTCGACCTCAAAAGTAAGGCCGTCTTCAGTGTCTCGTACTTGACTCGACTCGAGTACGAGACACTTAAGACGGCCTTACTTTTGAGATCGAAATACGTATCTGTCAAGATACAATTAAGTGGTGGAATTCAATGGGATTGTATTAACTCGTCTTATGACAAGTGAAGACATTCCACTAAAAAGCTCAAAATAATTTTCTTATCAAAACAGAAAGAATGTGAGCATGAGCATGAGCATGATTAACCGCCACGGTTCCTACTCCGTTATTGCCAGGTCGGCTGTAATTACAGAGAGAACCAACAGATAAAGTTTGGGACTAACATCATCTTCAATATGTAAGAACTGGTGACCCAAATTTAAGCAATACCAGCGCCGGCCGTGTCCGAATCAGCACCCTCAAACGGCTGTCATCTGCATACAATGCGATTTAAGTCGAACACTTGGTGCTAAACTTGGTGCTAGCTGTCAAGTTGTGGCTTTAAGCACGGAACACAGAGACGCATGCGGCAATATCGCTCGAGGTCAGATTTAATTCGATAAAAAAACAGTATTTTTTTTATATTTTAGGCTGTAATTGAAAGAAAAAGCGCACCATCTAAAATATGATTAAATATTTGCGGGCGTCTTTAGGGAAACCATCTAAAACATGTTTTAAAAATTTATTGCAATTATCTCTATAACTGATTCGTTCATTTCAGATACAGTAGACGTTCGATAACTGCTATGCTTTTTAACTGCAATCCGATAGTTGCAACAGTTTTGCAGTTATCGGACCGCCAAACTTCAAACTGGTGTCTAACTAAATGACAGCTGCATTGTGCTGCACATTTAGATGCACTTTTATTGCGTCTGACATCGATTGACAACCGTTTGACGTCTAGAATGCGTTGCAGTTATCGAACGGTATTCGTTAACAGAAAAGTAAACGTGTTGCAGTTATCGAACGGCTAATGTACACCTAGCGCAAAGGTTATTCGCACAGTGTTTGTCACAATAACAAATATTTGTCAAGTCTGCCTGATACCCATGTCGATATCTAAACAGTTTGATAGATGTCTGAAGGAACTTGATTAATATTTGTCATTGTGACAAAGAGTGAGCTACGGGCTTATTAACATTAGAAAGCCTTTAATTCCTAATGCATCTTTGAAAACCAATTTTCGCAAATGGAAAAAAAATAAAGCTACAAACCAATTGACCTTTGCTGTCAAACAGTTTTTTTTGTAGGCATGTGAAAAATGTGACGTTTAAGTTTATGGAAATGGTATGGAAATTGTTTATGGTATGGAAATCTATTTAACTTTCTAAAAATCGCCAAAAATTTAAAAAAATCTTTTTCTGTTATCTTTAATAGCGACATGTTTTATTTGAGTGCAAATTAATTACGAAGCTTCCTGTTCACGGCATACCGGCGACAGAATTTTCCAGTGTTTCAGTTATTCGGCCATTTCGCTCAATGTTACAAAACATCTTAGCAGTTTTTCGGGTTTTCTAGAACCAACTTTCAGATTTCATTTAGTCATTGGATCCCAAAATGAAGAATCGATATTCGATTTTCTTTCAGGGAACGATGAAGTTTAGGATACTCGTTATCCTTTAAGAAATTCACATCTCAAATAAGAAACACTGGGAAGTCTAGTTTTCACGATGGTTGTCGATAATCTGTTCTTTATTAAGTTGCTTTGCTTACAGCTAACCTATCGACTTAATCTAGTACGTTGCTTAACTAGAAGATAGGAACAACCCATTTTCCAATTTGTCCAATCAGAAGAATACTAACCAATACTAATAAGCATGCACAAACGCATTGCTAGTTCAACCTATGCGCTGTTGGGTTAGGTCAGCGAAGACGGAGACGAGCCAGCCTCGGGCTGAAAGTCTCCTTAATAAAGACACAAAAAAAAAAAAGGTCAGCGAAGAAAGGAAAAAGGAATGTTCTTGCGCTTTGCATGTTCTCATGAAATTCGATGCCACTAGACCGATTGTCAAGTGGTGCAATGTGTTGTCATTTGATGACTCAGTGTTACATGCATGGGAATGCAAGTATTCTAGAATGTTGCCACCCATGATGGGTATTGAGCTGTAAAATATAAACAATTAGCTGTTAAGCGACATGGCCCAGCATGTCGTAAATAACTTGAAAGCGTCAAAATACTTAATTTATGATATTCTGGAAATTATCATGTTACAGAAGTTAATTAGGAACTCACTCTACTCTCCTCTGCCATGCCTCGAGGTGTCGATAGCGATAGATACCAACAGTTCTACGCTACGACCCTCCTATCTCGGCATGTGCAGTCCATGCTAACATCTATGCGCTCGCTCTTCTGTCATGCCTCGTGATGGCGACTGCAGTTACCACCCGCTGCGACACTTCACTTCCCCGCGCTCAGCCTGTTTTCGCTTTAACTAACCAATAACTTGTTAGTCATGCTTGTCGACTGCTGCTCGGCATGCCAGGTTCTCTGCAAGCTGCAGGCAATCTGAGTGGTTCTAGTCGAAATTGCGTTCCACTTCTCCACCGCTGGGCACATCCTCTGGATAAGGGTATCCTGGGTTGTGTCCCGACAGCAAACGTCGAGCTCTTCTTTCGAAGGAGAACATACGAACAGTATGTCCTCTGCAGTTTCATCAACACCTGGGCAGTCAGGGCAGACGGGGCTCTCCGCGTGCCCAAACCTGTGGAGGTACTGCCGGAAGCAGCCATGGCCTGACAGGAATTGCGTCAGATGGAAGTGAACTTCCCCATGGGGTCTCTCCAGCCATCTCGATATGTTAGGTATCAGCCGGTGGGTCCACCTACCTTTAGAAGAGTTATCCCACAACCGCAACCGAAGTCACCCTGATGCGTTCGCGGGCTCCTTTGGTGCCACGTAGCTCGAAACACTCATCGTCTTCCCAGTTAACCAGCCCGACTGTCATCATGCTAGCAATCACGCAGGCTGCATCGTGTGATATCAAATATAGTATATTATCAATATAGTCCACTTCGTAAATCCCCATATATTAGGCAAGAGACAGCACATTCACACCATCTTACGTCACAAAAGGTAACTAACGCCTGAAAACGATAGCCAAGGGGTGCGATAATTGCAAAAATTACACTAATTTTAATTTTTTTGAAAATTTCAATTACATTTTTCAAAATTTTATTTTCAAACTCAGATATCAAAATGGGCTCATGGTATGATTTCTAGCATATTATTTCGAAATGTTATACTGCATATTGAATTAAACGTTTAAGCACCCCCAGAATGTCTCTTCACTACATTGCTTGCCTTTTGTGACACCGCGGCGCTACTGCACGGATAAAAATAAAAAAGGTATTTAGCTTATTCTTTATTCCTTTTCAAACTTTATTGAGTTTTAATTATTTCAACGCTTTAAAATTAGAATAGCATGATTTTGTTTTATGCATTGTAATGCTTTTCTAAAATTTAATCATCCAATTGCTTATCAAGTTACCCTCGGGACTTGACAATTTTTTTTTCTTAAGTTAGCATCCATATTCTACATTATATTCTAAATTTTATAAGGATCGGCCGAAATAATAGGTAATGGGTTAGACATTTCTACATGTTCTGATTTATATTTTTTTGAATATTCGTTTTTTCATTGTGATTTATTGCTACGCAACAACAATAAAGAATACCGCGTCGAAGGTAAGCTGAATCGGATCTTCAACCGCAAAAAGCCCTAGTGTTCGCGGCCTTCCTCGAAGTCTACGGCCTCTTCCGGGAAGGATTGTTTCAAAATACGCCTAAGCGAGTACCAAACGGATCAAATTTCGATCGACAACATCGATGAAAACTTTTTTAAAGCAACATTGTTGTATTTGGAGGCGAAATCATCAACGAGTCGAGTTCCTGTCAGTCCTAGACCACTAACATCTAAATAGCCACCTTTCCGGATCGAGAACGAAGGAGGTTCAATTTGTCCAAGGCGGCCATGGATCAGTGTGTTCCGTCTGGATATCTCCGGTCCGATAATGACTTTTAATCTTCAGCTCCAATTCCTCAGCAAGATACAGGTAGAAAACCCGTGAATCTTCTCGTACACGGAAGTACATATTTATAAAATTGCCCTTCATTGCAGGTATCAGATACTGCTCCATTTAACACTGGTGAAAACAGATGCTTTTGTGTCAATCATCTAATCACTTGGGTAGAAGATTACGAAGCGCTGATGGAATATCTCATCTGTCGGACATGCTCAAAACGGGATTACATTCACCCTGACTCTGACAACGACACCTGTCCACCAGAAAAATGTAGAAACCTTTGCTCCGAAAAATATAATTTCTGAAATAAATACCATGCCGTCTTCTTAATGCCAAAACGTCATTTTTTTCTGAAAATAAAATCACTTAACTTATATAAATTGCCATTAATCTTGATTCTATTAAACACGGAATAAGCAGTCCTATGAATAAATTTAGATTAATCATTCACAGCTTATTGGCAATTTAACCATTGTAATGAGTGGATAGACAGAATATGATTTTAGATTAGATTTTAATCTATTTAGCTTTTATATTTTTATCCGTGTGCGTTGTCTCTTCAAATCAGCCAGAGTGAACTATATTGGTAATAGAGTATATTTGGCTAGAAGCCTGGAGCTCGCTCAACATGACGGAGGTGGTTATCGTCATCAATCGCAACTCGGTTCAACATGCAGTGATTCACGTGGGTGAAGTCGCGATCGTGCATCGTCGCGATTTGGGCACTCTCCATAGGCTTTATCAAGACATTCATGAAACGTCCGGGCATATCGGTCTCGATGCTGCTCGTATAGAGGAAGGGAGCAGCGTGTGTGAGAAAGCAGATGGGAAAGAAACGGAGTCTGAATGTTATCGCTAGGCAGCGACAAGTGTGAATGTGCTGTCTCTTGCCTAATATATGGGGATTTACGAAGTGGACTATATTGTTAATATACTATATTTGCTTCTAGCGCTCATCCAATCCTCCACCCTGCTGATCGCGTGTGCTGCGGTCAGTTCTACCTCTGTCTCCGATAACAATTTTCACGTCATGCTTTGGGCACTCTCCATAGGCTTTATCAAGATATCATGAAACGTGCATTCAAGTATCAATTTCTTACATCCTACTCAAAATTCCCTCAATTTTCAATGACATCTTCAATTTTTGTTTCTGCTTATTCTGTGGCTTTCTGATACCTCAGCAAGAATAAACAATTGAATTGAAGTAAGTTTAACAAAACAAGAGCAAAGAATGGCTATTTGATCGCATGAAAAAACTCACTGTCCGGACCCGGGGGACAGCTACCGGATACAGAAATTAATTTTGCACCAACGCACATAGGAGTAAATAAGCCAATTCTTGGCCAAAACTATTTTTTGCGGTTATTTGGGCATGATTTTCCTAGGACGAAGTAATAATTGCCAATTATGCAGGAAAATGCATTTTTTTGGATAAATCTATTCACCTAACAGTGTTAAACCAGATAAAAATGTCAAAACACATATGTTTTCAAATAAAACCTCGCGTTTTATGTAAAATCTCTTGTTTTCGCTACGCAAACGATTTTAAAATGGCTATAATTCACAAAGTGGCAAAAAATCCGTAGGTAAAACTTTATTCTTAAATGGATTTTCTAACATTTACATAGGAAAAAAAACATCTAATTTATTTTAACCCATGCCCAAGATCCCAAAAGAAAAATGGTTGTATAAATTCGCATGCACAAAAGTAAACACTGTTATATATTTGAACACTCTTTTCTCCTTAACTTAAATCTTAACCTTAAAAATTAGGGTTGAAAAAGTAAAGCCTGTAGTAAGAAATATAAATCATCTGTATTCTATATACCATGGCTTGAAACAACAACGATTACCATGTCCAAATCGAAGCCCACAAGATATCATAGCTAGCCATGACGAAAGTATCATAATAAGGCACCGTTCATAAATTATGATCACTCCAATGAAAACGGGTTCTTCCTAAATCTAGGTAATAACAGATTTCTCTACAATGCAGAATTTTTGATAAGCGATTTCAATATAAGGTTTGCAAAAAGATATCAACGCAACTCATGGGAGACCCATTATTCTATTTGTGTCTTGACAAAATGCATGCGAAATAGCATGCTTTTTACATTTTTTTCCTGGATTCGTTATGTGTGGTAATTTATGAACAAATTTTAAAATTTTCTTTTGAAATGATGAAAAATCGCATTTTATTCAAATAGCTCAGAATCTAATTTGCGGACGTTTGCGGACGAGTTTTCACGTGGAATGCTTAGTCCATATCTTGAAGTTACACCCAAGTGATTTATCTTTGCCGGATCTTGCCGTATAGATTACCTTTTCCTCTGAAGAAAAACATAAAAAAGAGAAAATATAGTGATTTTCAAGTGGTCATCACCTGAAACATAAAATTTATAATTTGACCATAAACATGAACAAAATGGAGACATACAACTATAATCTACTCATTGTGTACTAATAATAGCTGGTTGATAACATTTATGTTGTGTAAAAATCAGATTTTCCAAATACTCCACAAATAAAGTAGATAAAATCCAATCCAATACCTCATTTTTGAGCCCAATTTAAATTTTTTTACAAAATTTTGGGTCATTTCTGAAATAGCCATAGTATGCAGAATGTTTTTAAGTACCGTAATCCGGGGTATCATTGATCAATTTTTTCAATGTTTTGTAAATATTTCCTCCGTAAATTAAATGATTGCTTTTTTCATATTTTTAAAACGAGTACTGCTACGTGTAGAACGTTTGAGGCTATTGTTCTTGATTATTTGATAATTATAAAATTGTTTTAAAAATCTGTTTTGTCTAGTTTTTCGAATTTCCAATTTGGGGTAACTTTGATCATCAATCATTTCACTTTGTTACGTCTATAAAGCAAGCGTTTGTAAACGCCTTAAGGTAGGCAATTACTTTTGAAATCCTTATACTGAGGCGAAGCGTATTGATTGTTTCGAGTAAGGCATCATGACCGCTAGGTGAATTATCTGGTTTTTCAACAATAAAAATCAAAATTTTGAAACAAAAAATATGGATAAACAAAGAAAATAAGATTACTTATCACCCAATTGTAGGTACGATTTCAATTTTTTTGTTATTATGCTTGTTTTGAGTGCTTTTTTGGCAGCTTACTGTGAGTTAACAAAATGATGTTGATTTTATTTTTCAAACTATGGCAAAAATTAAATGCAAATTCTAGTGGAGATTATATTATTCGGTAGCAAATTTAGTCAAGATTAAAATACCTAACTCATAATAAGTAATCGTAATAACAGAAAGTAATACTTTATTCATCTTTTGAAAATGGTTCAACTGATCAATGTTACCCCGCTGATCAATGTTCCCCCGGATTACGGTATCTAAAAAAAATATAAGAATGTATAAACTGGTATCATTTTCGGCAGTCACCAGTGAGCCCAAGTACACAAATTCTTCTACCACCTCGATTTCGTCACCACCGATGCAAACTCGCGGTGGGTGGCTCACATTGTCTTCTCTTGAACCTCTTCCTATCATGTACTTTGTCTTCGACGAATCTATGACAAAAGGTCGAAAGACAAAAGGTCGAAAGGACAAAAGGTCGAAAGATAAAAGGTCGAAAAGACAAAAGGTCGAAAGGACAAAAGGTCGAAAAGACAAAACGTCGAAAGGGACAGAAAGTCGAAAGGACAAAAGGTCGAACGGGACAAAAGGTCGAACGGGACAAAAGGTCGAAAAGGACAAAAGGTCGAAAAGGACAAAAGGTCGAAAGGGACAAAAGGTCGATCAATAACAAGTTGATAGCAAGTTGGGTGTATTCCAAAAGAATTTATGAAATGCATTTAACTTCAGGCAGAAATAACACACTCATCACATCAATCAAAGTTGAAGAATGAGCAATTTTCAAAGAAGGATTAATTACCATGAAACAATATTATGAATATCTAGATAGTTCTGTTAGAGATAAAAAAGATTGTTGATTTAGGAAATAAATATAACTTGTATTGCGCGAGACAGAGTTGTCCTATACAGTTGGCAAAAAAGTTGCTCTTTTATTTTAAATTATGTTGAACAATTAAATAAAATTCATTCAATGAGTGAAAATAATAGATACATATCTAGGTTTCTGAATGTCACTTCGATCTGTCAAAATAGTATACTCCGCAGCCACGCAGTCGCACGCATTGAAAATACACCGGCGTGTAATATACGCCGGTGTATTTGATGTGCGGCGTGCACCATTTTGATAGATCGAAGTGACATTTAGGAAACTCAACATCCATCTATTAGTTGTACTCACTGAATGAATTTTATTTAATTGTTAAAAATTGTTAAAAATGAAAGAGCAGAGTATTTGCTAACTGTGTAGAGCTACTCTGGATGGTGTCTCTCCGTTTCAGTTCCTTGTCCATTTCGACCTTTTGTCCCGTTCGACGTTCTGTCCTTTTCGACCTTTTGTCCCGTTCGACGTTTTGTCCTTTCGACCTTTTGTCCCTTTCGACCTTTTGTCCTTTTCGACCATTTGTCCCTTCGACCTTTTGTCTTTCGACGTTTTGTCTTTCGACCTTTTGTCCTTTCGACCTTTTGTCTTTCGACCTTTTGTCCCTAACCCGTCTTCGACGTGCTGATGACTAGTCCGATCCGTTTACAACGTGGGGATCTGATATTCCATGCAGGTAAAAGGCTTTGCAATAGCATTCTTTTGTACAATAGATCACATTTTTTCGATCATTTTGCATGTTTTGCATGATTAGGGTGACCATATGGTATCCTAAAGGAGGACATGTCCTCCTTTTTCATTAAAAATCAGATGTCCTCCTTTTGCACTAAAATGTCCTCCTTTTTAAATATTTTCAAAAAACAGTCGAATGAATAACCTTTTCTATAAAAATTCCAGTTTAATGAACAATACTGCAACAGAGATTCATTCGCAAATTAATCGTGTTGCACGCATTTGCGGTTTTTTTCTTTTTTAGTTGTCGAATACCAGAATAGAAACCGGTTTTTCTGATCCAAATGTAGTAACCAGAAGTTCAAATTAAAAATGAACCCCGTTAATTTGAATGAAGTACCGTTCCACGATAAAATCAATGTAAATATCGAAAATTGAATGCTGGAGTTACAGTAACACAGGTGTCGAAGATAGCAGAAGAATCGGAATTGGGAAAAATGGATTAGAAAAAATGCAAATGCTTTTCAAAATTTTCTACGAGTAAACACACATTGAATTACATTTGGAACATATCGCACGGTACGTTTCTTGAATATGTGAAAAACAAAATCTTCACTAGCCTACTAAGCATCTTGTGTTCAATTCTTATAGAACTTAATGTTCTGTCAGATATCTATTGCAGTCTTCAAAAGTTCCTTTGCAATTCGTTGCATTGATGCAAAATCCAAGGAGCAGGAGAATGAATGCTCCCTATTTGTCAAGTGATCATTGCTTGGATGCACTTGCATCATTTTGAAAAAAACGAACAGTGGGTAATGTCTGTGACATAACCGCTAAGTGGACGTAGGACTTGACTTGACCATGCCTTTAAGATACATAATATGTCCAAATTTCTCACATCAACTATTTTGGATAAATAATCGGCGTTGCATACCATTCCTTGGCAAAATCTTCTCATCAAACCGACACAGAAATCAAATCATCTTCGAACAAAAATCATCAAAAAAAAATTCTGTCCGGTCACGAAATATTAGCCTCGAAAGTGGCAACCTTCCCACTGAAGGACTGCCTGAAATAGACCACAAGTTGGCTCAACAGGGGATGTAGACTGTACCTCAGCCCTTCCACTGAAGGGCCTTCTAATCCGTGCGATAGCGACTGAAGGAGAACATTATTTTTAACTCTTAGAGCCTTGAAAAAGGCTGTTTGCTTCGGCTAAGTGCAAAAAGTAAGAAAACGATCTTTTCAAATAACCGCGAATTTCTAGTGATGGTATAAAAAAGACTGAATGCTCTGCGAGCGAATGCACTTTTCTTTTATACCTTATTTTGAATCTTCTCTGCTTCCCAATTGGTGGGCCAATCAGCTAGTGTCTTGTATCCCGCTTCTTTGTCAGCCAAAGCGTCATCATCATCAACGCGTTCGAGAAGGGCTTCCTCTTTTTTACGCTTGTTGCTCGCTGCTGGCGTCTATTTCTTAACGGGACTTTTCGTTTGATACAGGCCAATAAGCCAGGCAAGCGAGCTTAGAATTGCAGCTCAGGTGGGAAGTAGGGTGTTCTTTTCTGAGACAACATTGTTAGTAGTAGAAGAAAGGAAACACCCGGACATGGGATTTCGGGTGATAGGATATAGAATTGGTAACATGGGACGATCATTCAGTCACGTTCGCTTTGTGTGCGGTCAGTATCAAACAATGTTTTGACGTAGGACTTACGTCTCTCTTTACTATACCGGGTGTCATTTCAAAATATTCAAATCGACCGCGTTACGCTGTGTTGAAAGATTTTAAACGTTAATAGCCCCTCAATCGCCAGATTTCAAGTATGCCTTTCATGTCCATGCTTGATGAGACCCGAAAAACTTGTTTCAATAGGCATGAAACTGTTTTCAATGAAAAACATTGAGATCAAGGGAACCTATAAATATGGGTACCGCATAATTCTTGCATCATTCCATTACCACGTTCTGATTGGTGCAGACACCAGCGAATGAGCAGCCGCTGGATCTGCCGAGAAGCCATAAAATAGCGCAACGCGATTTTTCCTTTATTTCTGACCGGGACAAGCGAAGCATATTTTTTTGATCAATGCCAAAAAATCCAACATTTGATGAAAAATCGATTGATAGTTTATTAATAATTGAGCTGTTATCGGTGGTTTTTTATCCAAATAAGATTATGTGAAAGATTTGAACATCTTATGAATCTTTAAAGGCATGGTCAAGTGAAGTCCTTCGTCCACTTCGCGGTTAAGTCAGAAAAATTATCCACTGTTAGTTTTAACGCTATTTATGAAAATCACGCATAAAATTTTATCTCTAGAATATTGGATTTGGCACCCAAGTACAATTTCAGGGTTGTTACGACTAAGCGGATTTCGCGAATTTCGCGGATTTTGTGGTTTTCGCGGATTCGGCGCGGATTTACATAACGATTTTAGGACTTTGTGCGGATTTAGTTTTAGGAGTATTTAATCAAATGAAATTCTATATCTAAGGACGTTTATTTGAAAATTAGTTTTATGTCTATCTAGATGGGCTTTATTCTCGTTAGCAAATGTTTTCGAGAACAAAATTAACGTTTGTAGTTATTTACTAACATCAATTTTCAGATATTAACAAACCCTGTTTGAATTCCATGGTTACACTCTTGAGAATTGATTAAACAAATGTTATGAGGAGAGGGGCCCCACTTGTTGTCATTTTTAAACCATTCTGAAGCATGGCGCATTCAAAACATGTCTGTTGAAGGACATGAACACCCGTCTTTTAAGTGCTTCCGCAGAAGTTGTTTTTGATGTTGATTTTGAAAAAAAAAATTGTTGAAAATTTTTGAAAATGTTTTCCCGGGAGAGTTTTTGCAGAGATTCCCGAGAAATTCCCGCAAGAATTCACGATGCAATTTCCTTCGAAGTTTATTTAGCTATGATCACAAGAATTTCTGTGAAAAATCCTGAAAATTAAACAACAGATTTTTCGGAAGTTTTTCAGCAGGAAGTCACCAACCAATTTCTGTTAGAATTTCCCAAGCGATTTCTGTAGGAATTATTTAAGGTTGTCCACATACAGTTTCCGAAAATTTCCTGCTTGTTGTTTTTGAGGAATTCACAAAAATTTATGAAAAAATGAAATTTCGCATAAATTTCCGGGGAACCTTTTGCAAGAATGGAGAAATATCCACACCTGTTCTCGGAGAAACACCCGCAGACAATTTTGGAGCGACTTCTTCAGAAATTCCAAGAAAGACCATCTAGATGAGTTGTTATATCAACTGCTTTTTCCTTAATCCTATTTTCAATTTTGTACAAACATATGTAACGTTGAAGTTAAAACATATACTTAAAATCAGTAATATTATAAAAACGAACTCGAAAAAAGACGTTCACTAAATTGTTGTAATGTTCAGCGTAATATTTAACATTGATATTTAACGTGTATTTGCTTAGAATTTAGTTTTGGGTCGCGCGGATTTGGCGCAGAATGGATTTTCATGTCGCGCGGAAATGGCGTGGATTTGATTTTAGTTGGCGCGGATTTGGCGCGGAAAATATCTCCGTAGGAAGGATCTCCGTAACAACCCTGCAATTTCTATTCCGAAGGGAATTGAAAGCTTTGATATTGATCTCTATCATTGGCTCTCTGAAGAACCGTTTGTTTTTTGGACATACATGCTGCATCATGTGGCTTTTCTTCAGCCTGTCTCGGCTCATCACCGATGCCGGCCGGTCTCGGCTCGACTCTGCTGCTGCTGCCGGTATCTGCTCAGCATTGCTGCTTTGTCGGGTCTGTAGGGTGGACTGCTGCTGTACTGGCTAGGTTTCGGCTGGCTGATGATGGTGGCTTCGATGACTTCATTCCCTGCTAAAAGCTGTGAGTGCTGTTCAATCGATGATGCGGTTGCTTCGCTTGTCCCGGTCAGAATGAAAGGAAAAAATCGCGTTGCGCTATTTTATGGCTTCTCGGCAGACCCAGCGGCTGCTTATTCGCTGGTGTCTGCACCAATCAGAACGTGGTAATGGAATGATGCAAGAATTATGCGGTACCCATATTTATAGGTTCCCTTGATCTCAATGTTTTTCATTGAAAACAGTTTCATGCCTATTGAAACAAGTTTTTCGGGTCTTATCAAGCATGGACATGAAAGGCATACTTGAAATCTGTCGATTGAGGGGCTTACCGCAGAAATTCGTCCACTGAGACGAACGCTATTAACGTATAAAATCTTTCAACACAGCGTAACGCTGTCGATTTGAATATTTTGAAATGACACCCGGTATAGTAAAGAGAGACGTAAGTCCTACGTCAAAAAATCAGCCATATCCCTGCGAATTACTAATGTATTTATGATCTGCAACCAACATTGGACGAAAAATCTTGTCACTATAAGTGTTCGATTGGATGGATTTGATAAATTCGATTCCCGTCTCACTTGAACAGTGCACATATTGATGGAGGTAATGCAGCATATAGCTATAACCGATAATTCATTCTTGCGACTAAGAGCCGGATGGTAACAATGTCCTCAATATTATTTGTTTATTTTGCCAAGATAAATTATGCGCCATTCGCTTCGCTAATGGATTGCTAGTAACATATTTGTGCATCGCCGATAATATGGATACGCAATTTATCTTTATATTAGATATAAGCTGACCCATATAGAGATGATGCTGAAGCGTTCTACCGTCCAAATCGCAAGTGTCATTCGATTTCCATAAATCAAAACTGCTGTTTTTCGCACCATCTCACTAGCACATAGCAGAATCGAGGCATCGCGCTCCGTCTATTTTCATCGTCACGTCTAATATCATCATTCTTTTGGTTAGCAAAGGAAAGTGGTCTAATGAAAAAAAAACCCTATACCATCTATGGATTCCTAATAATAGTAAAATAAGCAACCACAGAGTGGAAGTACGTTGATCATTTACATTCAGTTTTCATCCCAACAGAATAATATTTTCCACCGGTTCGTTTTAGACCTCTTCTCCCTACGGGTATCCAGCACCAGCCGGAAGTGCTATTAGTGGCGAAAAAAGGCGAGAACTCGTTGATGCTATTGCACTACTTCCCACGATGATGGCGGTGCATACGAAAGTGGGTAATCATCAAGAAGGATGTGAGTAATATTTTCATCCAACGGCAAAAAGTGCTTGCTCAGCACCAAGCTTTCGGAAGGTCACTGGGTTGGTGCTTCATGAACGTCAGTAACTATTTTTATGACCGTGCATTTTTTTTAGATTCTTCAAGAACGTCAACTGTGCCAGGACCGGCAAATCTCTACATAAACTTAATGTCGAAATCGATTTTCAACATAGGTACATTTATTCTGAATACTCATCTCGCTTCTGCATATCCTGAATGTATTAGTGACTCTCGACCAGAAAAGCCATGAATCGAGTGCCATCGACAGTGTATTCTCAAAGCTTAACATCTGCGTGCATGAAAAGGCTGCCGCTCGCTCGGTGGTATCAAAAAGCACCGAATTTAAATTCAAATTTAGAAATCCCTTTCCCGATAAGGCCATACTCCATACGGTAAAGTGCAAAAATCCCTTCAACCGCACTACTAGCAGCAAGCCGTAACATTTCCATATTTTCACCTGTTCCGGATTCTGCCTCTCAATCCCGAATCAATGGATGGAAGTACCCAGCTCTTGAGCTGAGTGTCGGGATGTGCGAGTTAGGGAGGACTCTAGAAGCTGCAGCCATGTATGCTGTGGATAGTAAATAGGGGCAATTGAGTCAAATGTTTTTTAAATTGGTCACATCGATGAGCCTTGTTCAATAGGCGTACTACTCAAGCTGACAAAATAATATTTTAGCAACTCGTTGCATAATGTACAAGTTAAGTTTATTAAAGAACGATGCATTTATATTGCGAGTTTGTACTTTCAGGACACTTGAACACAAACCAGTTTCGCTTACAATGTGATCCTCCGCCTGAAAATAATTCTTGCCCCATTATACTCTATTTCATGTCACCGAAGCATTGCATGGTGATTTAGATGGTGTGAATGGGTTTTGAATTGATGAAATTTATGTTTCAACATTAGATATTCAGAATAGCAATATAAATTGTCATAGAGAAGGGTTTGCAGAGTTCGCATTCAATTGATAATGGTTGTCGAGCAAAGAAGAGCAATAATCTAAGAATCAGCTCGCACCGACAAGCTATGATAATAGGCCTCGTTCTCACGTATTTGCCGTTGGAGACAAGGTTTTTTTATTCACTTGTCATAAGACTATCCTATTTAATTCCACCACTTTACTGTCACTTTGACAAATACGTATTTCTCTGATGGCTTTTCCGCAAACGTGACCTTTAAGTGGTCTTGTTGTGTAGTGGTTATCACGCCTATCTAGAGAGTAGGAGGTTGAGGGTTCGAGTCCCTCCAAGACACGTGGATTCTTTTTCGCAAATTTCATTTCGAAACATGTGCTGTGCATATGCACAGCCAAGATATTTATCCATAGAGGAAGATTGTCGCTGTGGCTCATGTAGTATAAAAGATTGGATAAAGAGTGAAATAAAAAATACACGAAAGAACTCCCAAGTAACCACCAAGAATTAATTATTGGATCTAATAATTCACAAATCAGCATACTAAATGCTAATAGCATTAGATCAGTTTTAACGATGTAAAGATGCATTTATTAATCAACTGTCAAGCAACGATACAATACTTCCACGGGACTGACACTTGTATACCTCCACCACAGTTCATTTCGTAGCCAACATAGAAAAATCCGCACTGACAGCCATAAGAAGCATCATGGGAAAGAAAGAGATAGGTGCGTTCCACACTGACAGTTCCATAAACGACAAGCAGAAGAAACGAGACTGCATCTACACTACGAAAACACAACCAAAACATCAGACCCCCGAATACTTCAGCATTACGAATGCAGCGATGCATCATTTATGCTTTATTTCAACATGTCAAAGTAATTAAACATTATTTTGGTCGTAAAAGGACCTTTTTCCACTTTAAGTCAACTTTAATCAGGGGACTGAAGATAAGGCTAATACGCCTATCCACCATTCATTCAATATGGCGTACAATGTTTTTGTTTTAATTTCGTTTGATTCGTGATAATAAAACTTCGGAAGTATTGACGAGCTATTTTTCAACATAAAGAAGCCATGCAAACACAACAGGCTTCATGTACCTCAACCAATTGCAAGTTTTCAACAGGAGAAGTTAATTGCCGATAATTAGCACTAACTGCGTAAGAACCAATCACCCAAAACGAGCGCTGAATTCGGGTATACTACCCAGAAACTGGCTACCAAAAAATTTAAGAGAATTAATTCTCTAAATTTAAGAGAATTGAAAATTCAGTTAAAATTATCGAGGAAATTTATAATAATTTCCGTAAAGAAGAAATAAAGGAAATCCTCCAAATATTTGAACTCCCACAAAAAAATCCCTTTCAATTTTCACAAGAAATTTGTCTCAATTAATTTCCATAGAAAATTCTAATGAATGTCGACAAAAAATTGAAATTGTTTTGGTGTTAAAAAGATATTTCTCAGAACTTCCATGGTAAATTACTACAGAAAAATGTTCTTAAAACAAATCCCGAAGAAACTTGTTACACACTTTCGTTAAATTCTTCCTTGAATTCTTTTGGTAATTCTTCTAGAAATATCTTTTTTTCACATTTTTCCAGTATTTTCTCTGAGAAAAATCGTTCTGCTATTCTTTCTGGAAGTTCCAGGAATTTCTCCAAAAAATCCTCCAGGAATTCCATTGGAATTTCCTCTAAGAGCTCTTCTGTAAGATCGTCCAAGAATTCCAGCGAAAGTATATCCAAGATTTCCGTCGGAAGATCCTCCAGAATTCCTCCGGTAGTTCCTTCACGAATTCCTCCAGCAGTTCTTTTAAGAGCTCCTCCGGAAGTTCTTTCGGAAATTCTTACGAAAGTACCCCCAGGAAATCCTGCGGAAGTTCCTCTAGGGATCGCTCCGGAAATTTCTCCAGGAATTCCTCTGGAAGATTCTCCAAGAATGTTGCCGAAAGATTCTCCAAGAATGCCTCCGGAAGAATATTATGGAATTTCTCTGGTATTTCATCCAGGATTTCTTTCAGGAATTTCTGCAGCAATATCTCAAGAAGATCCTCTAAGAATTCATTCAGAACTACTTCCAAAAATTCCTCCGGAAGTTTGTTTAGAAATTTCTAAACAAGAAGCAATTCCTGTAGGAACTTCAGGTTAATATCCAGAGGGGTTTTCTGGTGAAATTTCTGAAGGACATTCCTTAGGAATTACTGAAGGAATATCCTTCAGAAATTCATCAGGAGTCTACGTATGGTCCGTATGATTATGCGGGATGTCAGCAATTACTGTAATCAGTGATAAAAAACATTTAAAATATTTTTTTATTCGCGTTATGCGTAACATTTGGTAGTACCCACCCCCTCCCCCACCTTTTAGTGTAACAAAGTATAACGCAAGTTGGACCTCCCCCTCCCCCCAAAAGGGTTACGTAATTTGTGAACAGACCCTAAGCAAAACGATCATGTCATTCTTTTTACACAATGATTTTCACCAACCATGACTCGACCGCATAAAGCAGAACAAATTACCCAAGTAACACCAAAAACATATATTTTAAAGAAAACTAAAAAAACTTGTTGTATTTAAGTTATAATAGTGACAAGCAATACCTTCTTTGTTGTAGGAAAGGTTTAATAGTGTTTGATATTAAAATTTCATAGCTAAATTATTCTGTGTTGTATTTTTGCTAGTAAGCAATATTTATGACTTAAATGACTTCATTATAACATTCCTCGTAACTAACAAATTGAATATTTTATTGATGTTATACAAATGCGACGGCACACATGATATGCATTCATTGACAATTTTACATAAAAATTTAATTATTTCTTTCTTTCCGCAAGAGTATAAAGACGAAAAAAAAAACTATTCGCGAAGATTCATGTAGATATATGGGAGTAAGAAATTGTTATGTCAGCAAAAAAAGCATTTGGTATTGGATTCAAAATGCGCAAAATGAGAATGGATAGAATGAATGGACAAATTAAAAAGGGATTTTCCATCCTGAACACGGCGTACAAAAATCTGTTACGTATTCTGTTTAACAGAATGAGACCGCTTGAGCATTCCTTCGAAAAATTACTTTAATAAAGGAAATAAAAAACCCAGATTAATGCACCTAGCGTTGGTGGTGCCTTTCTCGCATTTAGTTAAGACACCAACCTTATATGGGGTTTTTACATGGTCCGATGTACCATTTTCTTCATAACTTTTAAACGCAATGACTGATCGTTATCAAATTAATGTCGAATAAAACTTGTTGCGAGAAAATCGGTTAAGGATTACTATACGAAAAGCTGTCTAATGTTTTTTATAGCTTTTGTGCACACACATACACACATGGGCTGCGAAATGGTGAATTGACATCTGGTAAGGAGCGAGCTACACAGCTCTGGTCCTCACAAGTTCCAGTCTCACGCTTCCACGGGTCTTCCGATGGCAACCAACGGGACCATCGTCCCTAACCCCTAATCCCAAGGCGTTAAGCGACCCGTGCCGAGGGGATGCATGGCCAGGGGGGTGAAATAATGAGCTAGGCCTTTAACGGAGCCTGTGGGGTACCTGGGCACCCTCCACAGTAATTGTCCCTTACCGCGTCATGCCGAGCAACTCGTGAGACCAAAATGGAAAACCAAGTCAATTCTTCAATTAGTGGTAGTAGTGTAGGTGACAACCCCTTCGCAAAAAATGGGTTGTTCAGGTCTCCGCATAGGAGGCCAGAGGCAATAGTCGGCAGCTCAGTGCGCAGCGCCAGCGTGGGTCACTTAACCATCTCCCAGGCTCCGCCGGTAGAGGTTATAGACGGCGATGAACCGCAAACGCGATGGGTTTTCGGCCTTCGAGGTGGCGACGGAACAGCTGGACGCCATCATCGACTTTGCGTCATCGAAGCATAATATCAGTAAAGCCCCAAACGCAATACAACGGAACGGCGACGGAAACGGTAAATTCGACAGTTAGCCCATATATTTTCTGTCAAATTTGCCGTTTCCGTCGCCGTTCCGTTGTATTGCGTTTGGGGCTTGAGGAACAAAGATAAATAGCACAAATAGCACCCCTTAAGCTTTTTCGTTGTTTTCGCCCATATAAACCAAAATACCCGACCATTTTAACGTATAGGTGCAAAATTCACAAACCCAGCTAGATTTCACAATGATCTCATATTCAAAACAATAAGGTTTTCATGACTTTCTAACGTATTTAAAAAATGTTTTAAAAATAGGCCTGTGGCAAAACGCACGAATGGTGGTCTAAAATGACTCAAAAGCATGTAAAATGATGATGAACGCATGGTTGTTTGTTTTTTCTTAATACATTGAACTACAATCTTACGGATGAGGTGGAAGAATAGCAAATCGTTAAATTTGAGTGAATATGGAGGGATTTTGCTATTTTTTTCCAATGGAGCTCAATGATGGATAACTAATTATGAATTGTAATGGTAATATTCGTTCATAAATGTACTACAACAGATTATATGAGTGAGGCCATTTTTCCCCAGGGGTGCATTCTGGACCGTTCTCCCCTAGATATTTTATTACTTTCCCGACGACTAAAACACGCACTGTGATCGATGGCTACTTTGTGTTTGAATTTGAAGCATTGTAAGCAATAAATATTTTAGAATCTGTCGGGTGTTACCATGAGGGCTCTGGGAGATTCTTATATTTTTTTATTTGCTCTATAAAGGTGAGTAAACAAGAAAAATAATTTATAAGAATTTCGATTATAGAGAGTATATTAGCGAGTAACTAAACATCAAATATTCCTGATTTTTGCAAGTAATCAAAATTAGTAACATCGGTGTAGAAGCCACAAACCTTGTCTTGAATCGGATGTTTGAGGTCTAGGGTTTATTAAATGATAATGAGGCAACATTCTAAAGCAATAGCTATATATGAGGACGAAGAATCAGAAGGAATACATTTTGGCTGTTACACCCTTTTCAAATGTTAGTCTAGATTTGTCAAAACCGTAATGAATAATTTAACGGAAATTAATAACTTGATTAGAAAAAGCGCCGGATAATTTGTAAACTACAAAAAACGTTTGATAAATAATTTAATTATTAATAAAAAAAAGAGTAAACAAAAAGGGTAATGTAGGGTACAGGAAAAGATCCGTTTATAAGATACAAATTTCTATCCAGTTTTCCGCGAGCGGTAATGGCCGCCAGCTTGCCTGTGGGCCAGTCTCTGATTTGACATTTGTGGAGGTCAACTGCACCCACTGCTCCGAGCATTCTGACCAGTGTTGCATATAAGAAGGTGCTGATTCAGTGGATTCAAGCCTTCTTATGTACCACATTGATCAAAATGCTCGAATGGTGGGTACTGTTGACCTCCAAAAACGTCAAATCATAAACTAACTCGCAGGCAAGCTGTCGGCCATTACCGCTCGCGGAAAACTGGTATCAAAATTTCGAGCAATGCAAATAGATAGCAGGCGTGTGAAAAGATTCGCTAGAAAGCTTCGAATTTGTTCCTGAAATAACTACATGGGAACAAATTAGGTTATCACTGACACATTTTGTTATACATTTTGATTACTCAAATAACTAATTTAGATGTTATTTAGTTATCAGCCATCACTGTTTTATCGACCAAGATAGTTAAATCTTCTTTGCCGACTTCGTTACGCATTGAAAAAAAATCGGCATTCACTGGGATTCGAACTCGAATCGAGTGATTGTACGGCGTCGTCTCTATGCACTCACCCAATTACGCTTTCTTGAGGAGCAGAAGAGAAAAGCACTACGCTTTCTACAATCTTGCATTTACTGAAGACTATTTTTAATCAAATCATAATGACATGACCTTTTATGTAAATAACAGTCGGCTGGACGGTGTTGAACTTAGTCTGTAGATTAAAAAACACCTTAATAAAGACTAAAACAAAACAGTCGGCTGGACAGAGTGCAAAGCAGAATATTTATTAATAACAAACTAATGGGTAGTTACCAAGTAACACGGTTTGTTGTATGAGTGTAAAAAATACATCTTACGAACATATAGCTTGTTACGTTTTGGTATGAAAAACTACTTTGATTACTTTCACACGACCCAAACGGCGCAAAAAGTATTGATATTTTAAACATCTTTCAGTCGCAACCTTGTTTTTGACTGAACGTACACAACACTAAACTTAAGTACTAAGGATGTTTTCAATAACCGACTTTCAACATGGTTCTGTCAAATTGAATGCCAAAACAAAAATGCTGACCAACACGTTCAAATAAATTAATTTTATACAAAAACAAATGAAAACAAGCATGCATGAAGTGATGAACACCATTTTAATGATAAATATTAATAAAAATACACAAACTGAATAATAAATCAAATTGGTTTCGAAGTCTCGGTCGAAACATTATATGCGGCTCATGTTTCATTGGTTAACTTTAATTACGTTCAAAATGCATATTTTAGCTAAAATGCAATCATTGGGGTATATATTCTGACGAAACAAATGTCAAAAAATGAACATGTTATGACCTTGTTCGTAAAAGCTTCCTGTAGACATGTTTTATGTTATAAGAATGTAAAACGAAACACCTCAAAACACCAAACAAATGTCGAAAATCGACATGTTATCAGCAAGTTGTGAGAATGTAGTATGAAACTTCTTTTCAGATCAAATTGCTGTATGTTTTGCAAAAACCTTTTCATAGCTTTCCTTGAACATAACATGTTTTGTATTTCATTTTCCCGACATTTATTCAACATTATTATTAGATCTTCGTTAATAATGATGTTTTCGGTGTTACTTGGGTACCCAGTTATATTGATAACTAGAATTGTTATCATTTTGGTTGAATTACCAGTCAACATAATGTAGGGATTGAGACGGGTATGATAAAATAAATATAAACTTCGAACACGACACATAACAAAAATGCTAACCGAATTTAATTCAAAATAGCGAATTGGCAATCAATTAGAATAAATACGGTTCATTTGTTAATAACATTTTTTTTTCATTTGATTAAGGAAATTGTTTTGAGCTTTTTAGTGGAATGTCTTCACTTGTCATAAGACGAGTTTGTACTATCCTATTTAATTCCACCACTTGATTGTACCTTGACAGATACGACCTCAACCGTGAGGTCGTCTTCAGTGTCTCGTACTTGACTCGACTTGCAAGTCCCTCCCCCCTCATGCGAAAATCACGAGTATGGTTGATAAATTAAAAATATCGTATGGGTACCTAGCATTTTCGCCTACAATGTCTGCCTATATATTTTATTTTTTTAGTATACCATCACAGTAGCCCAAAACACCTTCCATAGGATTTTCTATTTCATATCTCGATATTCCTATGAGTCTTTTCAGCATCGACTATTAGAGGTTTGACTGCAGATGATCTTGCCCGGGTTAGCATTTTGCGTTCAAACCTAGGTTTAAACCGTCAAAAGTTGAGCAATTAGTCTTTGGTTGAGCACATTGCTAGATCGACTATAGTGCGAGCATAATTATTTTCTCCACAACATACCAGATCGTTGCAATTCCTTGATTATACGACACTTCCAGTTAAATTTTCCGCTTCCCGGATATAAGCACTGTGGATCCCAGGACGAATTATATTGCAATTAGTCAAGACTATTCACAGTTCCTGAATGAGCACATGCCCTCCTCGCGGTCTATCTTCCAAGAGCTGCAAGGCCATTATAAGTACTTATTAAACAACAACACCTGAAATGAAAGTAAAGTTAATAAGCATAGTATAAAACAAATAAGAAAATTTCAACTTTTGTGCAAATTCCTTCGTTGACAGAGGAATGAACAAATCAGTAGATATCGTTGGTAACGGGGAAAATCACCGCCTGCTTAGACGAAAATTTCAGTTCAGTGGTTGGAAACAGTTCTTGTCACACTATTCATAGCATAGGCCGGGTACATTTAGCAGAAGTTAGTATTGTGCCTTGGAACAAAGCAAAATGCCAACTTTCGTGATTATTTTTCAAGGCTTCCACAGATTTGAAAAATTAATCCGCAGCACGTGCTATCAAAGCATTCATCGCTACAAATTACGGTAAAATTTTCAAAATGATCAAAGTAGCTTTTTTGCTACAGGTATGTTTTTCTTAGGCGACTATCTGGCGTTTATTTTGGGTTGCGTCAAAAAATAAACGGATGAGTAGATTTTTTTATGCGCAATTATCAGGGCTGGTAGCGACCGAAGCCACTCAAAATAGTGACTTTAGTGACCAAAGCTGACGAAAGAAAGGACCAAATAGTGACTTTCAGTTGCAGAAAAAGTGACCAAATAGTGACTTCCAATTTCAATTGCAAGTTCGATGAGACGAAATCAAGCGTTTTTGGGTCGAAGGAGAATATTTTTTTCGTAATTTGTGGCGGAAAACACCTTTCACTAACCACTCTTTTCTCTTAGAACGAACTCAGAAGAGAAACGAAAATCGTACTTGCTAACTTTTATCTACTTAGTGACTAAGTAAAATTATTGCCCTCTTTTTAACCTCACGGAAAATTTAATCAATATCAGTTAAAAGCAAGACAACTCAAAACTATGAGTAGTCTTCAAGCAAATCAATTTTTTACGCCAGTGGAAGTGAGCGAAATATGGTTATCATTCTTAACCCTTAAAGGCGCAAGGCGATTTTTCTAGAAATCGTCGGAAATATTTTTAACGTAAATAACCATTGAAATCATTAACGTTAAACGTATTTTCGGTTTGTTGTTTTAAAACAACATTGCGCATTTAAGGGTTAAGGAAACTCCTCACGGAATCCAAGTTTCAAAGTGCTCGCGTTTTCGGGGGCACACCACTCGATACGGAGGCGGCGTACAACTGTCATTTTTGTTGATTTAGCTTTGCCGCGTCGTTTTTTCAGCATGCGTGAAAAAATAAAAATAACAGTTCTGCGTTACTTCCGCATCGAGTGGTGTGCCTCCGAAAACGCGAGCACTCTGAAACTTGGATCCCGTGAAAAGTGACCTTAAGGACACTCTTCACGGAATCAAAATTTGAAAGTACTCGCGTTTTCAAGGGCACACCAATCGATACGGAAGCAACGCACAACTGTCATTTTTATAATTTCAAATTGGCTGCGTCGCAGCATGCGTAAAATTATAAGAATGACAGTACTTCGAAATTTGGATTCCGTGATAAGGACACACCTGTTTTTCTTTCCTGAAAATTATTTCTCGGTGAAAATCTGCGTGAATGCGCATTTTCTTCTCGTGACAATGAGTGAAAATTACGATCATTGGATTAGCTGAACACCTACTCAAGAAAGATGCAGAGAACTCTACGATTTGTCATAGCTTCCACGGATGTTTTTGGAATGTTTAGTGAGAGGAACAACAGTAGGATCGTTTTGGTAGAAAACGATACAAAAATTATGAAGATTCATGTACAACGAGCCTGGGATTGAACGCTCGATCTCCTGTTTGTGATGAGGACCATGCTCTCAGAACTTTTAAATATTTTTACTCCAAAATATGTAGATTTTCCTACTTGCTATGTGTATTCATGAACGATTTTTGCTACGGAATTCGACAGCGCATGCAATCTTCAAGATTGGGGAGACTTGAAGGCCTTTCTATGATATCTTCTCAATAAATATATATTTTCTTGAATTTTTTAGACGAATTTTTATATGGAAGCCTAATGAAAGATAAAGTCTCCTCAAATTGAGGCAACAACTCAAAATCCAAATATCCTGAAATTGTGGTGGAATGATGGCATTTTTTCAGTGAAGATCATTTAGCATATTTGTGCTTTAGCATATATGTGCTGTAAAAAAAAAATAAAATAAAATAAAAAATAAATGATAGCATTTAGTCATTATTGGGAGAAGCTGTTCTAATTTTGCGTGGCCACTAAAAAAAATCTTCAGGAGGAACAAAACACAGTAAATAATAGAGTAAATAAGGTTGTCATTAAAAAAAATATCTCGCCACATAACGATCACTTCTCTAGAGGATCTATTATAAAAATACGCTATAACAAAACTACTTTACTGCCCATGATCGCATATTTGTAATTGTAGAATTAAAAAAGGTATAAACCTTACTCTACAAGAATTAGAACAAATAAATAAATAAATAAATATTTGTGACATATGTATTTTGGTTGATTTTGTAAATCGTTTGTCAATCCTCCTCACAAACTCGATCATTTCCAGCTTACCACAGATAAGCAAGATAGTAAAGCCCATTTCACTGTTGTGGGTTTAGATCCATTAAATTGAGCTTTGTGAACGATTCACAGGCTTTTTACAAAATGAACAAAAATGTGAGTGTTACAAACATGCGATCATGGGCAGTTTAGTTCTTGTTAAAACAGGGAAGAATCAAGTCTCCCCACCTTCCCCTACTGCACAAAGTATGAGTTTAAAAAAACTCGAAACCGACAGGTCTCTTGCTTGCATAACTGTATACCAATTTATAAATTGTGACGTAAAACACCTTCAATTGGCTACTGGTGAAATGCCAATAAGAGCATAAATGGCTGACGATGTTTCAGAGTGATCATTTTTCCAAGATCCGTAAGTTCATTTCCACCATGAACAAAGCATCTTCAGATGGATACATACCTCTTACAACCTCAGAATACAGGTTCTCATTGTTTCCTGGCTTTCTGAGGTGATAAACTACAAAGAAACCCCCTGCTTGTCACTTTTAATTAAAAGAGGGGAAGTCAGTGAAGAAATCCTCATTTGCGACATTCGTCCTTACTCTAGATAGAGCTTGAATTGTTTGTTGGTAAGTCCGAAAGTTGTTTGGCCTAATATACTACATTTGGCTGAAGCCCATCTAGTCTAAAATTACTTTGCCGAAAAGGTCATTTGGTCGAACAGTTCCTTTGGCTGGAAAAAAAACAGTTGACCGAATAGCTCAATTACCTACCTAAAAGGGTCATTTGGCCGCAATAAGCATTCGATTGAAAGTGTCGTTCAGCTGAATTGGTCATTTGGCCGAAAATGCAGAATATTTGTTTTGCAGAAAGGACATTTTCAGCCAAAGGACTCTTTCTGCCAAACGACTATTTCTACCAAATTAAATTTTCGGCCAAATGATCTGGTCGGCCAAAGGACTTTGTCAGCCAAATGACATTTTTAGCCAAAACAAAAACTATTAGAGCAAAAAAAAATTTCGGTCAAATTACCAATTCGGCCGAATGAGGCTTTCGGCTGTTTGTCGCATTCCGCCAAATGTCATTTTCGGTCAAACCTGGACGAACGTTTAATTTGGTCTAATGGAATTTAGCTAGAAGACTTTTGGCCTAACCAGTTATTCGAATAAATGGCTTTTCGTCGAATGATTTGCGGCCAAACGACAGGTAGGGCCATTTGGCCGAATATGTAATTTGGCCGAACAAACTACAGTGACGGGCATAATAAAAAGCCCACTAGCCGCTTTTTATACAAAATGGTCAACTTTGGAGATCTCGATTGCGTGTGAACCAATTTTGCTGAAAATTTGACCAAAGCTCAGATATAACTTGAATTTTACCACACCTGAATATTGTTTCATAGGGTAAAAAAATATTGCGGTAATATCAAAATATATTTTTTGTCAAAAATTTATTTTTAAATATCTTGAATTCTATAGGTTGTCAATACTGCGATAAGTTTTTACCCTATGAATCAATATGGTTGAAATTCAGGTGTGGTAAAGTTATATCTAAGCTCTGGTCAAATTTTCAGCAATTGATTCACACGCAATCGAAATCTAGATCTCCAAAGTTGACCATTTTGTATGAAAAACGGCAAGTGGGTTTTTTTATGCAGGTCACTGTATAAAGCCAAAACCTAACCGGCCAACAATTTTATTTAGTTGAAATAGATATACGGCCCAAAATGTCATTCAGCCGACTGGCCATTTGGCTGAAAAAGTCGTTTGGCCAAAAAGTTGTTTGATGGTCGTTTGGCAGAAAGGCCATTTGGTCAAAAATGTTATTTGACTAAACGGGTGGATATTTTTGATTATATTACCGTTCAGTTATTAACATTTTCGATCAAATGACCCTTTCTGTCAAACATCCATTTCGGCGTAACGACATTTTTGGCCTTATAACCTATTTAGCTAAACGACTATATCAGCCAAATGACGTATTAGAGAAGAGTGCTTTTTTGGTCAAATTATCAATTCGGCCGTACGTTGCTTTGGCCAAATGAATTTTTTGGCAAAACTGTTTTTCGTTGTACAGTCGCGATTCGCTGGTTGGGCCACGACCTCGGCCCAACTAACGAATTCGGTTTTTTAGTTGGGTCAACTGACAGCCATTTGAACACGTGTATTTCGACTTGAACATCACAAATGATGTCCAGTGACGCTCAATCCCGTTTTCCGTTTTACATTGAATTTTGACGTTCGGTTGCGGAGGCCCAACTAAAAAGTGACCCAAGTATTAAGATCCCAACCAGCGAATTCCGACTGTATAACCGTTTTGACCAAACGTTTATTTCGATCAAATACAATTCGACTGGATAATTATTGACTTAACGTATTATTCGGTCTTTCGGCTTTCGCCAAATAATTTTCGGTCACACGACCCTTCTTCTTTTTAATAATTTTTCATTGAATTTCCGACAAATTTCCCCTGTAGAAATCCAAAAAAATCCTTCAAAAATCCGTTTTCTTTTTCGTTGAGATACCAAACGATTTCCCTTATAAAAAAACACGTAGAAGCTCTGAATAATTTTGGTAAATTCCATAAAATTCACCTCAGAAATTCCGAAGAGTTTTCCAGAGAAAATTTGAAAAAATCCCGTGCAAATTACAATGAATTTCTTATGAAAATTTCGAACAATTTGCCGTTGAAATCTAATTTCGTTTCGTTGATGTCTACATTTCGAATAATCTCCCGCGGGAAATTTTAAGAATTTTCTGTGTAAATTTCGAAGAATACTCAACAGAAACTTTCCGAACATTTTACTTTAGAAACTGAAACAATTTTCCTTGGAAATTATTATAAAAAAGAATTATCAAAACTTCAAAGTAGTTGCCGTTGAAAGTCCGAAAATAATTTTCAAATTTATATTTTGGAGAAACTCAGAGAATTTTCGAGAGTTCATCAGATTTTTCCGACGAAATGCAAAAGATTCTCCCGTTGAAGTCTTGAAAACACCAGAAAAAATGTAGATTTTTTTCCTAAAACAAACGTTAAAAATCTCTACGCCGATTCACGCCGCCGCCGGCTGAAATGGCTTTCGGCGTGACGCCGAAAAACGCCGCCGGCGCCGACCAAAATTCTGACAAACGCCGCCGCCGACGATTTTCGGACCAGCGCACACCTCTAATTATAGTATATTATTTGTTGTTAATCCCACGATTGATAACTAAATATCAAGATGATAACAAGGATAACAAATCGTGCTATCAGTTTGATATCATTTCAATTATCTGCCTTTGCTCGGGTAATTATTCTTAGTTTCTGACATTTTAATGGTTGAATACGGCGGAGACTCGGGCTGAAAGTCTCCTTAATAAAGACACAAAAAAAATGGTTGAATACAGCAAATATCTAACCTACTAATCTTCTAATCTCATCTGACAAAATGAAATTTGCAAGAGAAATGTCAAAAGTAAAGCTCATTCTGACGATGTTTCGATAAATCCAAAAACAACCATGGGTTATTTTTTTGTGAAGTTTTTTTTTTTTATTAAAAAAACAAATCTAATATCAACCAAAACCAAGACATGAGGATTCAACGAATTCGTCTCAATTACGAAAATATGTAAGTAACTTTTCTAAGTGCAAATTTTAAAATGTCGTAACCAACAAATTTCTTATTTAGAATTTTGCTCGAAACCAGTGACAAAGAAATCAAAAGAGTTGCCTTTTATTGTACGTACATGCATAACGGCACTACATTTATCAAAACACCAAACTATTTTACGTAGTTTTCGTCGGGCAGTCGTGTCATGAACACAACCCTTATGATTGTTTAACACATAGGGGAACGGTTCGGCACTTCATCCCATAGCTCCCATTTCCATCCCATCAAAAACAACGCATTGAAAAGGAATTTGGTTTGTTTCTTATTTTTGTAACTTTTTTCACCAGTGAGCAAGCGTGTTAGCAAAAAGAAGCGAAGAGATTGGTGCTGTTTTTCTTTGTTTTGCGATGAGATGAGTATATGTTCAGTGAGATGCAAAACGGAACAGTTCCCACATAGGGGAGCATATTTGTACAATTATTTAATGCACGGATGTGTTGAAATTTGCTCAACAAATTTAGTCACAAGTGCAGTGCACCAATTCACAAATGTACCATGCGTCTCCATATGCTAGTATGTTCCACCAGATCTAATGTTTGTAATTGACATGCCACCCATCTAAAAATGTAAATCATTATTTAAGTGAATGTGCCAACGGTACCCTCTGGCAAATCAGTAAGTAGGATCGTGAAAAGTATAACGAAATTCTTGCAGAAGAGCTGCTGCACAACTGCATTTGTTGAACGAGCCCGATTCAATTTCCAGAGCGTTCAGTAAAATTTATAGATTTCACAGTCTAGCACGTTTGCATAACAGCAGTATCCAGCACAGTTAACGGTTCGAAATGGCAGTAGGTGTTCCCGCAGAGTGTCGTAGTCGTCGCCTCGACTGGTAATAGGTGCCTGCTAGTGCTGAATTGCGGTTGAGTGCAAGTGAAACATGATCGCAGTGAAAAGAGCAAAGGAGGCAAAAAAGAATGAGAGCTTTTCTGAAACAGAAAGTCGAAACGTGTATGGATCCGCCGCATTCCGTCCGGAGTGGAAGGGAGTTTTATCGATACGATTTATTTCCCAAACGAAAAGGCGTGGAAGTATAATAGAGCCAAACGAATGAATAAAAGAGGATCACTTTTTTGCTGAAAGCTCTCTCCGCTTCTGATAGAGATATGAGTTCGGAGCGGAAAATAAATTATCACCTACCGGAAACTCTAACCGCCGCACAAGGGTGTAGAACAAGTGCAGCTGCATAGGACTCGAAGAGGAACTAATGTGTTCAGAGCAATGTTGCAGTTTATTGAGATTTATCTTTTGTGTCCAATATTGAAAATTGATTGTAAATGCGTTGATAATGCCAGATAAATGTTTCACATACACCTAAAGATTTCAACTTTTTTCCTTTTTTTTCCAACTTATCACTCTTTCCCGATTCCCATAAATATTTTTTTAAATTTTGTTTCCATCTTCACCCGTTTCTGTATGTCCCCGACAGTTTTCCCTAATCTTAGATGACGACAAATGCAACAAAATATTTTGTTTCCATCTTCACCCGTTTCTGCATCTCCCAGTCAGTTTTCCCTAATCTTAGATGACAAATGCAACAAAAAATATGCTGACGTCACTGCCTTAATCATTCCTCGTATTCTAAACTCATAAGTATTCTTGAAAGCCATATTTTAGAAGAAACACCATAGTCACAGAACAGAAGCAAGATGGTTTCAAACGATAGTAAAATGTGGTAAAATGCTAATTTTATGTCTTACTGCTGCATTTGTGCTGGACAACGTTAGAAAAATCGGTCTTCGCACATACCACATTGCACACACATCATACCCTTCACTGCTGTCGAGTTTAAGAGAACAAATTTTAATATTTTTGCTACCCATTTGCTAGCATGTACCCAAGTGGCCATTCCACAGCTGTGTGGGGTGGAGGGGGGTGACCTGAAAGGATGGTTGACCTTTTTTGGCAACAAAGTTGTTCCAGAAGGCTAAAATTTCACTCCAAAAGTCAAATTTTGATAGGAGGTTCGGAGACCCATATACCAATCAACTCAGTTAGAAAAACTAAGAACATGTCTGTCTGCGCGCTTTTGTGTGTATGTGTGTAGCGCATGATTTTTTTGTTAAACGCGTTTCATATAAAAGGACTTGATCGATTCGAGTGCAATTGGTTTCATTCGACGGAGAAAAGTTCCTAGTTGGATACTATTGCTTTTATTTTTCGATAAATCAAACAGTTTGGATTATATTACTTTTCTTTTCAATCAATCTACAAAACACTGTTTACATTCACACTGTGGGACGGTAGAAAAAAGTCTTGCAGCAGCTTGTGGTATGTGCAGCTCAAAGCTGAAATAGACATTTTTATTAGATCCAGATTAAGAACAATAAAGGGTATACAGAGGTGCATCCACGTTCCGAGTCGTGGGTAGAACAAATAGGAAAGCATTAATTAGCATGAGCAGTAAGCGATGTTGCATGAGAGTAGTTCCAAACCTTGGTAATTACCCAGTGCAGCGCTGTAGCCAGTGCCTCACCACCGTGTTTATACAGCTCTCCTGGTAGTTGGTCAACTCCAGGGGCTTTGTTGTTTTTCAGCCGGCCGATCTCCTCCTGGATTTCTTGGAGATTCGGTGCTCTTCGTAGTGCTGCCGCCACCTTTGGATCATTTCACGCTCGTTTGTAAGAAGGTTCCCGTTTAAGTCCTCACACATATCGTGCTGTGGCACGTGGCCCTTACGTGAACGGTTTAATTTCTCATAGAACTTTCATGCGTTATTAGCGCGGTACAGTTGCTCCGTCTCTTCACGGTCTCGTCCTTCTTGTTGGCGCTTTTTCCTCCGAAAAAACGAGTTTTGTCTGTTCCGCTCCCGTTTGTATCGTGTCTCGTTCCCACACGTGCGGTGTTGCAGCAATCTCGCCCATACTGCATTCTTCTCCTCAACTAACTGCTCACATTCGCCGTCATACTAGTCGTTTCTCTGGTCCGGGGCCACCGTGCCTAGTGCAGCGGTTGCGGTGCTTCCAATGGCGGATCGAATATCTCTCCAGCCATCTTCAAGAGATGCTGCGCCTAGCTGCTCTTCCGTTGGGAGTGCCACTTCCAGCTGCTGCGCGTAGTCTTCGGCTAGTCTACCGTCTTGTAGCCGCCCAATGTTTAGCCGCGGCGGACGACTTCGACGCGTGTTGATCACCGTCGAGAGTTTTGAGCGCAGAAATACCATGACATACTACAACGAGGTAGTGGTCGGATTCAATATTCGCACTGCGGTAAGTGCGGACGTTCGTGATGTGGGAGAAGAATTTGCCGTAGTTTAGAACGTGGTCGATTTGGTTTTCCGTTACTTGATTAGGTGATTTCCATGTGGCCTTGTGGATATTCTTGCGGGGAGCTGCATTTCGAGCATTCCGCGGGAAGCTGCAACGTTTATGCATCGTTGGACGTTGTCGTTCGATACGATATGCAGACTATCCGGTCCGATGACCGGTCTATACATTTCCTCCCTCCCTATCTGAGTGTTCATGTCACCGATTACGATTTTGACGTCCCGCAGTGGGCATCCATCGTATGTCTGCTCCACCTGTGCATAGAACACTTCTTTCTCGTCGTCGGGTCTCTCTTCGTGTGGACAGTGTACGTTGATGATGCTATAGTTGAAGAATCGGCCTTTTATCCTCAGCTTGCACATCCTTGCGTTGATTGGCTGCCACCCAATCACGCGTTGGCGCATCTTTCCCAGCGCTATGAAGCCGGTTCCCAGCTCGTTGGTGGTGCTACAGCTTTGGTAGAAGGTAGCCGCTCGATGCCCGCTTTTCCACACTTTCTGTCCTGTCCAGCAGATTTCATGCAGCGCTACGATGTCGAAGTTGCGGGGATGTAATTCATCGTAGATTATCCTGCAGGTTGTTGCCGATTGTATCGATTCGTATTATCTTCTATGTCGTTCGTAATGGTTGTTTTTAAAGGCGGCTTATTGAGCCTGCACAAACCTTCTGTCTCGTCGGAGGGCCGTCGTGTCAGGGCTGTGTAGCGTCGCACCTAACACCAGGACTTGGGCTTGTGCACTTTAAACGGCACACGGTCGCTTTGGCGGAGCCTACTCACGGATACATGCAGCTTTTTATAGAGGTTTAACAGAGC
Source organism: Armigeres subalbatus (assembly GCF_024139115.2). NCBI lineage: Eukaryota > Metazoa > Arthropoda > Insecta > Diptera > Culicidae > Armigeres > Armigeres subalbatus. The sequence goes on from NC_085141.1 coordinate 257,149,503, forward strand.
CCATTGTCAAACCCCACCACATCCTAGGCAGGCACCACAACTCGCAGAAGGGAGGGATGGGGAGGGATTGTCAAGCCCTTAGACATAGTCCCTGCTGCCCACGATGGTGAAAAAAACAATGGTCTTATTAGTAAATCGACTGTTAATAGACTATTAAAATCACTATATTGTAATCCGTAATTGAGTTTATCTTCTTTTTGTGCAGATGTAAAATCACTTAGCTTTAGCTTAGCTTTAGCTTAGCTTTAGCTTAGCTTTAGCTTAGCTTTAGCTTAGCTTTAGCTTAGCTTTAGCTTAGCTTTAGCTTAGCTTTAGCTTAGCTTTAGCTTAGCTTTAGCTTAGCTTTAGCTTAGCTTTAGCTTAGCTTTTAGCTAGCTTTTAGCTTAGTTAGTTCCAGCTTAGCTTTCTGTTAGCGTTTTAGCTGAAGCTTAGCTAGTTTAGCTTTTAGCTTAGTTTTAGCTTAGTTAGCTTAGCTTAGTTAGCTTTAGCTTTAGCTTAGTTTAGCTTAGCCCCCCACCTAGTTAGCTTAGCTCCACTCTGTTCCTGTTACCCACCCCTGTTCCCCCAGCCCCAGCTCCCACCCACCTGTTCCCCACCCACCCCACCTGTTCCAGCCCCTGTTCCCACCCCACCCCAGCTCCCACCCCTGTTCCCACCCCTGTTCCCCCCCACCACCCCCACCACCCCACCCCACCACTCCCCACCCTGTTCACCCCACCTGTTCACCCAGCTCCCACCCCACCCCAGCCTGTTCCACCCTGTTCCAGCTCCACCCCACCCCCCAGCTCCCACCCCAGCCCACCCCTGTTCCCCACCCCAGCCCCCACCCCACTCAGCCCCACCTCACCTGTCCACCTGTTCCAGCCCCACCCCACCCCAGCTCCCCACCCCAGCCCCAGCCTCCCAGCCCCTGCCCTGTTCCCCTGTTCCCCACCCCCAGCCTGTTCCAGCCTCCCAGCCCACCACTCCCACCCCACTCCAGCCCCACCCCCTGTTCCCAGCCCCAGCCCACCTGTCTCCCACCCCTGTTCCTGTCTCCCACCTGTTCCTGTTCCACCCCACCCACCTCCACCCCTGTTCTGCCTCCACCAGCCCCTGTTCCCACCTCACCCCAGCTCACCTCCAGCTCCACCTCTGTTCCTGTTCACCCACCCCAGCCTCACCACCTGTCTCACCCACTCCCAGTTCCACCCACCACCCCCAGCCACCCCACCCCAGCTCCACCCTGTTCCACCACCCCTGTTCCCACCACCCCTGTTCCCACCCCAGCCCAGCTCCTGTTCACCCTGTTCCTGTTCCACCCCACCACCCCACCACCCCACCCCAGCCCCACCCCAGCCCTGTTCCCACCCCTGTTCCCACCAGCCCCACCCCACCTGTCCCACCCCACCCAGCCTGTTCACCCCCAGCCCCACCTGTTCCACCCAGCCCCTGTTCACCCCCTGTTCCCATCCCAGCCCCCACCCCACCTGTTCCCCAGCCCCACCTGTTCCACCACCCTGTTCCCCCACTGTCTGTTCCCAGCCTCACTCCAGCTCCCAGCCCCACCCCTCACCCTGTTCCCACCCCAGCTCCCCTGCCCACCCCAGCCCACCCCACCCCAGTTCCACCCCAGCCCCAGCCTCCTGTTCCCACCCCCAGCCTCCACCAGCCCTCTCAGCCCCAGCCTCCCAGCCTCCCCAGCTCCCAGCCTCAGCCCAGCCTCACTCCCACCCCAGTTCCCAGCCCCACTCACCCAGCCCAGCCAGCTACTTAGCTTAGCTTTAGCCCCAGCCTCACCTTAGCCTTTAGTAGCTTAGCTCACTTAGCTTAGCTTTAGCTAGCTTTTAGCTTAGCTTTAGCTTAGCTTTAGCTTAGCTTTAGCTTAGCTTTAGCTTAGCTTTAGCTTAGCTTTAGCTTAGCTTTAGCTTAGCTTTAGCTTAGCTTTAGCTTAGCTTAAGCTTTTTTTAAATCTGCGCACTTTTCATAATGATAGTTGATTGTGCACACACCATGATATTTGAATAATTTGGGAGTTTTGAGCTTATTCAACACGGCAGACTACGGTGGGCCATGTTCGTATGTCGGAAGAACGTCAAGCGAAGATAATATTTAGTAGAGAACCTGGAAAAGGCCGCAGGCTTCGTGGACGGCCGCGTACACGATGGCTTTTTGCAGTTGAAGAGGACCTGAGGGCGCTCAAATTTCAGGGCGACTGAATGCGATTGGCCCAGGATCGCGTCCAGTGGAGAAGAATGTGTGTGTGCGTAGGTTCATCGAAGAGCCCATCAAGTATCAAGTAAGGATGTTTTGAAATGTTTGCCTTGAACAAAAATTAATCAAATATCCAATCAAACGCGATAATTCTTCATTTTCAATGGATTTGGCTCTACATAGCCTACATATAGTCCCAGCATATAGCCATATAGTGCGCTGGATGCACTAAACAACGCATCAATTAATTAGTTTGACAAGGTTTGACAGATAAAACTTCGTATAAGAAAGTTTGGTTCGGAAGTCCCGACTTCCGAATTCTAGTTTGGTGCTACGCCGACAATTTTCAATATCGTTGCGTTTCAATAATTCCGTTAATTTGAAGGAAAATAAATATTTTTGCTGAAATTCTTTCCACAATTTGGCGGGGACAAGGTCTATTGACAATGATATGGAAATGCTAATATCATCTTCCAAACTTAGACGTACATTAGAGTGGGGCGTCATGGTCATTTTTTCAAATCAATGGTTTTTCGAAGCCATTCTGGGTCCTGAACAACTGTGCAAAATTTCGGACCGATTGATTGCTTCCTCGCTTTCCGCATCGCGTTTGAAGTTTGTATGGAAATTAGTATGGGAGAACGTATATTTTTGCATTTCTACTACTAGAGGTTTCAGTTCATCGTAAACCAAGTGGCATATTATGTTAAAGTATAACCCAGAGAATGCCGAAAAACTTTGTCGAAGATGGCACGTTGCTGGAACGTCCACGAAAAAAGTTTTAACGCTTCGAAGATTGAGTGTTCAAACCATATGCAAAAAATCGTTTATTCTGCCAGCACTGCTGAACTACGTATATATACGTATGGTCTATACTCCATTGCACGGTGACGTCATCACATCGTCTATCTCTTTTCCACCTGTTGAAAATTAGAAAACAACAGGACCAGTACTTGTCAAATTTGACAGGTAGTGGTCCTGTTGTTTTCTGATTTTTATCAAGTGGGAAAGAGATAGCGAAGATTCGTGCAATGACCTATAGACCAATAATTTAACTGAGTGTTATTTCAAAATAAATGATTTTATAGGGCTTTAGAGCTAATGGGAGCTATCCGGAATCATTTCACAAAGAAAAAAATCCGACAAGAAGGAAGATGTATTTTGCCCTTCGATAACTATAGGTCGTCCGGTAGTGCTGGCAGAAGCATTGATTTTTTGCATATGGTTTAAACAATCAATTTTCGAAACGCAATAACATTTTTTGTAGACCTTCCAGCTACGTACCTTCTTCGGCAAAGTTTTACGGCATCTTTCAGACTATATGCTAACGTATTGAGTCACCTGATTGATGGTAAATTGAACCCGCCAAGAGCAAAAATGTAAAAAAGTACGTTTTTCCATACTAATTTCAATGTAAATTTAAAATGTGATGCGGCATGCGAGGTCGCAACCAATCGAGCATATATTTTGCACAGTTGATTGGGGTCCCAAAACGATTCAGAAAAACCTTGATCTCACTTGATCGGACGAAGTTTGCGTTTTTCCATACAACTGCGCCCCACTCTAACGTACATGTTCATGATAGAATTAGAGGCGAAAGTATAGAATTGATATTTAGTTCCGTTAGGATACGGCAGGCATGAAGAATGTTTTTATAGAAGCCTATTTGAAAGCGAGCCGGGCAATATTTGTGATGGCACATATCACACGACCTTCCTTCTGCCAAGCTCCCGTATGAAGGGGGAGGGAAGAATATCAGTGTAGAAGCTGATATATCAAGACAAAATTTTCAAAACGACTTATCTGCTTTTGTAAACAATCATTCACCTACCTTTTGATGGTACATATTGGTTTGCGTGGGAGAGCTATCAGATTCGTCAAATCGTCGTTTGAATCTTTGTTTACAAAAGCAGATAAGTCGTTTTGAAAATTTTGTCTTGATATCTCCACTGGCCAAGCTGGCCACTAGCCAGTTTGGAAGATGATATTAGGGTAAGATGATAAGCAGTGATTCAAATCGTTCGGGGCTGTCAGTTTGAATATGAATCTGAAACATTCATTTTCCCAGCAGATTTTTTATACAAGTCAAATGTCAAAAAAAAACTGATATAACGCTCCGTTCTATTTTCTGCAGATTTGAACCAAGATTGAATCACGAGATTCAAATATTTTCCAATTGTTTTGGTGTATGAATGCGTCATTTTATCTACGGATCAATCCACTTTGCAATTGGGTTGTTTAGGGGTATATTGTCAGATTTTCTGGATATGATACACTGCGCGGCGTTCGTAGTGTTCCCAAATGGGTACTTGCACAAAACTTCACGCGGCGAATGACTGTCGAAAGGTACGGCCGCGCCAAACGATACACCGCAATGCGCTATTCACCCATAAGAATCAAGTAAACGGGGTGGAGAAAGCGCTGCGGTACCTTTCCTGAAGGGTACGCCGCGTGCAATTTTGAGAAAATCAGGCAATATATGTTTTTACATATTCTGAATCTACATAAAAAACTGAGCCTAACCCCAATTTTTCAGAATTTTTGGAGTCCCGGAACTATTTTAATTTGCATTTTAAATTTATATGGGACTAAAAATTTGTTCTTATGCTGCATGGGCTAACTGTCATTCTATTAATGTTAGTGTCATTCTATCGGTTGAAATGGCTTATTGTTTGCTGTATAAAAATGTAAATAAAAGGTTTACAAACAAAATAAAAATATGTTGGAGATCAGAAAAGCATGCTCTTTATGTTAAACTATAAAAAACCTCATATTTTTTTTGCTAAACAACCCAATTACGGCGCCTTTCTTGGCCAAGGTTCCAAGATTGAATCACGAGATTCAAATATTTTCCAATTGTTTTGGTGTATGAATGCGTCATTTTATCTACGGATCAATCCACTTTGCAATTACGGCGCCTTTCTTGGCGCCAACATGATGATTTCATTTAATTGAAAATTTGAAAAACATGAATAGAACACTGCTGGGGAAACCAGCGAGTTTGTTCTATTTGGCTTCAGATTCAAACTAGAATAGTGGTCGAAAATTTGGAATGAAACTGAATCACTCCTGATTTCACTCTTAGCATTTCCATATCATTGTAAATAGTTTAACTGCACGTAGAAGTAACACACACAAAATCATTAATTTAAGGTCTATTGATTTTTCTTTTGTGCCGTCGAACCTGTATCTGTGTTTACCTCCATGGAATTCCAGTGATTTCCAATAAAAATAATTTAATGATAATGTGACAAACATTTTTTTCAAAATTCTAACCCAACATTTAAAAATGCACGACTCATATTTCACCATGATAAATATTATCAGATTTTCTGGATATGATACACTGCGCGGCGTTTGTAATGTTAATGTAATGTTTGAAATGAATCACTCTCGAAAGGTACGCGGGTATGCCACGTCTAATTTTAAGAAAATCAGGCAATAATATTTAAATTTCATGATTTCTAACTCAACATTTTCAGAGGGCAGCACCGCGGCTTTGTCATGGCGAATAGTCGTTCTGCACCACCCTTGGGCGGTGCACCGCGGCTTAAGATCGAGAGCTAACGTGGCGTACAGCGCGGGAATTTGACATTTCAGACGTTTAGGCCGATGAAAACAAAACATTCTGCTGTGGCCGGTTCGGTGTGACATAAGAGAATTTATTGAATTTGGTTCTAATGTGCCTCATAATTTAATAAATTCGTTCAATTTTCCTATAAAAAGCAGTAACAAAATGTTGAACACAAGTAAGACGCTAATATCAGTGAGCAAGTCACAGCAATTTGCAAGTAAGTACCATAATTTTGTTGATTTACAGTTCGATTGTTCATCACATGTTTTCGCATTACAGGGTTCTTCTCCATTGTGCCGAGACTGCAAAGCACTGCCAGCAGCTTGTTTTCGAAGGAGCAGTTTCGACAAAGGGAAAATGTTGGCCGGATAGAGAAAATCGAGATACGGTACCTTGGAACTCCAAAAGATACGACTCTAATAATGAATCAAGGACTCTCCACCCCACATGATTGTGCAAAACGTAAGTATTTGTATGCACTAGTCTATATTTTTCGGAAATTAGGAATATCAGCACACCGTTTTGAAACAGCAATAGATACGAGCCAATATTTGTTTGAGCACAAAGGTTCATACTCCAGTTCCGGCAACTCTGAAACTGTGCCTGAAATAGCTTATACTTATCCAATGGTACATTTCATTTTAAACAGAATAGTGTATCCTCTTTTTATTCCAGATATTGGTGAAAAGTATTGCCGATTATCTGCTCTGGCACTTCTCGACAACCACACCCCTTGGGATATGCGAAGGCCCTTAGAAGAATCCTGCACGCTTCAGTTGCTAAACTTCACCTCACCAGAACCGCATTTAGCGAATAAAGCATTTTGGAGAACTTGTTCATTTCTTCTCGGAGCTGTTCTACAGAAAAGCTTCAAGGAAGAGGCCGGCTTGTTCTTACATAGCTTTCCAAAACCAAACAGTAAAAATTTCAAGTTAGGTTGCAAGGTTATATAAATTCTGTTTCTATTTCTATATTACAGTAAAAACGGGCAGCTTTGTACATGATATTGCGTTATCTAAATCAGGTTGGAAACCAACGGTTCAAGAACTGCGTGCTTTGTCAATCGAGATGATTAAACTATGCCAGCAGGAGCTACCGATCGAACGTTTGGATGTAAGCAGTGAACTGGCTCAGCAAATGTTCAGCAACAACCCGTACAAACGTGAACAAATTCCAAGCATTTCCAGCCAGAACAATGGATTGGTGACGGTTTACCGGGTGGGAGACCACGTTGACATCAGTAAAGGACCTATGATCAGTTCGACCAACTTGGTAGGCAAATGTACAATTGCTGCCGTACACGAGGTTCCCAAAGCGAATGCGGATAAATTGTCACTATATCGTGTACAGGGCGTTGCATTACCTGTAGGATTAAATATCAACCACTTTGCTTTTGGGGTTTTGGAAGATCGTGCGAGAAAAATGGTAAGTTATCAGTTTGGTAAACATTAGTTCAAATACTTACCTGACATTTTTTTGTAGAATCCTGCCAAGCTGCCAAATGAACCGTATGATGAAGCAGTTGCTGAACAAGTAGCTTAAAAATACAAAACAGTCTTATTGTAATAAAGAAAATCTTTGTGACATGATAATTTTGATACGTAATTGCTACATTTGATTGACCGCCCGCGCCGATTGCTGCTACTCCATCATGGTCAGAATGCACAGATTTTGACTTTTAGGCCAAGATGAATACACAGCTAGTCGTGTATTCATCTTGGCTTAGGCTATCCAGGGCGATGCACTTTCGAATTTGTTGTTCAACACTGCATTTGACGGCCTGATAAGGAGATTTGACGTGCAGAGGAACGGCACTATCCAATGATGCTTTTAATCATTTAGTAATTTGGTTTGGATCACTTAGTAGTTTATCAATAACTCATTCCAGAGACTGTATGGTGGACTTCTAGGAAGGTAGCATCGTCGCATATGCTCCTAGGCTTTGTGGACGACATCGACATCATTGTAATCGATCGCAGAGCAGTAGTGGAGGCTTTTGTCTCACCGAAAAAGGAGACGCCAAGGATAGGCTTAACCATTAACTCTACCAAGACAAAGTACATGGTTGCGGGTTAAAATACAGGAGGACCAGACCTTGTGGTGTTGAGATAGTGCTTGATGAGGATGTGTTTGAAGTTGTTGAAGAATCTGTTTACCGTGAAGTACCCTAATTTCGCGCACTTAAGATCTGACAAATTAAAACGTTCATTAAAAAACATGTAGTGGCCATTTGGAAACATTTGCTACTGCATCACGTAGTAGAAGGATTCTAGGTTCTCAAAAAAATGTTACTAGCAAATTTTGCTGCTATTTAAAAAAAATTGGAGTATGAATCCGAGACCGTTGTATCTTGTATGCTCCTTATTTCGCGCAAGAAAATAGGTAGTTCCTAATTTCGCGCAAAAGTGTTCCTAACTTCGCTCATGTTTGGAATTGAATATCGTTATTGGTTTGATGAAATATAATCAATTAACCAATAGAAGCATGCATCCATTGTTCAAAATATGCAGATAACGGTATCAGACAGCCGTCAGTGACCCATTCTTTAGTCGAAATGGTATGTGCCTATATTTCGACCCTGGAGCTTTGCTTAGATTTTACTTCATGCATTTTAGTTGACACAAGTTATAATTCCTAAAATATCGTTTGCTTCTGAAATATAAACCATATTTTAAGAAAAAAGGCATTGGATGAGAAATGTTTAGCTGGTGTATAAAAAAAAGTTTAAATTTTCGAGACGTCATGAAAGAAAGTCTTAAATTCCGCTATCTCTTACATAGCACATCTTCAAATATGTGTTTTATTCAAGACGTCTTCAATATTATATACATTATCGAAAAAGCTGCTGTAGTTTCATCCTAATTTTAGCATCATTTTACACATCGCACATTTGAGCATCATTTTACACATCGGATTTGGTAGCTATTGCAGGCACTGATCTATAAGATTTTTCAAGTCAACATTAGTCGATGTCGGTGGTTATCCGCCTGAAAATTAGATAAAAAGCGTATGGGAATGAACTTTTCGGGTTCTATTCTGTGTAAAACTGTCCTGTGTATTATATTGCTTTTGTTTTATTAGAATGTTGCAAATGAAACTACGCAACAACAATAAACGAAATTAGGCACCATAATTACTCTCATATACCTAATTTCGCTCACAAAGCGAAAGTCTAAATAAACACAAAATACATAAAATTTTACACTTTTCAATAGTAATGACAATTCAATGATAATGATTTCCAAAAAGTAGCCAGTTTTGTACAGTAAAATCATTTGTTTACTTGGGTCATGTTCTTCGTCGCTGTGCTAAGCACCAGCAAATATGGCGGTCGATGGGAGGATCAAATTGAAATAATTTTATTTGGTGTACTAAACCAAGTTTGTTTTTCAATTTTTTTCGTGAAAAACATTCAACAACAATGATATTTTGTAATCCTCCAGATTTTTCAATTTTGACTGGTACCTAAAAATTGAAAAAAATAAATGATTTTATAATGCGCGAAGTTAGGGCGCGCGCGAAATTAGGGCACATCACGGTACCTTGGAACGCTTGTGATGTGAAGATGTGACAATGACGTTTTCCGTGAAGTGAAAAGACGTATTTCTGCTGCGAACTGGGCCTTTTACGGAAATGAAGCTGGGTTTGAGGGAGGGCCATCCAAAATCCAGATCTTCAACGAGCTTATATGTGGAAGGATTTGCTGCTCGATTGGCCAGGTTGCTGGTGCATGTGGTTATCAGGTTCGTTACTGGACACGTTGAACTCGGTAATGGACAGGGTTATTTTTTATACGTTTTCAAAATAACCAAAGTAAAATACTTTTTTTTTAATGGCATTTAGTTTTGCAGAATGGCTAAAATTGTTTTAAAACAAACTAAATACGATTTAATTGCGTTTGGACAATTAGTTGTGTGCTTTTTTTTTCGTTTTACGTAACAAGACATGGAATTCTTGGCCTCTTTCGAATACTCGTCGCATATTGATTTCGCAATCGGTGATTGAATTTCGTTAGCAGATAATGAAGATCAAGAGTTACTTTTTATTGCTTTCATTATTGATGAGAGTTATTCACACAGATATGTACTTCTGGGAAGAGAGAATATGTCACGAAAGATGTGTCTTTCTGAAATCTAGATTTGAGCATGTTGCTGCATTAGAGGTCAATTATATTTATTTGAAACATTGCAAATATATTATCAGGGCCGGATCTAGGGGGGGGGGGTCCGGGGGAGCCGTGGCCCCGGGCCCACACAAATATTATGTACCAAAACCAACCTTTTTTGTACATTTTAGGGCCCCCACAAACTTTCGGCCCCGGGGCCCTCCTCCGGCTAAATCCGCCCCTGCATATTATTCACATCAATAAACGGTGTTGAGGAACTGTGTTTTCATAAATTTGCGAATAAGCTTGAATATTTCTGGCTTCGACTGTTTTCTACAGGATCAAGGAAATGTCAAAGATTTCGACAATCAATTATTGTAAGAATTTTTTTCAATTTTTTTTTCAATGGTTTGCATGTTGGATAATAAAAGTTCGACGTCACTGAATTGCTGCTTTATGTTCAAGTCATTGAAATGTTTGGTGACATTTACCATAAAGGACAAGCCACTCATCCATTTAGAATCATGTAGCTTGGGCATTTGTATTATGCTTCCATTTTTGTCAACATAATATGGTGGTGGTTAAGTTTCCTCGCGTAGGTATATTGGATTTTCTTAATAACGAGTGTCGCTACATTACGAATATTGATCGTTTTTGCACATAGACGCGCTTAGAATCATAGGAGCGCAACTGTATTGATCGATTTCTCGTAATCAATTTAATATGTTGGTAACAACTCAATTGATTTAAAAGCTACAAGCGTGATTGTTGATTCTGGTGCAAGAGGCAATCAACCTTTATTACACCAAACAGTAAAATCCTAGGAAATCTAGCGCAATTTGCCACATTAATAAAAGGAAGTGTAGTATATTAGACGCGCATTACCGTACAATTTATGATGAAATGCACAATATGTAAACAGTCATTAAATGTGTAGCTCTTGCATTTGTTATGTGTTCGGCAACACTGTTCATGATGATGATTGCTGGTGAGATGGTGACAGCCAGAGATGCCAGATTTGAAGACATGTCTTCAATTTGAAGACATTTGAATCTCTATGAAGACATTTATTTCGTGAAGACATTTTGAAGACTTTTCAAAATATTTGAAGACTTTTCTACTTGTTTGAAGCTACTTGAAGACAATCAATAAGCCAGCGAATAGAAAATACAATTTTATTACTTATAAGTTCTACGACTTCTATAGATTATATAAATATAACAAATGTTATCAGTACATTCAAAGTTAATTGCCTATATGCCGGGTATTAAGCCACCCGGAGTGGAAATTAATTACTATGTCTGAAACTTGATTATGCATATGTACAACATGTGATAGATTTAGTTCGGAAAAGGTATTGGAGGGTAACCGCCCCTTCGGTGGGGTTTGATCCCACGACCCCAGTTCGCATGACACAAATGTTATGATAGTCTTTTTTTTTTGTTTGTGTTGTCAAATTGGCCAATGTGATCCATCTCGCCATATGATAGTCTTTGTCTCGGGCTTAGAAACTCAAACATAAAAATACATTCACACCAGCCGGTTGTTAACTGTAACCAGTGGTGCAATTTATCAACAATGCCTGCTGACTGCGATTCTTTTGTTTCTTTTTGCCTATGACGATGCCTTCCAGTAAAAAAGACAAAGCAGGAATAACTTAGCCTACTCGGTTTGCCAACAGCGGGCTGAAGCTGATGAAAAAGGCAATGGTATCAATTTCCTACAAATCTCAGTCACTAAAACTGAAAATTCGCATAACTGACTGCAACGCATTTCAGTCCTTATACGCACTTAACTTTAAGTTGTGCGCTTGTAAAAAAAATTCCCAATGGCAGCATTCGTTTGAATTTTCCTTGGCGGTGGCGGCGTTTTCACGTGTCTGTAAAAAGGTATTTCGATCATTACATCGGAATAGAATGACCGATCTAATTTAATTCTTCTATGATTTGATTTAATCTATTCAACCGTTGAATTGGAAACAGTTTTTTTTTTCTAAATTCCTTCTGAATTCATCTGAATTCCTATGAATATCATTCAGGAAATTCTTTGAATTTCCCATGGATTTTTAAAAGAATTTTCAGTGAAAATTTAAATGATTTTTTCGTGTAAAATAGGGAGAATTTCCGATGAAAATCGGAGAATTGAAATCGAGAATCCAGTACAAATTATCTTGGAAATTTATAATGATTTCCGTAAAGAAAAAATAAAGGAAATCCTCCAAAACTCCAAAACAAAAGGGCGTAACTGATTTTGTAAACAAGAGTTTCTCACGTCGCTAATGGGCACGCGCACAGAAAGGATAGATTTTGTTTTCATCGGACAATGCTTCCGAATCGTTTTTCGATGAAAACAAATCCTATCCTATCCATGCGCTTGTAAGAGAAGGGTGAGTAAACGTCAGCAAGCTTTATTTTATCTTAATTTCCACAAGTTCTTCGGAACTCCCGCAATAAATCCTTTTAATGTTAAATGGATATTTCTGAAAATTTCCATGGTAAATTTCTACAGGAAAATCTTCTTAACCGATTCAATCCGGATGGGTCATATATGACCCAAGACGAAAATCAGTTGTCGAAAATCAGTTTTAAGAGATAGAGCCTTGCTTTCTTCAGCAAAAATGTTCAAAATTAACTGTTCCATCCAGGAAAAATATTGCCCAGGTCAGGTTATGGTCACTAGGATGATCTAGAGCATCCAAACTATCATTGAGTTCTAATTTTGATGTTCTAAGGAATGAACACCATTTTTTACCACATTCTGATTAAATAATTGTAATTGAAATGCTTTATGATAATATCCCGCACCTGTTATGCAGTATAACAGATCTTTTTCAATACCTAAGATACTCCAAACAGTTCTTGAACTCAGATCTTAATATTCAAATTGGTCAACAAAAAGATCTACGATGTCCCCACTATTTTTATGAGTTGGGACAGCTCCACGGTTCTTCATTACACCATTACAGACACTGCACAGAATTCGTTCGGCATCTACGGCACTCCAAACTATCCTTGAGTACAGATCCTAATATTCAAATCGGTCAACATGCAGATCTTTGATGTCCCCACTAGTTTTATGAGTTGGAATAGCTCCAGGATACCTCGTAACACCATAACAAACACTCCACAGAATTAGTTCGACACCTACGACACTCTAAACTATCCTTGAGTACAGATCCTAATATTCAAATCGATCAACATGCAGATCTTCGATGTCCCCACTAGTTTTATGAGTTGGAATAGCTCCAGGATACCTCGTAACACCATAACAGACACTCCACAGAATTCGTTCGACACCTACGACACTCCAAACTATCCTTGAGTACAGATCCTAATATTCAAATCGATCAACATGCAGATCTTCGATGTCCCCACTAGTTTTATGAGTTGGAATAGCTCCAGGATACCTCGTAACATCATTACAGACACACCACAGAATTCGTTCGACATCTACGACACTCCAAACTCTCCTTGAGTACAGATCCTAATGTTCAAATCGATCAACATGCAGCTCTTCGATGTCCCCACTAGTTTTATGAGTTGGAATAGCTCCAGGATACCTCGTAACATCATTATAGACACACCACAGAATTCGTTCGACATCTACGACACTCGAAACTCTCCTTGAGTACAGATCCTAATGTTCAAATCGATCAACATGCAGCTCTTCGATGTCCCCGCTAGTTTTATGAGTTGGAATAGCTCCAGGATACCTCGTAACACCATAACAGACACTCCACAGAATTCGTTCGACACTTACGTTACTCCAAACTATCCTTGAGTACAGATCCTAATGTTCAAATCGATCAACATGCAGGTCTTCGATGTCCCCACTAGTTTTATGAGTTGGAATAGCTCCATGATACCTCGTAACACCATAACAGACACTCCACAGAATTCGTTTGACACCTACGACACTCCAAACTATCCTTGAGTACAGATCCTAATGTTCAAATCGATCAACATGCAGATCTTCGATGTCCTCACTAGTTTTATGAGTTGGAATAGCTCCAGGATACCTCGTAACATCATTACAGACACACCACAGAATTCTTTCGATATCCACGACACTCCAAACTCTCCTTGAGATCAGATCCTAATATTCAAATCGATCAACATAGAGATCCTCGATGTCCCCACTAGTTTTATGAGGTGGAATAGCTCCGCGATACCTCGTAACACCATTACAGGCACACCAGAGTTCGTTCGACATCTATGGCACTCCAAACTATCCTTGAGTACAGGTCTTAATATTCAAATCGATCAACATGAAGATCTTCGATGTCCCCACTAGTTTTATGAGTTGGAATAGCTCCACGGGATTTCGTGACACCATTATAGACACATCACAGAATTCATCACAGTACATTCGTTTGACACAGAATTCGATTGACATCTACGACACTCCAAACTGTCTTTGAGCGCAGATCCTAATATTCAAAACGATCAACATGAGGATCTCCGATGTCTACACTATTTTTACGAGATGGAATAGCTCCACGGAACTTCGGTACAGTGATCGTTCGCTAATTGGGGCACGACCTCACCCCAACTAGCGAATGCCGTTCGCTAATTGGGGCGTTTTGACAAGCGTCAATGTTGTTTACTTTTTGCATTGAACAAAGGAAAGTTTTACGCGTCAGAAAATATCGATCCCGCCAAACACGGAAACAAAACGTCAACGCGTTTTTGACATCACATTCTGACGTTCAGCTGCTTTTTAATTGGGTTTCGCCCCAATTAGCGAACCCCCAACTAAAAAACGCCCCAACTAGAAAAAAAAAACCAATTAGCGAACGTTCACTGTACACAGTAAGATATACACCACAGAATTCGTTGAACATGTACGACACTCCAAACTCCAAACAAGCTCAGATCCCTATTTACAAATCGATCAACTAGAAGATCTTTGATATCCCCACTATTTTTATGAGTTGGAATAGCTCCATGAGACTTCATTAAACCATTATAAATACATAACAGAATTCGTTGAGCATCTATTATACTCCAAACTATCCATGAGTACAGATCAGAATATTCAAAACGATCCACATAGAGATCTTCGATGTCTCAACTATTTTTATGAGTTGTAATAGCTCCACGGGATTTGATTACACTATTAGAGACACGCCACAGAATTCGCTCGACACCTACGACACTCCAAACTGTCTTTGAGCTCAGATCCCAATATTCAAATCGATCAACACGAAGATCTTTGAGGTCTCCACTATTTCTATGAGTGGAAATAGCTCCACGGGACTTCGATACACCATTATAGATACATTACAGAATTCGTTGAACATCGACGACACTCCAAACTGTCCATAAGTACAGATCTTACTCAAATCGATCAACATGAAGATCTACGTCATCCCATCTATTTTTATGAGTTGGAATAGCTCTACTGGACTTCGTTACACCATTATAGACACATTGTAGAATTCGTTGAACATGTACGACAATACAAATTGTCCATGAGTTCAATTCTTTATATTCAAATCGATCAACAAGAAGATGTACGATGGTCTAGCATGAATTTACCGCCAAAAAATTGTATGGTGAAGGACATCTAGGTAAGATCGATATAGTACGTACAATTACTATTTTCAACACCCCTCTCCCCTTCGCCACTTCTTGTAATGAACCTCTAGTTTTTTTTATTATTCGTCACGCAATTTGTGAATAACCACCTTACACAAATTTCATCGATAGTGAGAGCATTTCTCGAAAAAAAAATACAATGACCTGTTACCTGTTAGTCTACTAAATATTTTTTCGATGAAGAAGATTATTATTGAGAAACTTAACTATTGATTCCTTTTGGTACACTGCTTTCAAAAAGTTTACTCCTAGTGTGCTGCATGTTTGCAGCAGTGCACCAGAGCTTAACATGTCGATTCGAAAGTTTTACTGAAACGCCTTCTGTTGACGATCTCGCAGAATCACATCAAATGGTTGCAGAGGAACTGAGAGAGATTTTTTTAGCAACATGATTTAGCTATTACATCTAATTCATTTTGGGATAAGTATGGAGAAAAGCATTTGAAATGAAATTTTGTGATATTATTCATACGTAAATTTCTTTACTCTTACACAGAGCCGTAGCGTGGACTCCCAGCGCCCTTGGCGAAACCTTTATTAGGCGCCCCTTACTCAGATGTTTAAGAAAACGTGCTATGAGCAGGGAGATTTAATTTTGAATGTTTGCTGTATGACTTCCTAAAACCTCTATAACCTGCATATGTTCCAATAGGTAGAAAGTAAAGGATATTAAAAGACCAGAACATTTCTAGAAATCCGCTGAAGTTTAACGATTTTCTGAAAGATTTAATAAACTAATACAAGTAAATAAAAGATCCAGAAGTGTGTTCACGACATTCACGACAAAATAAAAAGGATTTAATTAGGAAAATAAAATAGCTCTCAATTTTCGCTTGCTATTCGATTTTGATTGCTATCGAATAAAGTCTCATCAAGAAGAACCCTTATATGAAGTGGATGACCATTAGCCCTTTCGATGACGAAAAATTCAATTTCGGAGTGGCTTGGTTTGCAAAAACTACTGATCATTCAATGAACTTCAACTTTGGAGTGAATTGGTTGATTGTGAGAATAGCGATTGGTCCAAGCGGTATCAAGAACAAAACAATTCCGGAGTGGGTTGATTGATGGCCAGAATAACCAACGGCCCTATTCACATCAAGGTATATGAATTTTTGAAGTGGGTCTGACGGTAGTTTGGTAGCACTGTTTGTTTTGGATGAACCAATAAATTTCTACTTTAAAGAAAGTCGGATACTGATCTCCCCCCTCTCCCTAATTTGATTTAGCCGTTACTGAAATCCCTCGATGCATATTCTCATATTCAGCATACCATCATTTCGAATACTCTTTCCCGCTAAAAGCATTACCAGTTTATAAAGATTACACTGGATCAAATGCGATCGCATAGTTGTCGCCATAAAATAAGCGAATTTATCACAAATTCACACAAAGTACTTCCGTACATCAGATAACGGTTTGAATTTTTAAGTCGCGAACAAAAATTATATGTATTTGATTTACGCTTCGCCTTTGGCTTATTGAAGTCCTTATCTGGGGCTCCTTTCCCAGAGGCTTGTTTCATGCTCCTTTCCATTTGCATTTCATGTTCCTTCATTTTCCTTCCACTTTCTTTTCCATCAAGTAAATAATGAAAAAGACATTCCCAAATTGAAGGAGCATGCCAACGTTCTGATACATTGAAATGTTATAACCCCGGGAGTTCCCAGTAAGGGACAAGCCTAGACCCCAAGCTGCTGGTCTGACCAACGGCAGCTTCCGGGGTGGGTGCAAAATGCCTCCTTTCTCCCAGGTCCCAATGACTTTATTCTTAACACTTTACCTTTTTGGCTTATTCAGCGGTATGGGCGGCAATGAGATACAGTGGCAATGGCTTGGTCAGTTAGCAGTGGCACTATTACAGATGGCGTTAGGTACTGGCGCGACGTGTAGCTTGATGGTCGTTGGTCAGATGGTCGTCGAATGACCCGGCGGCGTCCACGAGGTGTTGCTTCTCGACGATCTTATGGCCGAGGTAAATTCCGGAATTTTCATCCGTTGACGGAAGCCGGAAGCCAACATGACGTTAGTTGGCACGATACGTGAGAAAAGCTGGGACGAACAATAGCTGTCGTTATCAGAACTCCGTATGACAAAATGGAGTTCGTGGCGTGGTACCGCCCATCGGTCCGGGCGAGAAAGTACCTTCAGAAATACGAGTCCCGGCACCTCTGGGCACAATGTTAGCAACCTCAGTGATTCTCACTTGGCAGGTCTTGCCAAGCTCGGGGACGATCTTCACTACGCACCGCTCACTGGAAGTCGTCTGCCGACCGGACAGCTTTGGGCAACGGAAGTCGTCTCGCAGAACTAGGGCCAACAGTTGTCAACCCGGAAACCAATAACCAAACGCACTTAGGCACGCGGTAAACCACCAGCAACAGGACGCTGATTTGCAAGATGGCGTCGCGTGTTAATAACATCTACAGTTGGTGAGAGGCGTCGAAAAGGCGCAATCACCACACACGCACGTAGCTGGATTCCCACTTCCCGAACGTCAAACTATCGGACTGACTATATGGGCTGATTTACCACTTATCATCAAATTCCGAGATTCAGAAGGAATGGAATAAACTTCAAAGATGCGAGTTGGCTGTAGGTTCTCAGTATCTCGTACCTCGACTGATCACTTTATTCCTTTCTTCATCGAAGACTCTGGAGCACATAATTTTGATAACCCTATTCATTTGCCACCCACTTTGCCTGTTCTACAATTACGATTAGACACTAACTTGACAAATTATTTCCCTGCATTCCAACACCATACACAAAGTGATACCATTGGGTAACAACTTGTATCAGTTATTGACGGAACAGGGCCTTCCGGAAATACATCAAATGATTGATTATATTACGAGTCCCCGAGAGAATCGTAATAAAAGGTTAAATTTGTATCACTTTGAACCAGTGAATTTTTGAATAATTTTTAATCATTTCCTATAGCGGAACTCTGGATTTTGGCGCCCCCCTAAGGTCAGGCGCCCTTGGCGGGGGCCAACCCGGCCAACCACACGCTACGGCGCTGTCCATGAGGCTTCTCCAGCTAACACACAAGCTCGGAAATCAATGAATCACTCTGTTGGTCTTAAAGATCTCCAGTATCTGAACTCAAGAATGATTTGGATTACCCCAGGAACTCTGGGAATGCTGTGATTTGCATATTCTGGTGTAATGATGTCCCAAGGGGTTGCTCCAACTAACGCACAAGCTCAGGACCCTATGATTCACTCTGTTGGTGTTGTAGAACTTCAAGATCTGAACTCAAGAAAGGTTTGGAGTACCGTAGATATTCTGGGAATGTGGATGTTTTTATATATTGACATAATCACGTCCCATGGGGTTTTTACAACTAACACACAAGCTCAGGAACCTATCAATCACTCTTTTGGTCTTGTAGGCCTCCAAGATCTGAACTCAAGAATTGTTTGGAGTACCGTAGATATTCTGGGAGTCTTGTATTTTGTATATAATACTGTAATAATGTTCCATGGGGCTCCTCCAACTATTACACAAGCTCGGGAACCTATGAAATGCTCTGTTGATCTTGTAGACCTCCAAGATCTGAACTCAAGAATAGTTTGGAGAACCGTTTATGTTTTGGTAACACTGCGATTTGATAAAAAAAATAGTTTAATTATGTCTTAAGTAGCAATGCCAACTTCAAATAAAGATTGAGGCCCCGTAAAACGCTTTGTTGTTAATATAGATCATCAAGATCTGAACTCAAGGAAGGTTTGGAAGCCCTAGAAGATCTCAAAAAAATATTTTACCCCATATTTCTACTTTTTCATGGTTTGCATACGTTTTTGAAGCAGAATGTCCAAAATTTATGTTGAAATACGACGAAAAAAAAATCCGGATTGAATCGGTTAAAAGAAATTCAGAAAAAACCACAAAAATCTATGGAATTTCAATTAGAGACTCAGTAGAAAATTCAGAGGAAACTTGTCACACGTTCGTTAAATTCTTCCTTGAATTCCTTTGGTAATTTTTCTAAAAAAATCTTTGGACATTCTTCCAGTATTTTCTGTGAGAATTCCTCTATGAATTTCTCCATAAAATCGTTCTATTGATCTTTCTGAAATTTCTCCTGAAGTTCCGCTGGAAATTTGTCCGAACGCTTCAGGAATGTCTCCCGAAAAGCCTCCAGGAGTTCCTTTGGATTCCTGCGAAAGTATATCCAAGAACTCCTTCGGAAGATTCTCCAGAAGTTCCTCAAGAACTCCTCCGGTAGTTCCTGCACGAATCCCTTCAAAAGTTCTGACAGAAATTCTTTTAAAAGATTCCCCAGGAATTCCTGCGGAAGATCCTCCAGGGATCCCTACGGAAGTTACTCCATGAATTCCTTCGGAAGCTTGTTTAGGAATTTCTCTAGAAGACTTTCCAAGAATGTTGTCAAAAGATTCTACAAGAACGCCTCCGGATGCAAACTATAAAATTTGTCTGGTATTTCCTTCCGGATTTCTTTCGGAAATTCCTGCAGCAATACCTCAAGAAGCTCCTTCAAGAATTCCTCCAGAAGTTTCTTCATATTTTTTTCAGGGATTCCACCGGAAATTTCTTCATAAATTCCTCAGCAATTCATCAGGAAAATCCTTCAGAAATTCATTCAGCAATCCGGAAATAATCATGAAGTTTCTACAGAAATTCCTTCTCAAGTTCCTCCAAGCATTTCGTCGGAAGTTCCTTCAATAAATCTTTGGGCAGTTCCAACAGGAATTCCTACGGAAATTTCCTCAGCAATCTTCCAGAAGTAATTAGAAGCTCCATCCAGAAGAAATGCGTATAAGCAATAAGAAGCTCCATCAGGAGTTTATCCGGAAGTTGCTCCAGAAATTTATCCAGAAGTTCCCTCAGAAAATTCTTGGATGTTTCTTCAAGTACTTCACGGTAAATTTTGAACCCCTCCAACGAATTTTTCTGAAAAGAAATTTGGGAAAAATTCACATGGAAATTCAGTTAAAAATCCGGTGGAATTTTGATCAAAGACTCAGTAGAAAATTCAGAGAAAACTCGTTGTACACTGTCTTGTGAAAATTTTACAGAATATTCTCTTGAATTCTAATAATTTAAATGTAAAAAAAAAATCATTATAATCATTATTCCACATCAGTAAAACAAGGAGATTATTGAATTTACATACCTATTGGATTTTGAAATATTTCGCTGATAATCATAATTTTAATATTGAAGACATTTGAAGACATTTTTAAAGGACTGAGAAGACATTTGAAAATATCATCTGGCATCCCTGGTGACAGCTCAGTCTTATTTAGTCGCAGCCGCGGGCGGACGCGATCTCACAACTGGCGACGAGGATGGGATCGTAAAAGGTAAATATTGCAGATTTTCTTCGAAAAAAGAACCAGTGGATACTGGTTAGCCGTTATATTACGAAAGTAATGGTTTCGTTTGAAAAATGTTGGAACCAGTGGAACCTTTTTCTTGGTTGGATTTTGCGGAGTAAAAATGATAGTTTCACTGCCGACTGGATGAGAAAAAAGACGCGAGAATTCTCCGTGGGGCAAACTTTGCGAGAATCAGAGTGATTCTCTTGGAGTAGGCGGGAATCTGAAGGATTCCCCTAGTATTAGATGCGAGAATTTTAAGCATTCTCCAGGGGGCAAAGTTCGAGAGAATGTTTGACATTCTCGTGGAGAAGCGGAAATATTCAGTATTTCCCAAATGAAGCAAATCTGGCAGAATCTGTGGATTCTGAAGGTATAGAGAAAATGTTCGGCATTTTCGCGGAGCAAGCGGAAGTTTATAGGATTTCCCGGACGATGAGTTGTTAGGCGGAATCTGTGAATTCTGCAGTAGTCATTGTGGTGCGGAGAGTTTCCCTGAAATGTGAGAGGGCGGAAGACTTCTGGTTTTCCGGATGAAGTTTCGTTGATTTGGATAGTTGTTGTTTTTCTCAGAGAGCGCGGAGTTAATGAGATTTACTGAAGCAGGAAAATGTAAAATTTTGATGAGAATGACATGCAAATGTTACATGGATTTCCTCTGAGCACTTGGAAGTTAGAGGAGTAATACATGTTGATGACAGTGAGTGTCGGCCTCGGAGAGAAAAGAAATAAAATAATGAATGAATTATGATAAGTGGAGGATCAGTATGCATACGGAAAAGTTCATTGTTGGCACTACAATGAAAATGAAGAGATCAGTATTTAAAAGATGCTCCTGTTGCATAACATAAGCCTTCTTGACATTTGGTTGCATTTAAGAGGAAAGATTAGTTGGAGGTAAAAAAAAGAAGAGATGGCAGAGTGTGCAGAGGTGCACTCATGGGTGTTTATCGGTGTGTTTCGCAAAGTTCTGTTCTAAGGTATTGCCGAGCATCGAATGCTAAGAAACTAAATTTTGGAAATTTGGAGAAAATATGGTCATGAATTGACAGTGATGTATTCACTTACTGAAGACCAATTTTTAGTTTGGTGCATAGTAGACATTATTTGATTTGGTGGAGAGTGTTGTGCCGTGACTAGTTACTTATTAAGAGCGATGGTAGCTTTGTCGTCGCAGTAAGATAAGTGGATTGGAGGTGCATGATTCAAGATGCACTTCGGAAGTAAAGTGATATTTAGATTAATCGGAAGTTTCTCGACTCGAGTATAGCCTTTATTGAGACCCTCGGAACTTCGCTTGGATTACCAGTAAGATGTATGGCTACAACGTTGAATGTGTTGAAGGCGGCTGGATTCTATTACGACCCTATCTTGAGATTTGTGAGGTTGGAAATTATCAAACTCTTGACTATCACCATGTAGATATCTGAAAAGTGCTGGAGGCAACGATGTCCCGGTTTGAGATGTAAAGTCATTAAAGTGGAAAAAGGGAGATTGCGCTTCTTCTTTGGCTGAGGAATATGATACGCAGCTGCAATTTGCGAGTGGGCGGTGTTTGATTCTTGTTCCGGTGTAAAGGATTCCAGAATGATAGATTCATCGGTGGGTAAAGGTAGAGTCCTGTAGGAGTAGGAAGAGTACTGACATGTGCCGCATTGGACAGGTCTCCTGATCGTTTGGAACACAATTTCGTATGGGAATGGACGATGAATATTGTTCTAATTCTGACAGTGTCGACACTTTGTAATACACGCTCTTCAGGTAAAGTAATGCCCCATCGTGTAGGCTGCACGATGAGTGTATGTATTGCAGGTGAATATCATTATTTTGCACTACCTTCATGCTTGGAAATTGTGGAAATACTTGATGAGGACTGGGTTTCGATGGGAGTGGCTTCAGTTGTGCATTTCAACGAGACGGTTGATACATGGCGTTGGTAGGTGTGATAAGGCATGCTGATTTGTGCGTTTAGAGTTCTTTTCCGGCTATGTGGCTGGTCAAACTGGTTTTATCCTAATTGAAAATTCAGAAGATGTAGTGAAACAACACAGCCTTGCGAGCGAAGGCGTACCGTTCCCAGTCCGGAGATGACGAGTTCGATTCGAAACATTCTCGATCCCTGGGAATAGTATACCCATTGTGCTCTCCACACAAGATACATACTCATGCAATGGTGGGCATAGAAAAGCTTCCAATTAAGGAAGTGCAGATAGAATACTAAGTTCCAGTTGGAATGTTGAGCCATTGAAAAAGAAGAAGAAGAAGTGTGTTATAAGATGGGTTGTGATGTAGCAACGAAGAGGCTAGACCTGACTATTTGTGATTTAATGTGATCTTTGGATTCGGTATGTTTCACATGAGAGGTACATTTTTGTTGGTGGCTGTGAAGAAGACTGTTTCTGTCTGCAATTGCTTGAGCCCTGTAGAAGAAGGGTCGAATTCTTTATCCGAGGGCATTTGTCATAATATAGTAAAGTTTCTTTTAAAATACGTGGAACTGTATATAATGAGAGTCGATGCATAAATATTCATAGTAGTTCGAACCGGTGTGTGGTCGTGGTGTAAGGGTTAATTTGTAGTATGTTGGAGGTATGCCCGCTGGTGTTAGTATGATTATGGTTTGTTCGTCACATTTTACTGTTTTGCGCTAAAATTCACTAATTGCCACTCAGTTCTGGAGTTTCTTGGTTTGTGTAGTATATACCTACACAAGTGTTTGTTAATAATGAGATTGAATGCCGGGCAGTTCACGTTAGCAGGGGATTCATTCCAATATTGGCAAGTATTCTATAAACACTTGTTCACCATGTTTGTTCGTGTATAAATCGGTAGACATAAGAGGAGCTAAGAAAGAAAGAGATTACATCGGTCGAGTACGACTTTTGAACGGCAAAGTTAGGGTTAAGGTACGGATTTACTTCATATGACCGGAGGTTTAGAGGGGGGTTTAGGCTTGATGTGTGCGCAATGTAGGTGGGAGACTGTTATTGAATCCATACCCTTGGCGATTTATTGTGTGATAGGTTGACGAAACGCACTATTCGAGGAGGATAGATATGAAGTTGTGAAGAGGAGGTGTTTATACTTGCCCTTGAGTTCGCCCTGAGGCGAGCATATTTTCACGTTGTTTTATGTTTGTGTATAATTATTAGGTCATCAATAACTTGAAATGTGGGTACAAGTTTAAATGTTGAAGACGTTGCATGAAACGTTTGCTTCATCAGAAGTCCTTTCCTTTATATCGAATCAGACTACATTGGATACTGTTTGGTCGAAAAGTGGTCTGCGTTGGATAGCGCTTTTGGGTTCATACCCTAGGCAAGATAATCACAAAAAGCTGCATATACTGATATGTTTTGAATGCTATTTACGGTTTTTGTAGAAGTACATGGAAACATGCCAGGCATACTAGTACTTATAGAAATAGTTAACAATAACTGGATTAACAATATTATGACCATTATTGATTGTGGTGAGCGGTGAACATTATTGATTAAACTATGATGATTTGTATCACAAGCAGGCTTATGTAGCGAAAGTTGAATAATTTCAGAAAAAGATTTGAAAGATCCATTCGAAAGTTTCATCTACAGGAATAGGGCAGGAATCAGCATCTTGGCGCTTCATGAGACATTCAGATGATGGGATAATTTTCAAAAATAGATGCTAATTGTGAAAAATCACCGGACATGGTCGCCAATTTCGAAAGAAGAGGAAGGAAGGGCATGCAGCAATAGGATTATACTGTAAAAGGTGGATATATAGTGCCAGTCATTCATGGCATAAGGGTTGGTAAAAATAAGTCGTGACTAAGACAGTTCTTGTATCGAAATTCAGTTGGTGATTTGAAGTGAAGCGAAGTTAAAGATGGAATCTATTATCAAGACACTGAAATTAATTTTGAAATCTTTGTGGGATTGCAGTAATTATTAGAACGCGTGCATTGTAGTTTATTCAAGTCTGTTTGGACTATAATAATGTATCATATGGTAACAAGTTCAATCAAATGGTGGTGAATTTATACTAGAGACATTTACCACATGACAACAGTAGATACAATGACCATTTACTTAAATTTAGCCTGAAGTTCGTCTGGCATAACTTGCGATGATATCTTGAGTTGGTGTGAAACCGTTAAGTAATTCAATATGTATAATCCAAACATGTTGGCCATTTTTATATCAAAAGGGGGATTGTAGTATATTAGACGCGCATTACCGTACAATTTATGATGAAATGCACAATATGTAAACAGTCATTAAATGTGTAGCTCTTGCATTTGTTATGTGTTCGGCAACACTGTTCATGATGATGATTGCTGGTGAGATGGTGACAGCTCAGTCTTATTTAGTCGCAGCCGCGGGCGGACGCGATCTCACAGGAAGCATCGACGAAGAGAAATCGATCAATGCAGTTACGCCCCTATGATTCTAAGCACGAGAATTGCTTTGATTTTCAAGTGTCACAATACTCCTGTTCTTTTCCGTCATTGCCGGAGCTCCATCAGTTGATGGGCCTTCAATTTTAAAAGAAGAGTTCAAGCTCCTTCATACAGGTCTTAACAGCTTTCCTCAGGTCTATACCTGTGGTAGTCGTTTCTTTCATTATGATCAAAGCTGCTAATTCCTTTGTAATTTGAAGATGGTCATCAATTACCCTTATGAAGACAGCTACATGTGCTCTGTTTTTACATTCAGTATTCTCATCAATTGGGCTGCAAAATGGTGGGTTGACATCAAGGAAGGAGCGCCCAACAGAGCTCTGGTCCCCACAAGTCCCTATCTCACGCATCCACGGGTCGTCCGATGACAAAAGACCGCCAGCTAAGGGTTGTGTACTTAGCTGGTAGTGCAGCCTGGGCACTGTTGTCCTTCTGACATAGAGTGGCTAGAGTGAGAAGGTACGCCTCGAGGGTCAATTACGTAATCAGGCTGCAGCCTAATCAACGTTTACGCACCGACAAACGATAAATCCGACGACATGAAGGACACGTTTTATGAATGTCTTGATAAAGCCTATGGAGAGTGCCCAAAGCATGACGTGAAAATTGTTATCGGAGACGCTAACGCTCAGATCGGTAGAGAGGACTTTTTCCGTCCCATAATCGGTAGGGAGAGCCTACACTCCGCTACCAATGACAACGGCCTACGGCTAGTAAATTTTGCTGCTGCCAGAGGGATGGCCATCAGTAGCACCTACTTTGCACGAAAGAACATCCGAAAGCACACCTGGAGACACCCAAATGGTGAAACTTGCAATTCTGGTGGATGGGCGCCATTTCTCGGATGTTATCGATGTGCGGACATTCAGAGGTCCGAACATTGACTCTGATCACTACCTCGTTGTCAGTAAAATTCGATCACGGTTGTCAACTGTATCGAACGAAAGATCACAGCGAACGATGCGTTACAATATCCAGCGATTGTCGGCGGAAGGAGTATCGGCTGAGTACCGCCAGAAGCTCGACGAACGGATAAGCGCAATCAACATTAGCGACAACATCAATGATCTATGGGAGTCGATCCATGGAGCGGTGAGCACAACAGCACGAGAAGTGGTAGGCACTGCACAGAGGCGACCCAGGACGGGTTGGTTCGATGTGGAGTGTCAGAGAGTGACAGACGAGAAGAACGTTGCCAGAAGCCGGATGTTGGTGTCGGGTACCCGATCGAATAGAGATCGGTACAAGGAAGCAAGAACAGCCGAAAAACGAACCCACCGCAGGAAGAAAAAAGAGTACGAAGAACAAGTTATTAGTGAGGCGCAGGAAAAAATGGAGCAGAACGATATGCGGAGGTTTTATGAGTCTGCCAATGGCGTGCGGAGAAAGACAGCGCCATCTCCCGTCATGTGCAACGACCAACAAGGGAATTTGCTGACAGATAAAACTGAAGTGGCTGCCAGATGGAAGCAACACTTCGAGACTTTGTTGAATGGAGGAAGTGACGGTGCATCGGTGAACAGAATAAATAGTAGCGACGGCGGACAAGCTGTGGAGTCACCTACACTAGATGAGGTTAAAAAAGCTGTCAAAGAGCTGAAAAACAATAAGGCTGCAGGGAAGGATCAGCTCCCGGCTGAACTTCTCAAACATGGCAGTGAGCAGCTTTATGAAGTTCTGCACCATATTATGTCGAAAATATGGGGAGACGAGGAAATGCCTGCTAGCTGGTTGGACGGCCTCATTTGCCCTCTCTTTAAGAAAGGGCACAATTACCGAGGAATAACCCTCCTTAATTCGGCGTACAAAATTATGTCCCGTATTCTGTTCAACAGATTGAGACCGCTTGAAGAGTCCTTCGTCGGCGAATACCAAGCAGGTTTTCGTGAGGGCCGATCAACGACGGATCAAATGTTTACCCTGAGACAAATCCTTGATAAATTCCGGAAGCACAACTTGCAGACACATCATCTGTTTATTGATTTCAAGGCGGCGTACGATTCAGTGAAACGGAATGAATTATGGCAAATTATGCTTGAACATGGTTTTCCGGCGAAACTGATACGGCTGATTCGTATAACGTTGGACGGATCGAGATCAAGTGTAAGGGTTGCGGATGAAATATCGACGTCATTTGTTACCTTAGATGGATTAAAGCAGGGTGATGCACTCTCGAACCTACTGTTCAATATAGCGCTCGAGGGAGCGATTAGGAGAGCTGGTACCATTATCACAAAATTGCATATGCTCCTGGGATTTGCAGACGATATCGATATTATCGGAATTGATCGCCGTGCCGTGGAAGAGGCTTTTGCGCCTTTTAAGAGGGAGACAGCGAGGATTGGACTCACGATCAATACCAGCAAAACGAAGTACATGATCGCTGGCAATCAACGTGGGTTCATTAGTGGTGGTGGTAGCGAAATAGTGCTGGATGGTGAAAAATTTGAAGTGGTAGAAGAATTTGTGTATCTTGGAACATTAGTGACGTGCGATAATGATGTTACCCGCGAGGTGGAAAGGCGTTTTGCAGCTGCAAATAGGGCTTATTACGGACTTCGTAACCAGCTTAAGTCCCGTAGTCTGCAAACGAAAACAAAACTACTCTGATTCTTCCGGTGGCTTTATAAGGCCATGAGACATGGACGTTAAAGGAGGCTGCTCGGAGAGCTCTCGGAGTGTTTGAGCGTAAGGTGCTGCGGACAATACTCGGCGGTAAACAGGAGAACGGTATCTGGCGGCGTTGCATGAATCACGAATTGTACCAGGTGTATAAAGGGCTGGATATTATTAAGCTTATTCAACACGGCAGACTACGGTGGGCTGGTCACGTTGTTCGTATGCCGGAAGAACGTCAAGCAAAGATAATATTTAGTAGAAAACCCGGAAGAGGCCGCAGGCTTCATGGAAGGCCGCGTACACGATGGCTTTTTGCAGTTGAAGAGGACCTGAGGGCGCTCAATGTTCAGGGCGACTGGAAACGATTGGCTCAGGATCGAGTCCAGTGGGGAAGGATACTCCATTCGGCGTAGGTTCATCGAAGAGCTGTAGCCCATCAAGTATCAAGTAAGTATTCTCATCGATTGTAAGTAGGTAGATTCAGAAACAGGTGGCTTTCCACTAACGTTGTTCTCAAGTCTTCTGTGAGAACTCTAACTCTTCGCCGTGCTTTATGGCAAACTAATACTACTGAAGGAGGCCTTTTTCCTAAGAGCACACCATATCAACAACAGCCAATATGCATTCCCTAACAAGTTCTCCGTCCTGGAAAGGTTTCATCCATATTACCAAAATCGCATAACAGTAAAGGTTCCCCCAAACACACGCGACGTGACAGTCGCGACGCGATTCTATCGCTTAGCGACGGCGATTCTGTCGCCATTGGTATGGTAGTGTTAATAGAACATTACCTCGAGCGACTCAACGATAAAATCGTGGTGACCAGTTGTCACCGTCGCGGCGATAAAATCGCTTAGGTCTGGGGGATCCTTAGAACTGGCCCGTTCTGCATTATTCGACTTCATGCCCATATTGAATTCTTTTAATTAGTAATAACCTATACCCTAATTGTTAATAAATGATAAGAAAGAGCTTCTCCAGCCAAAAAGAAAAGCTATCGGGCCGGTTATAAAGTATTTTTTTCTTACACGCTACGGGCCCCAAAAAATAGAGCCAAGTGTCGCATCCGGCCCGCGGGTCGTACATTGGGCAGCCCTGTTCTACGGCGACGCTGGTAGTTACTTGCAGAAATGGCCACATTTGAGGTTCTTCGACGTTGATGGGTACACTTGACAATTTGTCGGAATTGCTGCTTGAGCAGCCGCATTCGGCGACGGGTGTGGTTACCGGCGTTCGCTGACAGTGACTTGAAGATTGGAGGTCATCTCGATGCTTAACGATTTACCGGATTAGCTGCCCAGTTCGCCGTATGCGGCGATTATGGAGTTTTCTGGCATTCAACGATGACTCTAGGTTTTGATGGAAGAGCCGCTTATTTGCACCTGCGCGTGTTCTTTGCCAAATTGCGCTGTGAACTTGCCGCCCCGTTCTGTCCGTCGATGGCACGTGTTTCTGGCCACCGGCTGAGGTGGGCCGATATTACCGGGCTTATCTGTTGCTGGTTCTTGAACTGGTCTCTCCGTCGATCCTTTGTCCTCTGAACGATAGCAGTCTCCGAGCTTTTGCTCCGGGAACCGTAATAAAACGGCCCACACGGACATGTTACACACAATTCATTTCATTTTTATTTATTTAGCTAACTTCTAAACAGATAACACTAAATCAACAATTTGACGCCACAGTGCACGGTTCGAGGTCGCATCTCTCCATCCTTGAATGCGCCCCAGGCTCGCCAAGCCATTATGTACCTGGTCAGCCCACCTCGCTCGCTGCGCTCTACGCCGTCTTGTACCTGCTGGATTGGAAGCGAACACCATCTTTGCAGGATTGCCGTCCGACATTCTTGCAACATCTCCTGCCCTTCGTATCCTTCCGGCTTTAGCTACTTCTGGATACTTGGTTCGCCGTAGAGTAGAACGAGGTCGTGGTTCATTCTTCGCCGTCACACACCGTCTTCTTGCACACCCAACTTGATCAACCGTCAACGAAGCCGGCTTTATAACTACGAACTCATTCACTATTGGTGACAGATGACGGAAGATGAGCTGGGATATCACTTTGTAGGCGGCATTAAGGATGCCGATCGCTTGAAATTTCTCACACTCTAGCTTGTCGCCATTTCGTGTAGATGGGGCATATGCCCTCTTCCTTTCACTTGTCCGGTAGGTGTTAGCTTCCCAGATTCTGACTATCAGTTTGTGCAGGCAAGTAGCCAGCTTTTCCAGCCCCATCTTGATGAACTCAGCTCCGATACCATCCTTACCAGCTGCTTTATTGGTCTTTAAATGTTCGATGGCATACTCAACTTCCCTCAATATTGGGGCTGGTTGGCTTCCATCATCCGATCACCACACGTTCGTCCGTCAAGAAGCTCCCATCCTTATTCCTGCACATTTCGGCTCGCAGCACGATCTTAGAATATAGTTCACCGTTACTAAATTACTAAACACAACTTTTATCTGATATGAAGGTTATACACACAAAGCACAAAGCATTTTTCTAATGCACAAAAACGGATTTCCGGATAAACTGATAAGGTTGATCAAGGCGACGATGGATCGGGTGATGTGCGTAGTTCGAGTTTCAGGGGCATTCTCGAGTCCCTTCGAAACGCGTAGAGGGTTACGGCAAGGTGATGGTCTTTCGTGTCTGCTATTCAACATCGCTTTGGAGGGAGTAATACGAAGGGCAGGGATTGACACGAGTGGTACGATTTTCACGAAGTCCGTCCAGTTATTTGGTTTCGCCGACGACATTGATATCATGGCACGTAACTTTGAGAGGATGGAGGAAGCCTACATCAGACTGAAAAGTGAAGCTAAACGGATTGGACTAGTCATCAATACGACGAAGACGAAGTGCATGATAGGAAGAGGCTTAAGAGAGGTCAATGTAAGCCACCCACCACGAGTTTCTATCGGTGGTGACGAAATCGAGGTGGTAGAAGAATTTGTGTACTTGGGCTCACTGGTGACCGCCGATAACGATACCAGCAGAGAAATTCGGAGGCGCATAGTGGCTGGAAATCGTACGTACTTTGGACTCCGTAAGACGCTCCGATGGAATAGAGTTCGCCGCCGTACCAAACTGACTATCTACAAAACGCTTATAAGACCGGTAGTTCTCTACGGACACGAGACCTGGACGATGCTCGTGGAGGACCAACGCGCACTGGGAGCTTTTGAAAGGAAAGTGTTGCGTACCATCTATGGTGGGGTGCAGATGGTGGACGGTACGTGGAGGAGGCGAATGAACCACGAGTTGCATCAGCTGTTGGGAGAACCATCCATCGTTCACACCGCGAAAATCGGAAGACTGCGGTGGGCCGGGCACGTAGCCAGAATGTCGGACAGTAATCCGGTGAAAATGGCTCTCGACAACGATCCGACGGGAACAAGAAGGCGAGGTGCACAGCGGGCAAGGTGGATCGATCAGGTGGAGGACGATTTGCGGACCCTTCGCAGACTGCGTGGTTGGCGAAGTGCAGCCATGGACCGAGCTGGATGGAGAAGACTTTTATGTGCAGCACAGGCCACTCCGGCCTTAGTCTGAAAATAAATAAATAAATAAATAAATAATAAATAAAACACACAAAGCATTTACTGAGTACGAATGTATTGTTTCAATTTAGTCTTAGATTTAGATGTAGTGAAATCAATACAATTACAATGTATATTATAAGCAGCCATCATTTGATTTATGGGTCTGAAATTCGCATAGTGTGTACGATGACTACTATAGGCAAATAAAATTAGATTTCGCAAAGGTCTAGATGGGATATAAAAAATCAATTTTGATAATATTGCATTTGAGTCGACCTTGTTCGAGATAATATCATTAATGAAAGATTCCATCGAATATTCCCGTCGTTCCTTCATTGTCTAAATATAATGAATCCCCTACTTTGAGCGTGTTTACAGCGACACACTAGGAGTTAAATTTTGGAAGTCAGTATGGCGAAAGCCATCTAATGTTTGATATCTCTAAAATAAGCATTGTGTAGGAGTAGTAGCGGACACCTTTATACATAACTGGTACCAAATAGTTTTTCATTAAATGTTCCTGTGTAGCTTGCTGCTGCGCCAGGAAATCACCCATTGCGCATTATTGCACTCGGCGAAGGTATCGCCTTACTCGGATCACTGTTGGACTCTGACTGAGGGAGAACGATGCTTGGCTGCTTGCTCGTCACCAACACCAAGACGGCATAAACAGCATATAATATAGAGTGTTATACAACAGGGCTGTCTCGCCCCACACATCCCCCTTTCTCTCCGGCTTTTTTTATAAGTCTCTTGCAATTATGTATAACTTGTCCTTGGTTTTCTCTTTTATTGTAAATGTATTATTGAGCTTATATTTAATTAAACACTCGGTAAAAATACCACTACAAAGATTTATTTGCCGAAGGCACCATTCAAAGGCCAAGGAAATCGAAAACCATTTTCAACGGAATATTGTCTTATATTCAGGCAACGAACAGATATTTCCGGTTTGAATAGATGAAGTTTCCTCCAACGGTTGTCCATTCACCTCATTCATATGCTCCAAGATTCAATTTGTACGTTGGTCTTCCTGGTCTTCAACACATAGAGGGCCATCGCACTTTGTAGGTGGTTGTAAGCACGATTTTCTACTATAATTTTGGCGCGTCAATCTCCAGCTGCTGAGCGAAGCACATCAACTCAACACGACGACCTCCTACCAAATATTCCACTCTCTCATCTGTCACTTTCCCATCTAGGGCTAATGCTAATGGCTAATATATATGCCCTTTATTCTTCTTCTCTTCATTGGCATTACATCCCCCACTGGAACATTGCCGCCTCGCAGCTTAGTGTTCACTAAGCACTTCCACAGTTATTAAGTGCAAGGTTTCTAAGCCAAGTTACCATTTTTGCATTCGTATATCATGAGGCTAACACGATAATACTTTTATGCCCAGGGAAGTCGAGGCAATTTCCAATCCGAAAATTACCTAGACCGGCACCGGGAATCGAACCCAGCCACCCTCAGCATGGTCTTGCTTTGTAGCCGCGCGTCTTACCGCACGGCTAAGGAGGGCCCCTATTTCGGTTTATGTCATTTACTTATTCGGTTTATGTCATTTACCATACCCGTCTCAATCCCTACAGATGCGTCTCCGAATTTCGTCGCTGGTTCATTCATTTCATTTATTCAGTTTACATCTAAACAGACAACACTGAATCAACAATTTGACGCTACAATACACGGTTCAAGGCCTGCACCTGGTCTGCCCACCTCGCCCGCTGTGCTCCACGCCGTCTCATTCCTGCCGGATCGGAAGCGAACACAATCTTTGCAGGGATGCTGTCCGGCATTCTTGCAACATGTCCTGCTATCGTACCCTTGCTGCTTTAGCTACCTTCTGGATATTGGGTTCGCCATAGAGCTGGGCGAGCTCGTGGTTCATTCTTCGCCGCCACACAACGTCTTCTTGCACACCGTCAAAGATGGTCCTAAGCACCCGTCTCTCGAATAATCCGAGTGCTTGCAAGTCCTCCTCGAGCATTGTCCATGTTTCATGTCCGTAGAGGACTACCGGTCTTATCAGCGTATTGTACATGTCGTATGGTTGTGCGGTGGTGAATATTTTTCGACCGCAGTTTCTTCTGGAGCCCGTATTAGGCCCGACTTCCACAGATGATACGCCTTCGTATTTCACGACTAACATTGTTATCAGCCGTAAGCAAGGGTCCAAGGTAGACGAATACCTAGACCACCTCGAAGGTATCCCCGTCTATCGTAACACTGCTTCCCAGGCGGGCCCTGTCGCACTCGGTTCCGCCCACAAGCATGTACTTTGTCTACGATGCATTCACCACCAGTC
This sequence comes from Armigeres subalbatus, assembly GCF_024139115.2. Lineage (NCBI taxonomy): Eukaryota > Metazoa > Arthropoda > Insecta > Diptera > Culicidae > Armigeres > Armigeres subalbatus. Next base: position 257,183,234 of record NC_085141.1, read on the forward strand.
CAACTTTTGTTGCTTCACGTTTCAGGCGGGTTACAGTTACAGTTCTGCCACCTTTGCAGATGTTCGGCCGACAATGTCCATGTCATCCGCGAAGCAATTAAATTGACTGGATCTGTTGAAAATCGTACCCCGGCTCTCCGCATGACACCAATGTTGAACAACAGGCACGAAAGTCCATCACCTTGTCTCAGTCCCCGGCGCGGAACAAATAAATTGACTGGATCTGTCGTCGCTGGTATTGATTCCGTAGATCTGCAGTCAAAAAAAAGTACGCGAACACAATAACCGCCCTAGTTTCAGCTCCGAACTTCTTCTGAAACGAACTTTCTCTCGGAGTTTGATCTGTCAAACTAAATTATGCGTTTTTTTAGTGCAATATTATGAGAATCTAACGCACTCCGTCCGAAGTTGGGTTTCTAGCCTATATCTTGCATGCTATGAGGGCATAAACACCAGCTATCTCGCATCGACAAAACACGCTAGCAGTGCACCACTACCGTGGGGCATCGAAATCCGTACACTTAAGCACCTTAGTATATGAAAAAGTTATTAGAACATAGGAATCGAACTCAAATAAAACGTTTGTCACTAACACAGGAGCATGAAGGCCTCTACTTTTGAAGTGTGTCAGATTTACTCATTAAAAACTACGAAAAACATGATAAAATAAGGAATAAATTCAACTACTCCCGACTCGAAATCCGTCCACCGTGGACGGATTTCGAATCAAAGGATCAAAATCCGTACAGCTATTTTTTACCTAAATATTTTAATTGAAGTAATCTGATTGACTAAACCACCACTGTAAATAGTTCGATACGCACCTTGAGAAGCCATCCCTTCGATTTGTATTCCGCTCATCTTATGTAATGATTCGCAATTAGCAATTAAAACACAGTTACTTTTGGTGCAATTATGCTCTACCCAAAACAAAATGGCGGCAAAAACTCCGCATTTGGTGGGTGGAGATTTGTTTTTGATTTTTGTTGTTTTAATTTCAAAGCCTTCTTTCCCTTTCTGTGTCCTAAAAGCTTACTGCCTAGTATCTGAACAGGATAAGATAAATTATTTCTACATTAATTACTTTTAACCCCCTTTAATTTGTTGATATCTCATGAGGTGGACGGATTTCGGTGCTGTACGGATTTCGGTTCCGCACGGTATCTTGTGCATCTTCGCATTCGTTCAAAAGCCTTCATTCCTTACACAAGCAAAATTATCGGCCACATATAGCAGATAAGCAAATTCTGCATTTATTATCCGCTCTTTTTTTTCGTTATTCAATCACACGCACATTCTCTAAAAATAGTGATCGACATCACTATATGTGCCATATTCCGAGTACTGATCAAATTTGACACGATATTTTAGGGAGCATCAGAGCTAGCGAAATATCAAATTCTTTTTCATATGAAACTGTATCTGAATGATAAATACATCTCAAGACAAGACTGATCACCATCGATGTAAACTCATGGTGCAGCTACATTGTCTTCTTTTATGTCTTTTCCTGTCATGTACATCGTTTTCCAGGTGGTCATGACTGTAGCAGGTTTCCTCTATCTTGTCGTTCCGTGTCAAAGCACCATTTCCGACATTGCTAAACGGTCCTGCTACAAATCATACTAATAGAGTTATTCCATACCAAAGCGTAACTCTCTGAATGTTCCCGAAAGGATCGAAAGCGTTTGTGTAATTTAAAATACTCGTTTTTCCCCTTTCCAACGTCGCCTTAACTAATCTTGTAAGTTTTTCCGAAAGTTCACATTCGTGCATTAAATGCCATAGCAAACGAACATAACAAAACGATACAGATTTATTTTTAGTATTCTATTCTGTAGTGTGCTCATAACATGTAAGGGAAGGTAATCATATGATAATTATTTCTGCCTCATACACAGCTGGTCGTATGGGATCAATCCCAAGTTCAAGCTTTCAAGTTCTCCTACTTTTTTCTCTCCATATATTTCTCATGTTTTAGCAATCGCTAAGATTAGAAATATACTGAATACCGGTTCCATCTTCTATTCTTTATCTACAACTTGACTAATTCTAGCCGTAACTGTTAGAAATCGAAAAGAGCGAAAGAAAGCTCGTTTTGGCATCCATTGCAACCTGTTAATCAAGATGAGCCTCTTCCATAGAACCTATCCCCTAGATTCCAATAATATTCTCGTGGCGAGTGCAGAAGTGTTCTTGGTTTACAATGTGGCGAGTGACTGCATCTTTTATCAATTCCTTTACATCTACGATAGCCCGAAAGGACGTGGCCAACGCCGTTTGTTAACCCCCCTAGAGCTTTTGAACTGAGTACATTGAGGTGCTCAGTGCAAATCTCATGCCCTAGCCATTGGCTCTCTACACAATTGCGATTGTTCTGGTAAAACACGGGGTAGCAACTACGACATGTAAGGTTATCATGCTCATGCTCTACTTTGTTAATGCAGTGTTCTTCTCATAAGACAAGAACCTCGACTAGTTCTATTTGCTTTTGGAGCGAAACATCGTGATTTCGCATGAATTAAAACTCAAGCATAATCCATTTCTTCAAATTTGCGAGCAAGTTTTCCAAAACATTAGGACTCCAATATTAAGATCTGGGTAGGGATCTGGGTATTATTTAACCACCATGGTTGGAGATACATTCAATATTATTCCTGACATTCGATATTAGCTGTACCAAGTTGGGGTCTCCAGTTAGCCTTGTGAGCAAAAACGTAGGATTGCCACTGCTTATAGAATACGAAGTTGAAATGCAGAGCCATAGATGGGATATCACAATTGCTAAACATTACTTTATTTTGCAATTTGAAATCAAGGCTCTTCAAAAGCGTCATTGCGGCATCCACAACTTCAATATTACTTTCTTACAACGTGCCTTTGCAGTTTTTTTTAATTCGCATTTTTTTTATTCGGTGGTTCACTAAAACCATGCCACAATAAGCTGAATTTGGCAGATTATTATGCATTATTTTGTATTGTGTATTTTGTTTTATAACCAACATCGATTTTGCACTTATGGCACTGGTACTTTGGCTGCTAGGTTGAGGTAAACTAGATATTTGATACATGACCAGGTGAGTCATTGGTAATCTTGAACTAAGCTTAGATTACGCAAGTGAATTGAACAAGTCGTTTGACTTGAACGTCTAAACCCCTCCGTTCAACTCACTTGCACGAAAAGAAAGTTGAACATGTTCAACCTTTGGCAAGTCAAATGAATTTTACTGAAATGATCAAATTACTTGCCTTTTAAAAACCTCGGTTAAAGCATAGCATGATACTTTAGGATCGACGCTCCATTGTTGTTTCCTCAGAAACTTGCTTTGTGTTTTCTAGTGCTTTTAACACACCATTGTGAACGGACCTTTCAAATCGCCCACGACATGCTTTGAACTGTGTTCCAACTCGCAAACCCTCAGCTATTAAATTTATCTGGCTGTCATCATAACTCGCATATCATTCCAACTTTTCTTGACGGTCTTCCCAACACGCCATTACGGTTCTCAAAACACGTACAAAATCTCAACTTTTCTTTGCGGTCCACCTAACACGACATTTCAGTTCTTTCACACGCAAATCATTCAAGCTTCACTTAGCGAGCTTACCAATACGCCATTATGGTCTTTTAAACACGCTTATCTTCAACCGTCTAAGACGAGTTAAGTAACTCCATTTAATTCCACCAATTATTTCGATAACTTAGATACGTATGTCGACCACAACTGTGTGGTCGGCTTCAGTGTCTCGTACTTAACTCGACGACGCTAATCATTTCTACATTGCTTGGCGGTCTTCAAAACACGCAAGTCATTTAATCTTTACTTGGCTGTTCACTAAACACGCCATTGCAGTACTAAAACACGCAAATTCTTTCATCTTTTACTTGGCGGTTCTCCAAACATGCCACAGCAGTTCTTAAAATACGCAAATGATTTTATCTCTACTTGGTGGTCTTCCCAACACGTCATAGCGGCCCTCAAAACCCGCAAAAAAAATCATCTTTACTAGGCGGTGCTCCAAACACGCCATTGTGGTCCTCAAAACTCGCAAATCATTCCATCTTTATTTGGCGATCCTCTAAACACGTTATTGCGATCCTCAAAACTCGCAAAACAATTCATCTTTTCTTGGCGGTCCTCCAAACTCGCCATTGCGGTCCTCAAAACTCGCCAATCATTACACCTTTTCTTGGCGGTCCTCCAAACTCGCCATTGCGGTCCTCAAAACTCGCCAATCATTTCATCTTTTCTTGGCGGTCCTTCAAACACGCCATTGCGGTCCTCAAAACTCGCAAAACAATTCATCTTTTCTTGGCGGTCCTCCAAACTCGCCATTGCGGTCCTCAAAACTCGCCAATCATCTCATCTTTTCTTGGCGGTCCTCCAAACACGCCATTGCGGTACTCAAGACACGCAAACAATTTCAAATATTCTCCGTTTTACTTACTTACGCAACCGCGTCTCTCCCAATTTAGAGCACCGGTCCCCACGTAAACACTGCAAAAAGCAAACATCCTTCTTGGTTCAGGAATTTACCTTTTCTTCTGAGATTGCGCAGTGGGTGATTTCCATGACGCAGTATTTTTATCAGGCACATTAGTTTTAACATTATTCCACTTGATATTAACAAAAAATGAGCAGTAAAACCTGCCACTGTCGCCAAATGTGTAGCTTGCTGCTGCGCCAGGAAATCACCCATTGTGCATTATTGCACTCGGCGAAGGTATCGCCTTACTCGGATCACTGTTGGACTCTGACTGAGGGAGAACGATGCTTGGCTGCTTGCTCGTCACCAACACCAAGACGGCATAAACAGCATATAATATAGAGTGGTATACAACAGGGCTGTCTCGCCCCACACAGTTCCTACTGTTGAGAAAACCCGCGTTAGATGTCTTTCGCCATACAACTTCAGGTGGTTAACTCATACTGGCTATTATCACATACATTAGCGCCTGAAGCTAGCTGCGTCGGGTATAGGAAACCAGCCACTGTATGTGATTCATTAGCATGCATCGTGCTTTATAAGATGGGAGTGGAAGTTGAGTCCACCCTAACTTGCGTAGTCCATATAATAAAAAATGCGTTTGTAACGACTCAATGAATTATTGACAGTGGCTGGTTTTGTACCCACCGCGCAGCATCCAGGCGCTATAGTATATGCGCAAGTAGCCAGCATGAGTTAATCGCAAGAAATTTGTATGGCGAAAGACACGTAACGCGGGTTTTCTCAAAATTAGGAACTTTTTATGAAAAACTATTTGGTACCAGTTATGTATTTAGGAAAAAGTTATGGATTTCCAGAAAAACTGACACGGTTGATCAAAGCGACGATGGATCGGGTGATGTGCGTAGTTCAAGTTTCAGGGGCATTCTCGAGTCCCTTTGGAACGCACAGAGGATTACGGCAAGGTGATGGTCTCTCGTGTCTGCTATTCAACATCGCTTTAGAAGGGGTAATATGAAGAGCAGGGATTAACACGAGTGGTACAATTTTCAATAAGTCCGTCCAGCTATTTGGCTTCGCCGGCGACATAGACTGCACGTAACTGTGAGAAGATGGAGGAAACCTACATTAGACTGAAGAGGGAAGCTAAGCGGATCGGACTAGTCATCAATACGTCGAAGAAGAAGTACATGATAGGAAGAGGTTCAAGAGAAGACAATGTGAGCCACCCTCCGCGAGTTTGCATCGAAGGTGACAAAATCGAGGTGATAGAAGAATGTGTGTATTTGGGCTCACTGGTGACTGCCGAAAATGATACCAGCAGAGAAATTCGGAGACGCATAGTGGCTGGAAATCGTACGTACTTTGGACTCCGTAAGACGGAGCGATCGAATAGAGTTCGCCGCCGTACCAAACTGACAATTTACAAAACGATCGTTAGACCGGGAGTCCTCTACGGACACGAGACCTGGACAATGCTCGTGGAGGACCAACGGGCACTTGGAGTTTTCGAAAGGAACGTGCTGCGTACCATCTATGGTGGTGTGCAGATGGCGGACGGTACGTGGAGTAGGCGAATGAACCACGAGTTGCATAAGCTGCTGGGAGAACCATCCATCGTTCACACCGCGAAAATCGGACGACTACGGTGGGCCGGGCACGTAGTCAGAAAGTCGGACAGTAACCCGGTTAAAATGGTTCTCGACAACGAACCGATGGGCACAAGAAGGCGAAGTGTGCAGCGGGCAAGGTGGATCGATCAGGTGGAAGATGACTTGCGGTCCCTCCGTAGACTGCGTGGTTGGCGACGTGTAGCCATGCACCGAGCCGAATGGAGAAGGCTTTTATATACCGTACAGGCCACTTCGGCCTTAGTCTGAATAAATAAATAATAAACATCACCCGATCCATCGTCGCTTTGATCAACCGTCTCAGTTTATCCGTGTGTGGCCCCAAATGGCCGGAGCGAAATGCAATGACGGCAGCTCTCCGGGGGTCGTGTGCACGCTACGGCGGTCTGACCAGAAGAGCCGAGTCATGGCTTGCTGCGCACTGATGGATACGTTGAGGTGTTAATGTATAATCACTAGCTGATGGTAATATACTCAAACCCCACATTTCCCTTCTTCTCTCATTAAAAAAGGCAAAAAAAATCCTCTAGCATAGAACGCATTGATTTTTTAAAAGTTACTTGCGCGAGATGAAGATGAACATATTGCTTTTGAGAAACCGATGATTTCCTTTAAAAACTGAACTCCAAAATAAACTTGTCTGATCATCGTGGTTTTCAATCGCAGAACAACGAAATGCAAGTCAATAGGTTGTATCATTTAAATGTAGAACTAAATTGGTAATTAATCTCACAAAAACATTTTGTATTGTACCAATAATCTAAATATCTTATACCGTGTATTGTAGCAATAATCTGAATATCTTATACCGTCCATTAAATCCAACTATCAGCTTTATATATAGTAATACCAGCATGCTGTCATTAAACATATCGATGTTGAACTTGCTAACAATCGCTTAGAACATGGGTTCCCAAACTGTGGGCCACGATTCCCAGGGAAGTGGTGGGCTGATCAATGATGGGTTGCGAAAGACGAATCTTGATTCATTATTTTGTCCCACAAATCTATCACAGCCATTAGATTTGGATCTATGTAGTGAATGGAGAACAATAAATTTTGAGATTTTGTCAAATACAACGGAATCCAAACAATTCAAATCCAAGCCACATTCTAATCTAAATCCGTTCCAAATCCAAATCCAATCAAGTGAGATTCTAATCCAAATTTAAATCAAATTCAATCCAAATCCAGTCCAAATCCAATTCAAATTCAGTCCAAATCCAATCCAAATCCAGTCCAAATCCAATCCAAATCTAACCAAAATCTAATCCAAATCCAATCCATATCCAATTCAAATCCATTCCAATCAAATCCAACCAAAATCTAATTCAAATCCGTTCGAATTCCAATTCATTTCCAATCCATTCAAAGTAATATAATGATGGGGTATGAAGCAATTCATAATGGTTTGTTTAATCTAAAGCGAACTTATTTTTTTTTTCAAATTCTAAAAGCCAATGTGGGAGGGTCGCAAGCAATATGCGATTCTCCTAGGTGGGTCAATAACTATAACTCCAAACTTATGACTTTGTGAATACTGGCAACATTTTTGGAGCTTCGTGAATGTTGGATATCTCATCCGACGGGTAATTCCGCTACGACTACTTAGTCAGTAAATTCCAAAATAACCTCAAGATAATATATTAAGCCTTCTAAACAACTTTGTAGCATACGATAGATCTCCATATCTCTCAGATTTCGATAGAACTAGCTTAACTGGTAGTCTTATGTACACTAAAGTCGCTAAGTTATACATTTCAAACTAAATTTATTTTAACCAAAATAAATGCTTCCGTGACCCACCTTGAGATTTTTTAAATTGTCAACTTTTTTCCTCGGCAGTCTCCCAGACACGCCTTGTGGTATTGCAAACCATAAACCAGCGGTGGCCCATGCTATGTGATTTTTCAAACCACAATCCATTTTCCAGCGGTCTTCCAGACGCGCTTTGTGGTTTTTCAAACCACAAACCATTTTCCAGCGGTCTTCCAGACGCGCTTTGTGATTTTCCAAACTACAATCCATTTTCCAGCGGTCCTCCAGACGCGTTTTGTGATTTTCAAACCACAATCCATTTTCCAGCGGTCTTCGCGCTTTGTGATTTTCCAAACTACAATCCATTTTCCAGCGGTCTTCCAGACGCGCTTTGTGATTTTTCAAACCACAATCCATTTTCCAGCGGTCTTTCAGACGCGCTTTGTGATTTTCCAAACCACAATCCATTTTCCAGCGGTCTTCCAGACGCGCTTTGTGATTTTCCAAACCACAATCCATTTTCCAGCGGTCTTCCAGACGCGCTTTGTGATTTTCCAAACCACAATCCATTTTCCAGCGGTGTTCTAGACGCGCTTTGTGATTTTCCAAACCACAATCCATTTTCCAGCGGTCTTCCAGACGCGCTTTGTGATTTTCCAAACCACAATCCATTTTCCAGCGGTCTTCCAGACGCGCTTTGTGATTTTCCAAACCACAATCCATTTTCCAGCGGTCTTCCAGACGCGCTTTGTGATTTTCCAAACCACAATCCATTTTCCAGCGGTCTTCCAGACGCGCTTTGTGATTTTCCAAACCACAATCCATTTTCCAGCGGTGTTCTAGACGCGCTTTGTGATTTTCCAAACCACAATCCATTTTCCAGCGGTCTTCCAGACGCGCTTTGTGATTTTCAAACCACAATCCATTTTCCAGCGGTCTTCCAGACGCGCTTTGTGATTTTCCAAACCACAATCCATTTTCCAGCGGTCTTCCAGACGCGCTTTGTGATTTTCAAACCACAATCCATTTTCCAGCGGTCTTTCAGACGCGCTTTGTGATTTTCAAACCACAATCCATTTTCCAGCGGTTTTCCAGACGCGCTTTGTGATTTTCCAAACCACAATCCATTTTCCAGCGGTCTTCCAGACGCGCTTTGTGATTTTCCAAACCACAATCCATTTTCCAGCGGTGTTCTAGACGCGCTTTGTGATTTTCCAAACCACAATCCATTTTCCAGCGGTCTTCCAGACGCGCTTTGTGATTTTTCAAACCACAATCCATTTTCCAGCGGTTTTCCAGACGCGCTTTGTGATTTTCCAAACCACAATCCATTTTCCAGCGGTCTTCCAGACGCGCTTTGTGATTTTCCAAACCACAATCCATTTTCCAGCGGTGTTCTAGACGCGCTTTGTGATTTTCCAAACCACAATCCATTTTCCAGCGGTCTTCCAGACGCGCTTTGTGATTTTCCAAACCACAATCCATTTTCCAGCGGTCTTCCAGACGCGCTTTGTGATTTTCCAAACCACAATCCATTTTCCAGCGGTGTTCTAGACGCGCTTTGTGATTTTCCAAACCACAATCCATTTTCCAGCGGTCTTCCAGACGCGCTTTGTGATTTTCCAAACCACAATCCATTTTCCAGCGGTCCTCCAGACGCGTTTTGTGATTTTCAAACCACAATCCATTTTCCAGCGGTCTTCGCGCTTTGTGATTTTCCAAACCACAATCCATTTTCCAGACGCGCTTTGTGATTTTCCAAACCACAATCCATTTTCCAGCGGTCTTCCAGACGCGCTTTGTGATTTTCCAAACCACAATCCATTTTCCAGCGGTGTTCTAGACGCGCTTTGTGATTTTCCAAACCACAATCCATTTTCCAGCGGTCTTCCAGACGCGCTTTGTGATTTTCCAAACCACAATCCATTTTCCAGCGGTCTTCCAGACACGCTTTGTGATTTTCTAAACCACAATCCATTTTGCAGCGTTCTCCCAGACGCGCTTTGTAGCAATTAAAACCCATTACATTGTGTTTTTTAATCATCAGATATTTTAACATATTATCAAATTACCAATTGAATTCAACTCACCTTTTGAAATAAGCGTCAGGATCCAACAAATAACCTGGCAGGATCGCCAAAATGTGTGGCCCCAAATGACCGGAGCGAAATGCAATGACGGCAGCTCTCCGTGGGTGCGTGTGCACGCTACGGAGGTCTGACCAGAAGAGCCGAGTCATGGCTTGCTGCGCACTGATCGACACGCTGAGGTGTTAATGTATAATCACTCGCTGATGGTAATATACTCAAACCCCACAATCCGGAAATCCGTTTTTGCAAAAGATATTTTAGTTACTAGATAAAGATTGTCGCTGTCGTCGCTGTCCGGAACATCTTTTGCTGGCGAGCATAGGGGAGCTAAATGTCAAAGAAGGAAAATCCATACGATTTGACAGGTATGTACCACACATGTTTCGGACAGCAGAACAAAGGGAACAGTAGCGACAATCTTTATCTAGTAACTAAAATATCTTTTGTTTTTGCGCATAAAAGCTGCCATAGCTAGTCCCGATCGATTGTACTATATGCGGCTTTGAAATCGATGAATAGATGATGCGTGGGCACGTTGAATTCGCGGCATTTCTGCTGTACTTGGCGAAAGGCGAACACCTTATTTCCTGGAGATCCGTAGCCGGTAAAGGAAATAAACGGGAACCTTCTTGCGAACGAGCGTGATGTGATTCAAAGGTGGCGGCAGCACTACGAAGAACACCTGAATGGCGATGTGGCAGACGAAGATGGCGGTATGGTGATGAACCAGGGAGAACGCGCGCAGGACATAATTTTAAGGGTTGTCAATAAACCACGTAGACTCCAACTTTCGTGCGTTGTTAGCGCGGTACAGTTGCTCCGTCTCTTCACGGTCTCGATCTTCTTGCTGGCGCTTTTTCCTCCGGAAAATCGAGTTATGTTTGTTCCGCGCTCGTTTATATCGTGACTCTTAGTATTCCATTAGCATTAGCATCGAACTCGTGATCTCCGGATTGGCAATCCTATACGCATTTGCACACAAGGCTACAAAGCAAGCCCGTGCTGAAGGTGGCTGGGCATCGATTCCCGGTGCGGTCTAGGTGATTTTCGGTTTGGAAATAGTCTCGACTTCCGAATGCAAAAATGGTATCTTAGCTTAGAAACCTCGCAGTTAACAACTGTTGAGTTGTTAACAGTTAACAATAGCGACAACGTCCTAGTGGGAGATGTAAAGCCAATAAGAGAAAGAAGAAGATGTTCCAGTGGGCTAAAAAGTGATAGCCAAAATACTATGTTTTATAATGTACGAGAAAGAAAGAAATAATTGCGCCATATTAAGGTTTTCCCGAGAGCGTTTTCGAAAGAAATTAACATCATCATTTCAGCACGCACATGTGAAGCGCATACTGTTCTCTCCATTCCTTATCCTGTAGAAAACGAAATGTACGTTAAATCTTTCTACAGCTGTTAGCTCACGTTCACGTTCTCACTCGGTATTCTGCGCTGCAGCTGTATAGTTCTCGCTCAAAGTTATTTATATTGTCCGTTTCTTTTCCCACGAGCACTGGACGACGGACTTCGGTACTGGCATATAATCCTTCGAAAGGAAGCAGCTCACTCCAGTTTGGAACTTTCAAGAGTGTAGAAGCAAATACCCACCGCCAAGTGTTTTTGAATCATTTTTAGAGAATTCGATGGTGTAAATAAGCTTTCCAGTGTTTCGTCCCAGCATATTGATTGAATATGCGCCAGTTGATTATCCTATTAAGTTGCCTCTTTGTGGCAGGTAAGTAAACGATTTTAAATTGTTTAAACTCGTGATGCAATTCAATGAACATGAATTGTAGTGTCCATTTTAGTTTAGCAGTGGAAATTACCAACGCATTGTTATTCCAGCTTATATTGCGTTTTTTGTAATCTACTTAGCGCGCGACCCTTCTGACCGCGTTCTATATAGACATATATCAATAGAGGTGCTGCCTGATGGCGCGGTACGAATTGAAATGGATTCTTATTACAGTGCAGTGAAGCACAATGCAAAGGGTCAAAAGTCGTTGTGCTGTGCTGGAAGAGAAGAATATGGCGATGGATTTAATTGTTATCAGGGAATCATCTATTCTTATAGCCTTTAAAGACTACATATGAGCTGTACCATTTCATAAAGAGTACATATCTTGAATGATGTTAATGTCGATATATCTTATTTCACTGAGAATAATTCATAGCAAAATATGTACTCGTTATCAAGTGATAATGCTGCTTTAGTCTGAACAGGCCATTGACCTTATATTTTTTTAATTTTTTTTTAATCAAAACTGTTTTATCTGTTTTATGTTTTGACTTCTAATGGAATAGTGATATTTCCTATGATTGTGAAAGAAGATAACCGTACCCTTAGTGGAGGTAGCACCAATAGTGGAGGTAGTGGGGTTTTAATGAGATTTATCATATTTATAGACTTTACGATGGTTTCAGTTGATGCATCGTGCTTTAAATATCCTGTTAAATGCAACTTACCTTATAATTACGCTTGAAAAACTATTGAAAACAATGATTGAGAACAATGATTGCAAGGTTTCTGAACCTAGTTCACATTTTGCACTCGTGTATTATTAGCAAGACGCAATAATATTCGTATGCTCAAGCAAGTACAAAAGTATACAAAATTTCCATGTGCCGAGAATTGTGCACAGCCACCCTCCAGTCTCGCATCGCATAATAATCCAATCTAGAAAGAAACAACTAGTTTTCTCCGTTCAAATCCAGACACTTCGTGCCTTCAGAGATGTTGTTTGAAATGCAATGTGACATTTTTATGGTTAACAGATGAACAAGGTTAAAATCTGCAGTGATACTTTTTGTGTTCAATATCTTTGTAGTTGAACTCTACAGCAAACTTGAAAAAAAAAACTCAATTTGAGACACTTTACTGAAGACACCATTAATCTAGCATCTCATTTTGGCTAATTGAATTAAAATTTGAACTTTAAATTTGAGTAGGCACTCGAAAGAATCAGCTTTTTATTATAACTTTTTTGCTTTAAATACACCTGAAGAGATAGCGATTTGCAGAAGATTTTTAGGAGACGTAATGATGCATGCATGAACAAAACATATTTATCTGATCATTTCAAAGTTTTATGCTATTTTGATGAAAAAACCCAGATTGATCCACCTTTCAGTGATTGTGCCTTTCTCGTGCATTATTAAACAACCCAATCAAACAATCAAATGCATTATCGGGAAATTCGTTGAAACGCTGAATAATTTGTTATATTCAGAGCCGTAGCGTGGACTTCTGGCGCCCTTGGCGAAAGCTTTATTTATTTTTATTTATTTATTGCTTTCCATCAACTTAAGACAATGTCTTTTATGTTGATAACATGAAGTGCGTCGTTTAGAAGATTTAAAAATAAGTTACTTCTTTGATTGACTTCTACATTGATCTTAACAGGATCAATTCACTAGCTGATAAACTGCTTTCTTGAATGCTGATATCGAAACGAGATTTTGTACACTTGATTGTAAACTGTTCCAATTATAAATACTTCTGACAAAAAAAGAACGCGAGTAGTATGCCGTCCTAGATCTGGGCATTAAAAACTTTATACCTCTTTGACTTCTCAAACGAACTAGTTTTGAATGTAGATATTGAGGACCTTTTTCCGTTACAAGAGAATGAAATAAAAGCAAGGATCTCACTTGAGAGAAATCGTTCCATGAGCAGCCAATCAACGAACTTTGCAGATGCGAAACCCGAGCATATCGATTTAAGCCATATACGTACCTTATGCAACAGTTTAAAGCTACTTTAAGTTTATTTAAAACAGTTGTGGATGCTTGGGAGGTAATGAAATCACAGAATAGGAAATGAGGGTAAATCAAGCTCTTGAATAATTTTAATCTCGTATCTTTTCGTAAGAAATAAGCATTATAACGCAAAGTGCGCAGCACCGAATAAATTTCAATATTTAAAATATCGTCTGAAATCTTATCGTTCAGCCATGACTCTGAAATACATATAACATCGACGTTAGATACAGCAGTTATTTTTCGTAGCTCATCAAGTTTCGACATCCTCCTAACGCAGATACTTTGCCTGTTCATACAACAAACAGAGAGCTTATTTTTAACAAAGGCAGATCTCATGACGATACCCTGCGTACTCCAATTTTCAGAAGTATTTACATTCGCACGATTTGCCATTATGACAATTACAACTTGCAGAGATTAAAACGATACACAAATCCAAGAAAACAGTTTAAAAGAAAGTAAAAACTCAGTGCTTTACGACAAAATAATATTCAAATACAAGAACTACTAACAAAAGAAAATCTTATCTCTATGACGCATACAGCAATAATTAACAAAATGTTACTCAGCGAAAAAAAAACCCATATTAATCCACCTAGCGTTGGTGGTGCCTTTCTCGCATTTAGTTAAGACACCAACCTTATATGGGGTTTATATGGTCCGATGTACCATTTTCTTCTTAACTTTTGAACGCAATTACCGATCGTTATAAAATTTAATAGTGATCAACAAGGCTTTGTCCCCTGTCGAATGAAACTTGTTGCAAGAAAATCGGTTAAGGATTACTATACGAAAAGTTGTCTAATGTTTTTTATAGCTTTTGTGCACACACATACACACACACACATACACACATACATACACACGGACAGACAGACATGTGCTCAGCTCGTCGAGCTGAGTCGATTGGTATATAATGCTATGGGTCTCAGAGGCTTCTTTAAAAAGTTCGTTTTCGGAGTGAAATGATAGCCTTTCGGTACAACTTAGTTGTACGAGAAAGGCAAAAAACAATTATCCGATTGCGATACTCAAAGCTAGTTCCATCAGCAGCACAGCAACAGAGTAGCACCAACAGCAACAGCCCAATACCCACACAGCAACAGCCCCAATACTTTCAGGAGTGGAATCATGGATATCTAAAAGGAATGGAATGGAAGGACGGAGATAGCGATAATAGGAAAGGTCAAAAGTTGAAGCAGTCATTCGAACCGCAGCAGCTCTTCCATGGATTTCACGACGATGTTTTCTTCACTGCTAGGCTCCCGGATGAAAATCATGCCTCCACGTGAAAATACGTATGCCAATTTTCCATTCGTCTTCAACTCGATGGCCTTCGATTTGATTTTCCTTGCGATTGGAGTCAAATTCTCATTGATGTATACTCGCTTGTTAGACTGGAACCCGATTTGCGCTAAACTTAGGGATCGCACCGCTAGATATTTAGAGAAGAAATCATTGCGCTGATTCGTTATAGCAAATTGCACCAGAATGAGGCAATTGCTACCGGCCTTGAGTGGTATCCTAGTCAATCGTCGAATGTCGACCAGAGGTATTGTGTTGTCAGCATATCCCATAGCCAAACACCAACAGCGAAAATAATTGATCAGATCTTCTCCTGTGGTATACGGTACCCCGCTGATTATGAGATCATCTAGTAACTGCGATTGAGCAATGGTCTCGGCGTTTCCTCCCAGTTCAGATTCCACTTTCCGAAGTCTACGGTTAACATCGGATAGTTCGGTTTTGATGTCCTCAAGTCCCTTCGACAGTTGATCATGAAGCTGAGTCTCAAGTTTATCCATTCGATCCTGCATGATTTTGTTTTGGCTTGTGATCATGCGAGCTATCTCATTGTTCGTTACCTCAGATGATGGTGAGTTGGACGTCTCATCTGGCTTTGCTCGCTTCGTATTGTTGGAATGAGGCATCGCGTTAGTTTTGCTTCTTGTCCACAGTTGATACGACATACACAAACTGTTGGAGCTGTCAATCACAATATCACGATATCCGAGTACTTTAGGAGATGCCAAACAATATTTGATGAATTATTTTCACTAGAGCGGATTGCAGCGACTGTTTTATTGATTCACAATAAGTGGGCGATTATTGGGCGTAAAAATCAAGCGTTAATTATTAACTGATATGCACCACACTAAATCCACTACCACTTCATTGTACCACAGTACATTGACAATGGCTTGACAATGGCTTTACTGGGCGCCCCTTTCTTGCAGATGTTCAAAACAAAAACCGCAATAAAACGTCTTCTTCATCTTCTTCATCTTATTGGCATTACATCTCCAAACTGGGACAGAGTCGCCTCGCAGCTTAGTGTGCATTAAGCACTTCCACAGTTATTAACTGCGAGTAGGGTTTTCAGTACCGACCCTTTTTGGCGAGTCCCGGTACTACGGTACTGAACCCCGCAGTACCGGGAGCACCGGGAAAATACCGGTACTGGAAGATTTTTTTTTCGAAAATCATTAAAATCAATAAAAAGTCAGGATTTAATGGTAACGATTCAAACTTTATTCATCTTATCCTTGAAATATGCTTTCAAAACGCCCAGCATAATCAATGTTTCGTCAGACATATGGGATCGTATTTTAGTAGCGAAGCTTCCAGAAACAGAGAAAGCTCTTTCTGAGTCTACAGAAGTAGGGCGAACTGTTGCTAGTGAATCATGAAGCATTGACAAGTATTTTCCTTTCAGCTTTTTCTGAGTCGTACGTTAACTCTTGTCTTACAATCTTTACGAATCCTGGTGTAGTAATCGAACTTACAGGAACACTCTTGCCTCAAGCGGGGACGATTTGGGAAAATACTGATGAAGTGTGAAGGTTTTTTTGGATGTGACGATGTCGTTGCGGTTTGGTTGTCTTGAGGTACGTCATCGGACGCCTGACGTTTGTCCTAATTGATTGTCGCTGTCGTCACTGGCGAAACATCTTTTGCTGGCAAGGATAGGTCAATATATGTCAACGAAGAAAAAATGAGTACGTTTTAGACAGATAGGTAGCCAACATGTTTGGGGACGATAACAAAGGGAACCGCAGCGACAATCATCCTGCATAGTTTATTACCTCTATTGTCAGGTGTTTGAAAATTTAGTAAAAAAAATATCTTTCTTACTAGCTGCTGCATTCAAATAATGTGGTTTTCACCATCGGAAGTTTTAACCAAAACTTTTTCCTTAGTACCGAAAATACCGGTACTTTCATTAAGCCAGTACCGGTATTTCGGTACCGAACATTGGTCGGTACTCCCGGGAATTCCGGTACCGGTACTCCCGGTACTAAAACCCTAACTGCGAGGTTTCTAAGCCAGGTTATCATTTTTGCATTCGTATATCATGAGGCTAACACAATGACACTTTTATGCCCAGGGAAGTCGAGACAATTTCCAATCCGAAAATTGCCTAGACCGGCACTGGGAATCGAACCCAGCCACCCTCAGCATGGTCTTGCTTTGTAGCCGCACGTCTTACCGAGCTAAGGAGGGCCCCAACCGCAATAAAAGTAGGAAGATTTAAAAACAATTATTTACGTGGTATACTTAATTATTTCTTTATGAATTAAGCCTCTATAACCTTCAAATGTTCCAATATAGGGGTAGGAAGTAAGGATTACTAAAAGTCATAAAATTCCTAGAAATCCATTGAAATTCCCTTGATTTTTTGAATTCAGTAAACCTACGCAAATATCTGCTTGATCCAATAGTGCGCGGAATCTGGACTAAAAAGTTCAAATTCGCTTGTTGTGAAATCACGCATCACGGATCTAGACGAACAAAAAACGTACTTTGGAGTGGATTGGATGACCTTCAGAATCGCCAACTTCAACTCTGGAGTGAATTGGTAGATGGTCGGAATAACGATTGGACCTAGTCGTATCAAGAAAAACCCAAGTCTGGAGTGGGTTGATTAATGGCCAGAATAGTCTTCAGTCTGTCGGTAGTTTAGTGGCACTGTTGGATTTGCTTGGACCAATGCCATCATTACTGGAATCTGTTGATGCAAATTCATGTATTCTGCATGCTGTAACGTAATTTCAAATACTCATCTTCGTAAAATCAGTTTAAAATCGCTCATATTATCAATGCACATCGAATATTCAGTATCTTCGCTTTTTCTTTGCACCATTGAACTCATACAAGATTCTGGATTAATAGTATCGGAAATGTCACTGGATCAAATGCGATCGTTTGAGGACCTCAAATAGTTTTTTTGTGTAAAATTTATTTTTTTCCTCAAATTCACACAAAATTCCTAAAACTATACTTCCGTGTATACGTTTTTTACAGTCAACCCTGTGTTTTGCCTTTAGCGTATCAAAAATTTCCCATTTAGGGCTTCCTCCCCAGAAATATGTTCCGTACATTGCTATTTGCATTTCCTCTTCTATCGTTTTTCTTTTTTTCCTAATCCGTCAAATGAATTATGTAGAAGACAGTAGTGGACAAATCTCCTAAATTGAGGGAAACGTGCCCCCTGAGCCGATGTTCTGATACCTGTATCAGTTATTAACTTAACTTAAAAGGGCTCTTCGGATACTAGTCGAACAGTTGATTGCGGAATTGTTTATTACCGAGGAAATAATCTGATTGCTTGAATCTGAATCACTTAGAACCAGTGAGTTTGTAAATATTTGTGATTATTTCCCATAGCGACATTCTTGATTTTGGCGCCCCCTAAGGCCTGGCGCCCTTGGCGGGGGCCAACCTGGCCAACCACACGCTACGGCACTGGTTATATTGATTTTCAAATCACTAAGTATTATTAGCGTGCGCGTTTTATGAGAGTTTTTTTATTATACCAGAAAGTTGCCGAAACGTTATTAGGCGATATGCGTCGTAACTTACATGCAATCAAAGCTTGCGTTGCAATTGTTGTACTAAGCTCGTGTACAAAATCGAAATCGTTGCGAGAAAATCGGTTAAGAATTACTATATGAAAAAGTGGCTAATGTTTTTCGGTTTTCGTGTGCACACACACACACATCCACACATTCCATACACACACATACACACGGACATACAGACATTTGTTCAGTTTGACGAGCTGAGTCGATTGGTATATAACATCATGGGTCTCCGAGACTTCTATAAAAAGTTCGATTTTGGAGTGAAATTTCAGTGATAGTCTTTCGGTACAACTTTGTTGTACGAGAAAGGCAAAAAGGTACGTCTTAAAACGCTAATGCAGTCTACCTTACTCGATGTTGAAGGATCCATCGAGCTGGAGAAGTATAGAGAACACATTTTTTTCCAAAAATTACAAGCTTTCCATAGCTTGGAATATAAAAAAAATAAATATATAGACAATACGCACACAAACAGATTTTAATGTTCACATCGATAGCTTGGAATGCCTTCAACTGGTTAGAGGAATTTTTGACCATGCATGCAAGTTACTCAATGTTTCGATATGTATTTGAACATGTGCTTTATATCTCCTGGAAGGTCAACATAAATCATAATAGCCTATTCAGATTACGCCATTTATTATAATAAATATCATGATAAAGAACAACTTGATGCCATTTAACTTAATACATTTAATTTTTTTCTCCAATTTAAAATCGATAATTATTATAATAGGATAGAGATCCATTTGGGCAGCACCCCCTATTCCCGTCCGCAACGTTCATTACTCAAGCACATTACAACCGAATTACTTGTTTCTTAGTAGGGAAACTGTTCCGTTTTCCATCCCACTGAATATATATTCATCTCATCGCAAAACAAAGAGATACAGCCCTAATCTCGTCGCTTCTTTTTACACGCGTGATCACTGGTGAAAAAAATCACAAAAATAAGAAACTAATTCCTTTTCATTGCTTTGTTTTTGATGGGATGGAAATAGGAGCTATGGGATGAAGTGCCGAAACCGTTCCTCTACATAGTTAGTTTCTGTCGATATCTAGTGATTAGCATTAGCATTAGCATTAGCATTGAGCAATTCGCACAAATTCGTAGGTGGTACAAGCCAAGACTATTGTATGAAAGTAGCATCATTTCCATCCGTTACCACAGATATCGATTTGGGAGTAATAACTATCTCTTAGATGGAAGCAATGCAGAGAACTCTACGACCTCTAATAGGTGCCATGGGAGGTTTTGGGATTGTGTGGAAGGTTATAACAGTAGGAATCGGTTTGGTAGATCGTGAAACACAGAAAGAACTAAGATAGAAATACAAAGTAGGAAAGGGACGAGCCTGGAATTGAACCCACGACCTCCTGATTATAAGGCAGAAGCGGTAGCCACTAGACCACCGAGCTCGTCATTGTCGATATCTAGTGATGAGAAAATCAAGCCACTTGGTTGGAACGCGGTCGAGTTATTGCGGTGCGGACGGGAATAGGGGGTGCTGCCCAAATGGTCCCGCTTTGATGGTAACAATGTTCTAGGAAGAAGAAGCAGAACTATCAACGAATTCAACCGACACAAAAATATTTGGAATCAAAAACATTTAAGGCACCATACTAATGCTATTGTTTGATCGTGACTTTGAACTACCGGGAAAACCTATTACTTTTATTTTATTTCAATGGATTTCAAACTAAATAGTCGTTTCTGAATTTTTCATTTGATGTGGAAAATAAATATTTTGAGCAATTAAATAGTTGTGTGACATCGAAAACGATTTAAAATTTTTAATTAAAGCCAAAATCTGCAGTTTTCATTTGCCCTTGAGTTTTAACATACATGGGGCAAGTAGGACATATTTGAACAACATTTCCGATAAAACTATTTTAACTGTTTTTACATGGTTATCTAGTGAAAAATATATCATATGGTTCTGAATCAGATTCAGTATGATTTCGTTGTTGAAAAATATTGTACAGTTAATTACCAAATGTGTATTTTACATTCTAAAATTATTTCCCGCATGAAGATGAGCAATGGCTATAACTATGCGATATTCCGTTTACAGTGCAAATAATCTATTTATTATATAATAGGTCAACAGGATTTTCCTTGTGTTTTGCATCAGATTCTCAGGAAGTGCTTAACACATCAATTGGCAATTTTGTTCTGTTGCAAACTAAAAACACTGCGCATCGCCTGAATAAAGTTCGACATGCAACTAATCTCTATCTATGATCTGAAAATACTTATACTCAGTAATAATATGAACAGTATATCTACATTCCTCAAAATAGTTTCGTTCGACACTACAAAACAGAATAGTTCCGACTTGCCCCGTTTGAAGGGGTAAGTGGGTCCTGAAGGTAAATTTATTTCTAGCACTACCAATATTTTTGTAATTGAATAAATGGCTCCCAACACCTCTACACTTCAACAATGGAAGCATTTAATGATGTACTCGTGATTAATATTCTGAAATACCCTGTTTTCTAAGTATGCGTTAACAATTTGCTGAACTAGCGCTTTTTTAGGTCCCACTTGCCCCGGGGTACCTTACAGAAAAGCTACTATTTTTGCTTTGTTGGTCTACCAGACAGCTCTTTCAACACATCTTGAATTCAGTCAAACCTCCTTAAGTTGATGTTCTATAACTCGATATCGACTCATGGAAGCAAATTATGCCATATTAAAAAATATAAAAAATAAAAAATAAAGAATACTGTGATGGTCCCTTCGAACAGCTTCCCAGGGATTTTCTATTCCACATCTCGATATTTCCATGAGCCGACCATGCTCTGCTCATCGACGCTCACCCGGGCAGGAGAGATTGGCTCAAAAATAACTAATTCTGTTATTGATACCATACTCTGTTACGAACTAGCCCTGCATAAGAGGTAAAATACCACAGGAATAATACCAAAAATTAATATGCACAATACTTAAGCCATAACATACTCAGTTATCAAATTGAATTTCAATACCAAATGCATAACCAATTATTATTCGTTTGGTATTGAAATACCTAAGCATGTTATTCCTCAGGTATTCTGCGTATAAGTTTTTGGTATTATTTTTTGGTATTTTACCTCTTATGCAAAACTAGTTCATACGAATTTCTGTTATCGAGGTCTTCGCTCCTGCTCGGGCAGCCCTCAAGTCATGACCTAAACAATCTATAAATGCCGTAGGATTTCCTAAAATAACATAGCAAAAAAAGTCTGTTGTGTTATAGATTTTTGATTTATTACCTAACTAAGGCCGGAGTGGCCTGTGCAATACATAAAAGTCTTCTCCATTCGGCTCGGCTGCACTTCGCCAACCACGCAATCTGCGGATGGTCCGCAAATCGTCCTCCACCTGATCGATTCACCTTGCCCGCTGTGCACCTCGCCTTCTTGTTCCTGTCGGATCGTTGTCGAGAACCATTTTCTCCGGATTACTGTCCGACATTCTTGCTACGTGCCCGGCCTACCGCAGTCTTCCGATTTTCGCGGTGTGAACGATAGATGGTTCTCCCAACAGCTGAAGCAACTCGTGGTTCATTCGCCTCCTCCACGAAACCGTTCGCCATCTGCACCCCAGCATAGATGATACGCAGCACTTTCCTTTCGAAAACTCCCAGTGCGCGTTGGTCTTCCACGAGCATCGTCCAGGTCTCGTGTCCGTAGAGAACTACCGGTCGAATAAGCGTTTTGTAGATAGTCAATTTTGTACGGCGGCGAACTCTATTCGATCGAAGCGTTTTGCGGAGTCCAAAGTACGTACGATTTCCTGTCATGATGCGTCTCCGAATTTCTCTGCTGGAATCGTTTTTGGCGGTCACCAGTGAGCCCAAGTACACGAATTCATCAACCACCACGATTTCATCACCACCGGTAGAAACTCGTGGTGGGTGGCTTACATTGACCTCTTCTGAGCCTCTTCCTATCATGTACTTCGTCTTCGACGTGTTGATGACTAGTCCAATCCGTTTGGCTTCTCCTTTCAGTATGATGTAGGCTTCCTCCATCATCTCAAAGTTACGTGCCATGATCAGTGTTGATAAAATCACTCATAAATATCAATCAACGATCCCTCCCGTGCAAACGAAATCGTCGGCGATTTTAAAAGAATGCATCACGCTTGAGTTTTTCATGCTAAAACACATCATTTCACTCATTTGCCAAAAAATCATTTCGGTTTAAAAACGCATATGAAATCAATTTGGGAGCAATTTATTGTTTATACATGAAATATTTTATGCGACAGACGTCAATTCACTGTTTTTAACGAAGGAGAACAAAAGAAAACCTACGATGATTCAAATGGATGATTCAACTCATCCATGAGTTTTTAGGTGCTGAGTTGGGTGCGTTTCAACTCATGGTTGATTTGAATCGTCCATGAGTTTTGAGATTTTGAGTTTTTACCAACACTGGCCATGATATCAATATCGTCGGCGAAACCAAATAACTAGACGAACTACGTGAAAATCGTACCATTTGTGTCAATCCCTGTCCTTCGTATTACTCCCTCCAAAGCGATGTTGAATAGCAGACACGAAAGACTATCATCTTCCCGTAACCCTCTGCGCGTTTCAAAGGGACTCGAGAATGCCCCTGAAACTCGAACTACACACATCACCCGATCCATCGTCACCTTGATCAACCGTATAAGTTTATCCGGAAATCCGTTTTCGTGCATTAGCTGGTCCCGATCGATTGTATAATATGTGGCTTGGAAGTCGATTAATAGATGATGTGTGGGTACGTTGTATTCGCGGCATTTCTGCAATACCTGACGTACCGCGAACACCTAGTCTGTGGTTCACCCGTAAATCCCGCCTAGTACTGCCTTACGAACTCTCTTGCAATTGGTGTTAGTCCGCAGCATAAAATTTGGGAGAGTACCTTGTAGGCGGCGTTCAGCAATGTGATTGCACGGTAGTTGCTACAATCCAGCTTATCGCCCTTTTTGTAGATGGGACACACGACACCTTCCATCCACTCCTGCGGCAAAACTTCATCCTCCCATATCTTGGTAATGACCCATTGTAGCGCTCTAGCCAGTGCCTCATCACCGTGTTTAAATAGCTCTCCTGGAAGTTGGTCAACCCCAGGGGCTTTGTTGTTCTTCAGCCGGCCAATCTCCTCCTGGATTTCCTGGAGATCCGGAGCCGGTAAAATTATGTCCATCACTATACCGCCATCTTCGTCTGCCACATCGCCATTCAGGTGTTCTTCGTAGTGCTGCCGCCACCGTTGGATCACCTCACGCTCGTTTGTAAGAAGGTTCCCGTTTATGTCCTTATACATATCGGGCTGTAGCACGTGGCTTTTACTTGAACGGTTTAACTTCTCATAGAACTTGCGCGCGTTATTAGCGCGGTATAGTTGCTCCGTCTCTTCACGGTATCGATCTTCCTGCTGGCGCTTTTTCCTCCGAAAAATCGAGTTTTGTCTGTTCCGCGCCCGTTTGTATCGTGCTTCGTTCGCCCTCGTGCGGTGTTGCAGCAATCTCGTCCATGCTGCATTCTTCAACCTTTCCTCAACTAACTGATAACATTCGCCGTCATACCAGTCGTTTCTCTGATTCGGAGCCAGCGTGCTTAGTGCAGCGGTTTCTGTGCTTCCAATGGCGGATCGAATATCTCCCCAAGTAACACGGTTTGTTGTATGAGTGTGAAAAATACATCTTTCGAACATATAGTATGTTACGTTTTGGTATGGAAAACTGCTTTGATTACTTTCACACGACCCAAACAGCGCAAAAATTATCGATATTTTCAACATCTTTCAGTCGCAACCTTTTTTTTTATTGCACATTCACAAGACTAAACTTAAGTACTAAGGATGTTTTCAATAACCGACTTTCAACATGGTTCTGTCAAATTGAACGGAAATGCTGTCCAACACGTTCAAATAAATAAA
This sequence comes from Armigeres subalbatus, assembly GCF_024139115.2. Lineage (NCBI taxonomy): Eukaryota > Metazoa > Arthropoda > Insecta > Diptera > Culicidae > Armigeres > Armigeres subalbatus. The sequence goes on from NC_085141.1 coordinate 257,207,699, forward strand.
TTTTATACAAAAAACGAATGAAAACAAGCATGCATGAAATGATGAACACCATTTTAATAACATTAATAAACATATACAAACTGAATAAATAAATCGAATTTGTTTCGGAGTCTCGGTCGATGCGGTTCGTGTTTCATTGGCTAACATTTTACTTCTCCTAAATTCATGCGCCATTGATTGAAGAAAAATCTAACTATGCCAAAGCATAATTTTGAAATTGATAGGATGTAAACAAATTCTTGAATCTGCAAAAGAAAAACAATATGGCGAGTTGTCGATAAACAACAGGGTCGATGAAGAACGTTCATAACATTGATCTTAAAAGATGTTGAAATTACGTTAAACTTCTATCATTGGGGTATTTATTCTGACGAAACAAATGTCCAAAAATGAACATGTTATGACCCTTGTTCGTAAAATCTTTCTGTAGACATGTTTTATGTTGTGAGAATGTAAAACGAAACATCTCAAAAAACCAACCAAATGTCAAAAATCGACATGTTATCAGCAAGTTGTGAGAATGTAGTATGAAACTTCTTCTCTGATCAAATTGCTGTATGTTTTGCAAAAACCTTTTCATAACATGTTTTGTATTTCATTTTCCCGACCTTTATTCAACATTATTATTAGATCTTCGTTAATAATGATGTTTTCGGTGTTACTTGGGGATCTCCAGTCATCTTCAAGAGATGCTCCGCCTAGCTGCTCTGGCACTCCCAACTGCTGCGCGTAGTCTTGGATTGTCTACCGTCTTGTAGCCGCGTGTTGTATACCGGCGAGAGTTTTGAGCGCAGACATACTGCAACAAGGTAGTGGTCGGATTCAATATTCGCACTGCGGTAAAAGCGGACGTTCCTGATGTCGGAGAAGAATTTACCGTCGATTAAAACGTGGTGGTCGATTTGGTTTTCCGTTTCTTGGTTAGGTGATCTCCATGTTGCCTTGTGGATATGTTTGCGTGGAAAGAAGGTGCTTCGGACTACCATTCCGCGGGAGGCTGCGAAGTTCATGCAGCGTTGGCCGTAATCATTCGACACGATGTGCAGACTATCCGGTCCAATGACCGGTCTATACATTTCCTCCCTTCCTACTTGTCCGCTCATGTCACCGATGACGATTTTGACGTCCTGCAGTGGGCATCCATCGTATGTCTGCTCCAGCTATGCGTAGAACGTGTGGGCAGTGCACGTTGATGATGCTATAGTTGAAGAAACGGCCTTTTATCCTAAGCTTGCACATCCTTGCGTTGATTGGCTGCCACCCAATCACACGTTGGTGCATCTTTCCTAGCACTATGAAGCCGGTCCCCAGCTCGTTGGTTGTACCACAGGTAGAAGGTAACTGTGTTGTTCGATTTAGTGTGAACTGCGCAATATTCTCTTTGGAACGACATCGCACCATTTTTACAAGATAAAGAAAACCCAATGTCCGAACTGAATGACCCTGAGTGACTTAGCTTTTCTTATAGATATTTATCAAACATATGAATGACATGAACATAAAGCGGCAAGGCACGGATCAACCAACATGTCGATGTTTTATTATCCAACATTGAAGCTTTTGAAACGAAATTGTCACGAAACATTTTGGCACAGTTGGTTACTGAAAACTGGTACATTTTCCTCACCTTGTTGAAAACAGTTCAAGTAAAGCTGTTTTTTTTCCTGTTCGGGTGTGCCACTGCGACCAGTTATTAGATCTATTGTAGCGTTACCCGTATCCTTAGTGTTTAAGTGCATGTCGAATTACTCCATTACTATTGATAAGCAATGCAGTATCGGTTTCGATACAGTTGTTGTTTTGTTTTCTCAAGAGCACCATGACAAGGTCCCGCTATTTAGACCCTTCACAGAGAGCAATCCCATTGAAGGCGCGCCCCTTATCAATAGGAAATCAATCCTGTCTTGAGAAAACATAACAGTAATACTGTTTTTGGCCATGCATCGGAGCCCTAGCCACATCCTTGTCTTGCTTCTAGAGTATCACCAGTAAAGCTACAAACTGGATTTAGCTCTGTCTACAAGACCATTTCAAGCAAGAGAATTTGTTCAGTAATAAGAACTTCCGTGTGTTCCTCTCACTACCATTGTTCACCAGTTCGAGAAGAGTTAGTACGTATTTAAACCCCTAACTCGATTTTTCCAGCAATCAGTTCAGCCTAGGGACGGGTACCGAGGTTTTTTAACTAATTGCTTGAAAAGTTGTTTCCGCTGCATACAGTTTAGCCTCAAACAAGAGGAATTCGAGTCTTTCAACTGTCTGCAAGGTAACATTAATTATGTTTTATTTCTGAGACTGCTGTTGGTAGCGGGGACTAAATACGATGAATCCTTAATTACCACACCTCATTGCCCTAGCTAGAAAATGGATTAAGCTAGGGCTCTGTTTGGTAGATCTTACACCGCAACACACTACGTCAAAGTGATCTACCGTGTTACGGTAGTAAAGCTGTTAAATTTGCTGATAAAATCCGAGACCATCACATCAGTTTTCATTTTAAAGCCTATTCGCTGATTTTATAGAAGGATCACAGGAACAAAATGACTAAAATAAAAACTCCCCCAAAAAAATAAGAAATTGCCAATAAATAAATATAAAATTTCCACAAACAATTTAAAATTTTCTACAAAACAAACATAAATTAGTACTTTTAAAAGCAAAAATTGCAATTATAAAAGAAGTTTTTTTTTCTATAAAGAAATCAAAATGTTCCAGGAAAAAAAAACAAAATTTCCATAAATAAATCAATATTAGCAAAAAACAATTACAAGATTTTCCACAAAATGTTTTTTTACACAAGAAAATAAGAATTTTCCGCGAAAAAATCAACAGAGAGCAACTGAGATAAAAAAATGATTATTTTAGACTCGCTGGTATTTTAGACTCGTAACATTCTCTGTTCATCGTGTCCTTCCTATTTCTGTCATCTTTTGAATAAAGAGTTCGTCAAAGATTTGAGTGAGCCTGTGGTTCATATAGTTGAAGAAACGGTCTTTTATCATTTGCGCCGCCACACGCCATTCTTTTACACACCTCTAAAGATGGTCCTAAGTACTCGTCTCTGGAAATCTCGAGTGTTTGCAAGTCCACCTCGAACATGGTTCGTAGAGGACCACAGGTATTATGGGCGTCTTGTGCATGAAATATTTGACAAGAGTTTGAATCTTTTTTTACCGCAGTTTCTTCTGTAGCCACGACTACCTTTATTATCAGCTATTAGCAAGGATCGAAGATAGACGAATTCATCGACCACCTCGATGCTTTACCCGCCTATCGTAATACTGCTTTCCAGGCGGCGTGCGGCAGACTCAGTTCCGCCCACTAGCATGTACTTTGTCTTGCATTTACTACCAGTCCTAGTTTTGTTGCCTCACGTTTCAGGCTAAATAAACTAATTAACTGGATCTATTAACAGTCGTTTTAATAATAATATTTATATTTATCCCTGATTCCGCAGCACTTGCCACCAACCCACCCAAATGGCCAAAAACATACTCTGTGAGTGGAATCCTCAGCATTCCCTATGCCGAGATCACGGAACCATTCTACGCTTGGTACGACGAGGCTAATGGCCGTTCCCGTATCGATTACTACGGTGACATGGTGCAAACGTACCAGCTAACGAAGGAAGGCGAGTACGGTACCAGTTTGAAGGTTGCCCCCGTCACCACCCGCGAAACGTTGAACAAGCAAACGTGTCTGCAGGTCAATGGCTCCGATGATAACCCCATCTCAGTGCAGAGCATTCTACCGAACACGAAGGACTTCAAACTGGCTGGTAGGTTTCGAACAATGCTGTGAGTTCAATCTTGGTTTAATTATCGAACGATGTTTTATTTCGAAGGTACTGAACAAAGAAATGGTTTCAACTGCGACAAGTTCGTACTGGTTGATGATGTCGGCCAAAAGCGCAATTACTACAGTCTCTGGGTGAGATATGTGAAATCTCCGAAGTATCCAGCCTCCCGCATGCCCATTCCGGTTCGCTATGAAATGAAGGGTTACAACACGCTGCTTGGCTCGCATTACGACCACTATTATTTGGATTATGATTCGTATGAACACCAGGACATTCCGGCTGATGTGTTCCAAGTTAAAACCAGTACGTTTTTAGTTTTGGTAGTTCTGATATTTCTTTTATTGAATATTTTCCGTTTATCTTCAGATGAACCATGCATTGGTTTCCCGGGTCCCGGTAATGGGCACTATGCTACATTCAATCCCATGCAAGAGTTCATCCATCCTCGTTCCGAAGAGCATTTGGTCAACGAATTCACCCGTTTCAAGTACAAGCACGGCAAAAACTACAACAACGAAAAGGAGCACGATCTTCGTCGCGACATCTTCCGTCAAAACTTACGTTTCATCCATTCGCACAATCGTGCCGGAAAGGGATTCACCGTTGCCGTTAACCATCTAGCCGATCGTACCGAAGAAGAACTGAAAGCCCTCCGTGGTTTCAAGTCGTCCAATATCTACAATGGAGGCAAACCATTCCCTTACAACCCGGCCGATTTCAAAGATGATGTGCCAGAAAGTTTGGATTGGCGTATCGCTGGTGCGGTTACTCCCGTTAAGGATCAATCGGTATGTGGATCTTGTTGGTCGTTCGGAACAGCTGGACATATCGAGTCGGCGTACTTCCTGAAGTACAACAATCTGATACGCTTCTCGCAGCAAGCTTTGATTGACTGTTCGTGGGGATATGGCAACAATGGATGTGATGGCGGGGAGGACTTCCGTGCCTACCAATGGATGATGGAAATCGGTGGCATCCCGTCAGAAGAAGAGTACGGCGGATACTTGGGACAGGATGGCTACTGTCGGGTGGATAACAAAACCCTATACGCTGCAATCGATGGATGGGTAAATGTGACATCAGGAGATTCTGAGGCTATGAAACTTGCGCTGTTCAAACATGGCCCGCTGTCGATTGCTATCGACGCCGGTCACAAATCTTTCAGTTACTACGCAAATGGAGTATATTATGAACCGGAATGTAAAAACAACTTGGATGGGCTGGATCATGCAGTTCTGGCAGTGGGTTATGGAAAACTGAAAGGAGAGGATTACTGGCTAATCAAAAATTCTTGGTCCAACTACTGGGGCAACGATGGGTATGCCTTGATGGCTATGAAAGAGAACAACTGTGGCCTTACTACTGATGCCACTTATGTGAATTTGAAGTGAGATTTCATTCTATATTAAGTTTCAGTGTAGAGTAGTTTTACTTTTGGATTTGTGTCATCTTGTGTAAGTCAAAATAAATCGTTTACATGTTTTTTGTAACAAAAACCAGGACTAGATATTTATTGCAACCATATCTAAAGGGAGTCTAACCATACTTTGGTAAATTGAGAAAAATTCATGAATATCACAGGTTGTATTGCGGTAAAAGTAATCTAATCTAAACTTATACATACTTCAATGGTATTTGATAAATATCCGAAGTACAAACAAGGATTGCACAATTACGGATAAAAACCACAATCTTGTAGAATTTACGTGCGCTCCACTACCTACATTGGTCTTAACTAAATTGGCAACTATTAATGCACTTAGATTAAGCTCGCTAGTTATCATATGGCTTTGTGTCTTTATCAGAGTAACCAATTTCTCTGCTTCGCGGGCACAAATTTCTACCTGCAAATAATTCGCATGGCTGCCAACATTCTCGATAATCACATAAATATCATTCTCGAACGTCAACTGACCACTGATTCTGCACTCTACCGTTTGTAGCAACCGTTCTAGAGAGCGTAGAATAGACTTCAGGGTGAGAATTTCCGTATTCACCCCCTTCAACGCATACAACGCTCGATCAACTTGCTTCCTAGAATAAACAATTCGCAGTGCCGATCCACAAATAGGACAGCATGCCCCAGGCGGTATCACCATGCTACACTCATGCCATTTGCGCCGGGGACATTTTACGGACGCACATTTGGCTTCCAGTGTTTCGCTTATCACTCCAACCTCCTGACATGGTCCGTTATAGTCCACCGTTGAATAATCAGCCCAAGCCTCGCATTCACTCCTGTATGTAATTCCGTTGACACCGCAGACCTGCGTACGCTTCCGAGACGTTTCGCAATAGCTGATGTACTTCTCCCGATAGGCGAACAGTCCACCGGACTTGACAAGGTCGCATACCGTGGGGTAGAAGTTTAGGTTCGTATCGCGAATGGATGTAATCACCGAGCAGTTTACCGACGCGAGACTTACTGGAAATAGAAAAATTTGAAAAAAATAATATGAATGTGTAAAAAATTGCAAGACTTATCGACTTATCGGTGGGTTTAATCATAAAAGTAAAGTGGGTTTAATCATAAAATTGTTTGGTGAACAAGGTAACTACTTCCAACTGTACAATAACCGAGGGATCAGTGGAAAATAAATACTGCAAACTTCCAATATCTAGTCAAATTGCATAAAAAATATGTAGATCATGTGCAATTCAGCATCGAATTAGAAGGCGTGTATTAGGCTTGTTCAAATTTAAGGCCTGTCTGTTTAAGGGTACAACGATCCCTACGTACTACAGCCCTGTCATCGTAAACGTTGATGTGATTTGAATCCAACAAATTCCCACGCCACGCCACTGACGATGTGCACCGCTCCTTATTCCACGTAGATCGCCGCACAGCAATGCACACTGGGGAAATCCGATTTCAAAGGAACGCTTCTGTATGTAGTTATTGAGCTCGTTTTGCCCTAATTTCCCATATATCACGAGTTTCCAAACTATTTGTCATTTTATCTTTGAGACATTGTTTTAAAATTGTGTTTATCTCTTCACTGTGGCTCCACAGAAGAGCACTAAATATATTTTGCTGGTAAAAGTTGGAAATTTAAGGGATTTTGTGGTCAAATAAGCATCAAAGTGCATTTTATGTGCAATTTTCATGTATTCTCAAAAAATAGTAATATTTACAGATAAGTGTTGATATTATTGTTCCAAAGTGAAGAAATATTGATAAATGTTTGCCAATCAAAAATTGATAAAATAAATCGTTTCGCAAATGTTTTATTTGGTTATTTATTGAGTAAAAAACGATTACTAGACATGAATAGCCATATTTTTTTCCACCTTTAAAAACGAATTTCCCCAGTGTGCAATGTATCGGCTGTCCAACAGTACCTAACCAGAAACCTAATGGAACGTACACACGGTCAAGCAGTTTGACCAACATTGACTCCGCCTCTCGTTTATTCAAACATCCATCAAGTTTTACCAACAGCGGCACGAACAATCAATTTATTCGACCAACAATATCACACACGTCAACTTGAGCACCAACTGTCAAAAAATATATGGGGGTTTGTGCAACTTCACTACGAATGCTCAAACATGTTCGGCGAACATTGACTCCAGACTACTCAAACAAAAGATATTTTAGTTACTAGATAAAGATTGTCGCTGCCGTCGCTATCTGGAACATCTTTTGCTGGCGAGGATAGGGGAGCTAAATGTCAAAGAAGGAAAATCCATTCGATTTGACAGCTTGCTACCCAACATGTTCCGGACAGCAGAACAAAGGGAACCGAAGCGACAATCTTTATCTAGTAACTAAAATATCTTTTACTCAAACCAAAATCAAACCGTTTTATTTTTTTTTTCAACCGAGCCGCCAACTGTCAAATGGTTGTTCGAACTATTGTCTATCCGGAATAAATTTATACCGCTTTTTCTACTGAAGTTGGATTTTTCTCCTGATACAGGCAACTTTCCCAACTTCGGAAGTAGTGCGCTGGATTCGCCTAAAGATGCGCTAAACAACGCATCAATTAGTTTGACAAATAAAACTTCGGAAGAAAGTTCGGTTCGGAAGTCCCGACTTCCGAATTCTAACTTGGTGCTACGCCGACAATACTTCACAAACGTTCAAACAAAGCAGCAACCGAAGAGTTTTCTTGGGGGCGGACTCAATGTTCGTCAAACTGCTTGACTGGTGTGTACGCTGCATAACGATTGCCGAGTAGTAGATCAACGAGGATCAACGTTACCGTTTACTTCCGTAAGAAAAAATCACACTTCTGACATATTATGTATAATCGGAATGGGACTTCCACATAAGACTGAAAGGCTGAAGGCTGAAAAAGGAATGTATTTTACATATGGCTGAAATAACAAAAGACTGATACTTGAAAGCATTGGCGTAAATAAGGAAGGGCCTGGGAGGGAGGTTGGCTTAGCCCTCCCTAGAAAAAAAATAGGCCCCTTAGGATTTGAAAAGTTAGTTAGCAGTGTTATCAATTTTCAACATATAGCATAATGAATTAGGTACTGAAAACGTTTGAAGACAAAAGAGTTATCTTTGGTATTCACCCTATCATAACGAAATGAGTGGAAGACAAATGAGCTTGTTTCTCATTTCTGAGAAAGATTCCCATCAGCTTCTAAGAAGGATTCTCATCAAAATCCAAGAAGAATTCTCATTGAAATCTCTAAAGAATTTCTTTCAGAATCATTGAAGTATTCCAACCGGAATCCAAAAGAATTCACGCTGGTTTCTTTTTGGTATCGTTGAGGAATACCCTTGGGAATCTTTGGGAAATACCCTTCATAATCGATGGAGGATTTGCTTCAAAATCTCTCGTTGAATTGCTTCGGAATTCCTCTAGAATCATTCGAAGATTTGTTTCGGAATCGTTAGAAGAAATGCTTCGGAATCCCTTGACGATTTACTTCAGAGTCTCTCAACGTTTTGCCTCGGAATCTCTTTCGACGATCGGAATCCCTGTAATGATTACCTCGACGAATTGCTTCGGAATCATTCGACGATTTGCTTCGAAATCTTTCGATCCGTCACAAATTATCCTTTGAGTGTGCGAGGCAAAGCGCTTTTAGCATTAGCATTGTTATGGTGTAATTCGTAGATTGGACACTAGTGATACTCATGTTTTACTTTTGAGATCCTTATCTAGAATGCTATCAGAAATCAAGAAGGGGAGTGGTCCTTTATTCCAGTCTTAAACGAAAATAACAAAAGCATGAGGATTACTACTCCTGGCCACGCCCATCTTCACCGTAACTAGGGAGAGGAAGGAAGTGTTGATGTAATACTTACTTAACGAGAGGCCACCGACTTAGCGACACCCTCATAAGTACCACGGAGTTGGATAATGAGGAAGGTATTCGTTGGGTCAGGATTTGCCTGTAGCTGGCAATGTAACCGTGGTAGATCTTACCCCGTAACACACCACGTAAAGGTGTCTACCCAGCATTACGGGTAAATGAGTGTACGGGGCAAAGCGCTTCTTCACTTAGACGCAATAGCCATACGCTATCAATTTAAGTCGTTGTAGCAATTTTTTTTTTTTTTTTTAACGTTGTAAAATTTTGTTTATTTGAATATGGTTTTAAAACTAGTTACAAGGTAATTATTTACAATTCAACGTGGAGGTAAAAATCTAATTCATCAACATCTACTGCATAATCACAATTTATGATAAAGGTGACATAATTTATAAATAGTTTAAGAATTTTCGTTTTGCTTCTATTTGTAATTCCTGCTAGCACTGGATGGATCAAATCTTCGAATGAAAAAATACGATTGTCAATGACCATTGTTAACATCCTTTGAAGGTGTGTCCACGCTGCCGTCACTCGTTGACACTCACTCAGCTTGTGTTTAATCGTCTCAACAGCTATATTGCAGTGTATGCAATTTTCGCTGTCGACTCGTCTGATGGTGTACCAAAGCTGCCTGTGCTCAATCTTTTCGTTGACGAGTAGGTAAAAACTGCTGCGTTGGGCGGATGTCATCTTCTTGTTGCAAATATTCAACCACACTCGCTTCCAATCCACAGTTGGGTGACGGAGCTCAACCCTTGGTCTATCGGTTTGGTCTATGTGAAAGCGATGGATTTGCTCGGATGAAGGGCTATGTCGGATTTGAGGTGGCAAGCCAGGATATAGTTGCAAGATTTTTTTCAAACAAGGAAGATCTGCAGGTGGAGCTGGAGGATTCGCTTGTGTAATGTAGGACCGATAAAAAGGGGTTGAGTCGATTTCCTGTATTTGGCGGTTAATTAGAAGAGCTGGAGATTTCAAAGCTATAAGCTGGAGCTTTATTCCTCCTTGATCTAGGGGTCTTGCTAGCTGTTGTATCGGTACACGCGCTGGATACCGCCTCCACAAAAAAGATCCCATGGTGGAGGTTATTTTTGCGGTGTGTACATTGTTTGGTGGTAATAATCTGAGACGAGACCTGCAAAGACGCTGCTTCTTTTCTCTTGTTTTGACACTTGTTCTTCTTTTCATCACAGTTGACCATCGAGTTTCAACTGTTTACTTGACTGTTTCACCTAAGCCCCAGGTGGACCCTTCTGAGCACAATAAAAGTGTATCCAATTCACGAAATAGTTAATTCATTTTCATAAGGATTTTTATACCGGGAACAAAACACAGGTTTATTACTGATTATTAACAAGCTAAACGGAAGGTTTGTAATACTCGTTAAAGTAAAAAAGTCTTGGTAAAACAAAAATGATGAGGAATATTTTATTTGGGATACCAATACTTTCACTCAAAAAGCTGCTGGTTGCACCTGACAGTTCGTGACAGCAGTTGACTGGCAGCAGCTGAAGTTACATTTTTTCCTCTTTGCAGGTCTCGTCTCAGGTAATAATGAAGATAGATACCAGACTTTGGATGTTAGGAACGTATTTAAAAGTATTACCTTCTGGTGAATCGTAAGCGTGCGTGTCGAATGCAGCCAAATTTGTTGTGCTACTTTACCAACCAGCGTGTCCCAATTTAGAGCGATCATACGTCGAATCGAGTTGGTAAATTTCACTCCTAATACTTTAATTTCATTTTCCGTTCTAATCCAGTCTACGTTTATCGGGTTCCCATTCACATATCCTACATCAATGGACGTTGTTTTACGTAGATTCAGGACCGCTCCTGAAATATGTCCGAATCGAATAAATAAGTCACGCATCGCATGAACTTTGTATTCAGATGTGGCAACAACAGTGATATCATCTGCATATGCGACGACTAAGTCATTACCGCATACACGCTCTAAAGCGATCACCAACGGGTGTAGGTACAACACAAACAAATGCATCGATATCGGGTCGCCTTGACGTACCGATCGCTGGATTGGGAAAGATGTCGTCAGATGTCCGTTTATTAACAGGCGAGAGGCGGAGGTGGACGAAATCCGGGAAAGTAGGGCTATGAGTTGATGGTTGAAACCGAGAGAGCGCATGGTTTCATAGAGATATGAGTGCCTCACACGGTCGAACGCATGATCGAGATCGAAGCTCACCAATTTGCCTACCTGCTTAAGCGCTGTTAGCTGAGCAATCCTATCCTTCAACGCTAATGTGGCTTGGAAGATGTTTTTGTTTGTGTTTGAACATTTCTGTGCATTGCTCAGTATTTGGTGTTCTTTCATCACATTCTCTAAGCGGTACTTCAGTATACGAGACAGCAGCTTGTAGTCGAAGTTGAGAAGGGAGATGGGCCGGTATGAGCCAACCGTGTTGCCAGCTCCTCTTTTCTTAACCAGCACAATTACACCCTCAACAAATTTGGCCGGAATGTTTGATGACAAAGCTTCATTCAACACCAGATTCAGCTCGCGATGGATAATGTCGAATGCACGTAAATAGAACTCCTTCGGTATACCATCGGGCCCTGATGATTTTTTGGATGCACTTGTTCTGATTGCGTTCCAAATGTCTGTTGTGGTGATTGCATTCATACATGCAACATTCGCCGCGTCATTCTCGGGGATAATCTGGTCGCACTGGAAATCATCATGTTGTTGAGCTCCTCTGCTTCCTTCGGAGTATAGTTCGGAAAAGTATCGGTGGATATGATCTTCTATGGCTCGAGAATCGTCGATGGTTTCGCCTCCTTCATCATCTAGCTGCAGTATCGTTGTGCGTTTTCTTCTCTGATCCCCGAGTTGAAAGATAGATAATGGTTCACCGGCAAGAATTGGCTCATTGATATGCAAGAAGGATTGGGTAAATCTTCGTTGCAATGCCAACATTTTCCCCTTGATGCGGTTTATTGTTGATAGCATGATCGGGTTTTGATAATAACGGTCGTAAGCTTGTCTCAGTTGGCAATAGAGAGTTTGGTGCGCGTGGTGGAATTCATCGAAAATTTGCTTCGAATGCCAGCGGAAGAATCTAACAATTTTCGGTTTACAAAACTGTATCCACCATTCCATCCAACTGCGGTAATTTCGTCGTTGACGAGTCCAAAATTGCCATCGTAACTGCAGTTCTGTTAGGGTTTCTTCGGTGAGCAGGTGCGGACGAAGTGACCAAAAGCCACGGCCAGGTTCTCTACCCAAATCCGGCAAGCAAATACGAGATGTGACAGCCATGTGATCGGTGAATGAACATACATGTTTATCGATGTTTCGCAGCTGTTCGCATAAACCACCAGATACGTAGATTCGATCTAGTCTTGACGAAGAATTGGCAGTGATGTACGTATGACCAGCATCTCTTGAGCGCAGTTTTAGCCAAACGTCATGTAGTCGTAGCTGTTGAATTGCGGTTTGAAGCGATGGACTCATATTGTGTCCCGTCGCATCGCTTTGTCGCAACACGCAATTGAAGTCTCCTGCCAGAATAACGTGCTCGGTACGGTGGCGAAGATAAAACGCTAGAGTATTATTAAAGAAATTCTCTCTTTGGACACGATAGGCTGTGCCGGATGGGGCATAAACGCAACAGAGTGTGGTATCGTGCACGCGCACTGCAACGAGGCGGCCATCCAGACTTTTTTCTACGTGTGAGTATTGGATGTGGTCCTTCAGCGCTATGGCGGTTCCTCTCCGTGAGATGTCGACGTTGGCAATGACATTAAAACCCGGTAACAATAATTGCTCATTTTCGATCTCTTGGAAGAAAATAATGTCCAGCTCCAATGTCCGAATAAACGTTCGGAGCGCATTGAGCTTCGTCGTGTTCGTGATCGTGTTTACGTTTATCGTACCGATATTGTAACTGGTGAAGAGGATGGCTTATGGAAGGAGGTCTAGAGTGTTGTCTTCGTCACATCGCATTTTCTTCACCTGCTTATGTGATCGCTTGCTGGAGGTGGATGAGTCGGTTTCGTTGCCGTCGGCTTTTTCTGCAGTGCCGATCTGCGGGTGATTCTAGTCCATGACTCGTTTTCGTTGCCCTCTTGAGATGCATCTACCAGCGCTGGGTAGTGATCTATTGCCACCGGAGGGGCGGAGGGGCATTGTACCGCTCGTCGATGGCACGGCATCTGCTTGAGTTGGTTGCGGCGAGATGCGATTTACAGCCGGTTTCTTTGCGGTGTGTGACTTCGTACGTGCCGACTGTGGGTTTTTTGCTACGTCTGCATAGGAGATGCTACTCGCCGCCAGTTTTTGTACCAGTAATTTTTTATTCTGTACACACGAGACGCCGTTATGTATAGACTCACTACAGTAGCGACACGTCTGTTGCTGCCCATAGTAAGCCACATGGGTTGTTTCTGAATCTATTGTGACATACGAGGCAATATTTTTTATCACGATCATTCGGGCAGTTCGTACACCGGTCGGCAATCCGGCGAAGTAATGTTTTTCATCCCATGTCTCTTCGCGCATGGAGAGAACCTCTCCGTATCCGCTGAGAAATTTAACGATCTTGCCATTCGTTACATCTTCAGAGAGGTTGAAGAGCTTAACTTCCACCGCCCCGTCTTCCATCGCCAAATGCAACTTGTATGGCTTGCCATCTACTGTCATCTCGTGTTTTTTGTCATTCTCCTCGACAATACGTTGTGCCGTTTCTAGGCTTGAGGTTTTAACGAAAGCAATTCCGAGGCTACGGCTGTACTGAATCCGCAATACCTCCTCTCGCTTCAGTCCCAACGTTGCACCAACGAATTGGTGAACCTCCTCGGACAATGGCTTCTTCGGCACATTCGCATAGTCAATGCGGAATGTGTTTTCGCGTCGTTTTATCGCGGACATTTGCACGCGAAGGCGGCAGAACTAAAAACGACTCGAAACTATTTAAAGGGCTTCACTCGCGAAAAAATCACTTCCGAAAATAAAGAAGGAAAACGAATATACGCCAGCGATTGGCTCCCGCGGTTGCAAAAAGCACGAATGCGTCTAATCTGCTCGGGAGTTGAGCGCGAACTGTGTAATCATCGGCCACACACTTCGATACTATGGGCTACAACAGGAAGCACGTGCTTGAGGAAAGAGAATACATACTTAATTTTTTTTACCGGGATCACAGCATTTCGTTCAACTTTTACCGAGATTCGTACAGCCGAGCCTCATTTTTTACGGGATATCAGTTTGTGCTCAGTCAGGCTGTACGAATTTTGCCTAGTTGCAGAAATAAAAACTGAGTGTGTATGAGTGTGATTGATCCGCAATTGCCTTAGGTGGTTTGACCGTATTTGTCACATTACCCCTTACCCCAAAGGGGTTTGGGACAAAAGGTCGAAAGACAAAAGGTCGAAGGGGCAAATGGTCGAAAAGGACAAAAGGTCGAAAGGGACAAATGGTCGAAAGGACAAAACGTCGAACGGGACAAACGGTCGAAAGGACAAAACGTCGAACAGGACCAAAGGTCGAAAGGACAAAATGTCGAATGGGACAAAAGGTCGAAAGGGATAAAAACGGATAACGGATAAAAACGGATAACGGATAAAAACGGAGAGAATCAATCTCGCATCAGAGTAGTATTTAGCCCTCGCTGCGCTAACCGGAGCTATGGTGTAGTTGACTTTTTGCTTCTCCGAGACAATCGGCTACTCTTATTCAATCTCAACGTGAGGTTAAATAAGAGTGGGGTTATGAATATGTGTTTTACTTAGTTTTTCAACAAATTGTCACCTATATGGGTTCGCATTATGCTTTTTTTCCAATGTACTTTGTGTTTGTTATCTATATGGATTCGCATTATGCGTTTTTCACAGAGTATTCTGTGCTTCGTTCTTGACGTTCGGCTTCAGTTACTCTTGTTCAATCTCAACGTGAGGTTAAGTAAGGGTGGGGTTATGAATATGTGTTTTACTTAGTTTTCAACAAATTGTCACCTATATGGATTCGCATTATGCGTTTTTCACAGTGTACTCTGTGTCTCGCCTTTGACGTTCGGCTTAGGCTACTCTTGTTCAATCTCAACATGAGTGTGGGGCTATGAATATGTGTTTTCCTTAGTTTTTCAATGAATTGCCACCTATATGGATTTGCATTATGCGATTTTTTTACTATGTACTTTGTGTTTGTCACCTATTATATGGATTCGCATGATGCACTGCACATTCGCACACTGTGGAAAAAAGTGTATTCTGTGTTTCGGCTTCGGCTACTCTTGTCTAATCTCAACTTGAGGTTAAATAAGGGTGGGGTTATGAATATGTTTTTTTTACTTAGTTTTTCATCAAATTGTCACCTATATGCATTCGCATTATGCGTTTTTCACAGTGTACTCTGTGTTTCGTCTTTGACGTTCGTCCATTTCCCCTAACTTAAAGCCCGCAGTCCACTGTTTGTCATATTGACAAATATTTGTCAAGTTTATCCGGACACCTATCAGACTGACTAGAAATCGACATGGATCTCAGGCAGACTTGACAAATATTTGTCATCATGACAAACAGTGTACTTAATGCGTGTGATTCTACATAATTGGCTTTCCTATAAATGGTATATCATATGCAATTGCATTGTGTCTTATCCAGTATATTTTATGCTTCGCGTTTCATTGCGTTTTACAAAATGCAACGTATGTATGTATTATTGAATGTATCCTCCTTCCCCAGAAACCTGTTCCATTCTCCTTTCCAACTTCACTTCCTCTTCCTTTCCCCTTTCACTTCCTTTTCCGTCAGGTAAATGATGAGAAAGGCCAGTGAAGGCGATGGCACAAATCTCCCAAATTGAGGGGAACGTGCCTCCTGAGCCGACGTTCTGATACCTGATGCCGGGATCACAAGCAATTCGTTCAACTTTTACCGAGATTGGCACAGCCGAACCTCATATTTTTCGGGATATCAGTTTGTGCTCAGTCAGGCTGTGCGAATTTTGCCTAGTTGCATAAATAAAAACTGAGTGTGTATGAGTGTGATTGATCCGCAATTGCCTTAGGTGCTTTGACCGTATTTGTCACATTACCCTAAAGGGGTTTGGGACAAAAGGTCAAAAGGACAAAAGGTCGAAAGACAAAACGTCGGAAGACAAAAAGTCGAAGGGACAAATGGTCGAAAACGACAAAAGGTCGAAAGGATAAAACGTCGAACTGGACAAACGGTCGAAAGGACAAAACGTCAAACAGGACCAAAGGTCGAAAGGACAAAATGTCGAATGGGACAAAATCTCGCATCAGAGTTGCTCTACACAGTTAGCAAAAACTCTGCTCTTTTGTTCTTACAATTTTTAACAATCAAATAAAATTCATTCAATGAGTACCACTAATAGATGGATGTTTGTCGGCGTGTATTATACGCCGGTGCATTTTCAATGCGTGCACCTGCGTGGCTGCGGTATGCAGTATTTTGACAAATCGAAGTGACATTCAGAAAACCTAGATATTCATGTATTATTGGAACTAATTGGTAAAATTGAAACTAATTGGATGAATTTTATTTAATTGTTAAAAATAGTGAAAAATAAAAGAGCATTTTTTGCCAACTGTATAGAACAACTCTGTCTAGCGAAATACAAGCTTTATTCATTTCTTATCTTCTCATAATCCTTTTTATCTCTTTCAGAACTATCTAGATATTCAATATATTGTCTTATAGTAATTACTCCTTCTTTGAAAACTGCTCATTCTTCAACTTTGATTGATTAGATGAGTGCGTTATTTCTGCTTGAAGTTAAATGCATTTCATAAACTCTTTTGGAACACACTTAACTTGTTGTAAACTTGTTCTTGATAGAAATTTGGTCCCTTTCGACCTTTTGTACTTTTCGACCTTTTGTCCCTTTCGACCTTTTGTCCTTTTGGAACTTTTGTCCCGTTCGACCTTCTGTGCCTTTCGGCCTTCTGACCTTTCGAGGTTTTGTCTTTTCGATCTTTTGTCCTTTCGACCTTTTGTCTTTTCAACCTTTTGTCATAGATTCACCCCAAAGATAGCTATATTGTAGATATATTGTATTCGGTTATTAATTCTCACCAAGATAACTTCTATATTTTTAATTCTTTATTCTGTATTCTTTCTACTTCCTTTTTCTTTCTTCCTTCTTTTTATTCTTTCCTCATCTGTCTTCCTTTTTCCTTCTTTGTTCTCCCTTCTTGTATCTTCCTACCACCTTGTTCCTTCTTCTGTCTTTTTTTAAAACTTCTTTCAATTTGTCTACCTTCGTTTCTCTTTTTCCTAACTGTTTCCGCCTTTCTTCTTCCTCCTTCCTTGATCCCTCTTCCTTTTTCTTTCTTCCTTCCTTGTGCCTTTTTCTTTCTTCTTCCTTATTCTTGCTTCCTCCTTTATTCCTTCTTCCTCCTTTCTTCTCTCTTTTTCTTCTGCCTTCTTCTTTATTTCATCTTTCTTCTTCTGTCTTCCTTCTTTCTGCCCTCAACCTTCAGTCTTCCTTTTTCCATCTTCCTTTTTCCTGTTTTGTTCTTCCTTCTTTTTCCTTCTTCATTCTTTCTTCTCTTCCTTCTTTCTTTTTTATTCCTTCTTCCTTCTTTTTTCTTCCTCATTCCTTGTTCGTTCATACTTTTTTCTTCTTCCTCATTTCTTCCAGTTTTCTTCTTTCTTACTTTCTTCTTTACTGTTTCTTCCTTTTTCCTTTCTTGTTCCATCTTCATTTTTCCATCTTTATTTATTCTTTTTCCTTCTTCCATGTTTCTTTCTTCCTTATTCCTTTATTCAACTTTCTTCATCGTTCTTCCGTCTTCCATCTACCTTCTTCCTTCTTTCCTGTTTCTTCTTACTTCTATCTTACTTATTTTTTCTTACTCGTTCTTCCTTCTCCTATCTTCCATTTTTTCTTCTTTCTTCTTTCTTCTTCCGCCTTCCTTCTTCCTTATTCATTCTTTCCTTTTTCTTCTTCCTTTTTCTCTATTCCTTCTACCTTTTTTCCATCTTCTTCCATGTTCCTATTTCTTCTCCCTTCTTCTTTCTGCCTTCTTCCTTCTTTCTTCTTTTTTCTTCCTCATTCTTCTGTCATCCGCCTTTTTTCTTCCTTCTTATTTCTTCTTTCTTCTATTTTTATTCTTTATTCTTTGTTCTTTACTCCTAATATTTTATCCCTTATTCTCCATTCCTTTTTTTTCTTTAGAACTCATTTTTCACTACTCAACAACTCAACTTGTACTGCCTCGCACCGTTGGAATTCATTACATCCCACCAGTCTCAGCCTTTCGATACAGTTCAGCCTTTTGACACTTAAATCCTTTTGAGACTTCCTGCCTTTTTAGATTTCAGTCTTATGATTATCCAGCCTTATGTGCTTCAGACGTTCGTAGGACACCCAATCGGATTACTTCCAGCACGTTATTGCACGCTCGCTTCTTATTTTGTAATCGAAAAACAACTGGGATGCATCATTGTGGGTAAAAAGACAAATATGAAAAAGCACTTTCAAGACACTTCCGTGCAGTGGCGTCTTGACTCGCAACGGAAGTAACATTTATAATAACCCTATTTAATTTATACAACAAATCATGACTACAGTCAAACCTCCATGACCAGATGTTCTATGAGTCGTTATCGAATCATCAAGGCTAATTCTGCCATATTATAAAAATATGTTCGGGGTCACTGTGATGGTCCCTTCAAACAGCTTTCCAAGGATTTTCTATTCAACATCTCAATATTTACATTTACGATATCGACTCACGGATGATTGACTGTACTACTACTTTCACTATCCTACTCTCTTCGAACACATCTATTTCGCTGTGTTAACATGTAAGTAATGTAAGTATGTAGTATTTGTCAAACTAAATCCATATAATAAAAACAAGAAACCGTATCCGTAAAAATATCGATAAACAGCTTTTCATCATGGGCGCATATCTACTCTCAATGGAACCAAACTTCTGGAGAGCGTGTGACCTTTCGGATCCACAATAATCCCATACTTCTAGTGGACGTTCCACCATCGTCAAGGAAAAACACTTGGATGCGGGGTCCCACCATGCAGAATTGTGATCTTTCTGATCCAAAATAACTCCACTCGTCTTACGAGACGAGCCAGCCTCGGGCTGAAAGTCTCGATAATAAAGACAAAAAAAAAACTCCACTCGTCTGGTGAGCGTCCCACTAACACATATGAAGATACTGTTGAGTGCTGGCATCCAACCACGAAAAGTTGTGATCACTCCGACCCACAATAAAACTATTCTTCTTGCGGGCGTCCCACCCACGCAAAGAAAAAAGCTTTTGAATGCGGGTGTCCCACCACGCAGAATTGTGACTATTCCGATTCGCAATAACTGTATTCTTTTGGCAGGTGTCCCACCAACTACGTCTTTGCTAGCAAGGCTACTGGAAACCCTCGAAATCATAAAAAAAATAACTTACCACATTGATGCTGAGGGCATGGCTTATGCATAGTTGATAAGCAAATGTTTCTATCCGGAATGCATACTGAAAACGGATTGCACTCTGCTCCATCACATGGGTCCCGTGCCCGGCATGGTCCAAATTGAATGTCCCCGTCTTGAATTCCAGCGCATTTGGCTATGCACGCCGAAGGATATGTATTGCCGTTGCGGGCACAAACCGGAACGTAATGCACGGGACAATTGCACGGCATCGTAGTGAACGATCTATTGATGATACCCGGTATACGACATTGTTTCTTCGTACATGTGATTTCACCTGCGAAGCAACTGCATATGTTGCATTCGACGTAAAAGAACGATAGATGGTCGAATCGCTTTCCTGCCAAAATGCATGCATCATAGTTTATACACGGAATAGGCTGACACTTTTCTATCCGCCCTCCAAATCCACATCGACAGACTTTAAGACATCCTTTCACAGTGGACGACACCGGAATGCGAACAAATGTCCCCTCTGGTACCATGTAAGATGACGCTTCTCCGAGAGGACAACCGCTTACACATTTGTAGCCAAATGTCCCGTCCCGGTTTACAATACACACTTGACTCGAGTTGCATGGATTACCTCTACAAGGTGAAACTAACAATACATCGGTGTTCTTCAGCATAACATCGCTGGGCTCGTGATATCTCTTCAGTGATACACATTCCGACTCACTGTCATCATTCGGAGAAAACATCTGACAGAGAGAAGCTACCGAGTGCTTCAACGTTATCTTATTCCAGTCCACGCAACGCCCCAACACTTCGTAGCAATCTTCTCTGCAAATACGGTTTGTATGATAGCTTCGAGTGCAAGGTTTTATCTGCAGCAAACATGCAATCGATTTCCACGTTTCCAACGAACATTCACTAATGTTTCGTATTGGTAAATTAATACCGGGTAGTTTGACAATACGCTGTTCCTTCCACTGTTCTACATCACTAAGAGCTGCGTTATCCGATTGAGCTCTACAGCTGCGAAACAGTTCCGTTGGACGATTATTAAAATTGCTGCAATACGAGAGTCCGTCACAACCCAGCTCACATGGTTCGTCCACTAAAAGAAACAATTATTGATCACGGTTCAATAAAACACTAGCGAGCGTAATAATCCTTACCTTCATCAACGCATTGCTTCATACTGAACTCATCCTTCGACAGCAAACAACTATTGTCGAATTCCGCCAAATTTGTAGTCCACTCATTTGAGTACGTTGCGATACAAAACTTACGACACCTGGTTGAGTTGGCTTTCATACAGCAGTGCAATTTTGCCGAATCCATTCCCACTTGATTGATGCGAGATATTTCGTTGGAATTAACTGATGCTACCTTGTTTTTACCGAACGAAAAGAAGCACTTCCACAACGGATCGTGAGGTAGTGGAACGCCACAGCCTGCACTCTGGAGAACGTCGATAGTTTCTTCTTCGGTAATGCTGCCTTCTAATAGGGTTTCTCGACATGCTTTTTTGCATTGATTATCAGCTGTCTGATCACAGCAGGGAAGATCTGAAAAAGTGTTGAAATGAAGTAATTTTTGTTTATGATCATCAAAATAGTACCTACAATGTTTCAAGTTTTCATTAACGGTGACCTCGACATATTCTCTAATACACTGCAGAACATCGGTGTTATTATTGCTGCAGGTATTCTGCACAAGCTCTCGTTGATGTTTGTTGGGCGTTTGATTGAACCTAAAGACATCTTTGCATGCCTGTAAGCACTCCGATGTTCGGGCCTGTCCACAACAGCTATCACCATCTTCTTGCCGCTGGATACAATCGAACAAACGCTGTTCGTCACTGTGTCGACACCCTACCAGTAGGTCTTCTTTCTCAGACGCTGTTGCACATGTATTTTGGCATTTCAGAGACATTCCCAACGAACAGCATGTTCGGCCCGGCCACGTGATGCCTCGCTGGATGGAAGCTAGAGTAACGTTCAAACAATTCCAGAACAGAGATTCGGGTGGTTGGCAGAATCGTCGAATATCGTGAAGTTTCCAGTCCTTGTTGGTATTGTCTGATGCGAGTTTAACCAGTGATAGCTGTAAGAAAGAGTAAAAATGACAAAGAAGGATTTTTTAGATGATTCTAGTGTGGTTGGAACTTTTGCAGCAGATTTCGTTCACAGTTTATCTAGATTTTTCACAAGCGTATTAAGATGATCTTTCTAGGCTGTGCCGTGGGAATTGTCAAGGTCACCTTTTCTTGCCACAATGGTGTCAATTGATTAAAAATTGAACCTTTTTGCCTTTCTCGTATACTAAGTATACGCAAAGGCTATAAGATCACTCCAAAAAACAAGAAGGCTTGGAGACCCATAGTGTTATATACCAATTGACTCAGCTCGACGAATTGAGGTGATGTCTGTTTGTGTGTATGTGTGTATGTGTACAAAATTTTGTAGACACACTTTTTGGAACTTAGCATTGACCACTACTCGCAACAAGTTCCATTCGACTGAGAATCCTGTCCCATTGTTTGCTATTGAAAATTGGCCAGATTGGACTATGGAATCAGAAGTTATGGCCAAAATACTATTTTCTATGCGCAAAACACGCTAAAAAGCACTCACTCATAATTTTTGCACGAGAAAGGCACCAACACCGCTAGGTGGATTAATCAGGGTTTTTTCTTTTCGTTTCATATTATCCATATTGCGGCGAAAAATTATGAAACAACCCTGATGGAAAAACGATTGCGCAAGGCTCGGAAACGATATTATCGGTTGAAATCGGAACAGCATAATGTTGAGCTTTGTACGTGACTTAGAGGGCAAATCGAGGACGATCCAAGAGATCGGAGACAGACGAATTCCTCGGCGTGTCTGCTAAAACCGAGTTACAGCTGAAACGTCATTCGATTCAGCAAATTTGTTCTCGTCTTTCTTTCGGAGCCTGTTAACCCTTTCGGGACGGATACGGGACGGACCTACTTAACAACATCCAAAGTCCTACAATCGATATTTTTGTGCAGTAAACTTAACGTTTCCATGATACGCGCAAGATAATCCACAAAAATGTGATTAATAAAGGCAAAAACTCATATACTCTAGGGGGACTGCTCTTTATTGAGACCTAAATTGTCTTTAAATTGTTTTCGGCATGATAATTTGCGATGTAATCACTAAGCCGTAAGCAACTGTTGTGAAGTTCGTGAAAGAGATTAAAACAGCATGAGAGAACATCAGTGCGGAAAGTGTCGAAAGTCGTAATATTCGACTGCTAAATGATTGAAAACGATATACAAAACCGAACTGTTGAGTTATTACCTATTTTGTCCTGATACAAGCAAAATAAATCAAAGTATTACGATGAAATATGATTTTTGTTCACATGTAACTATTAATGCGAAACACCCCTACGAAATGGTGAGTTGACATCCGGAAAAGAGGGCCTAACATAGCTCTGGTCCTTACGAGTTCCAGTACTCCCGCTTCCACGGGTCTTCCGATAACAATTGACCGCCAGCTAAGGGTTGCGTACTTAGCTGGTAGTGCAGCCTGGGCACTGTTGTCCTTCTGACATCAGCTAGAGTGAGAGGGTGCGTCCTGTGGGGTCTGCCTAGGATGTGGTGGGGTTCGACAGTGGGCTCTGTTAAAAATCTATTAAAAAACTGCATGTGTCTCCAAGCAGGCCCTTTCAAAGCGACCGTGTGCCGCTCCAAGCGCACTAGCCTAGTCCTAGTGTTGGGTGGGACTTTAAGCAAATTTGACCCGACTGATCGAGCATCTGTTCACCAAGGAGACTCCAACAGCGTCTGTTCGGGTTTCCAGCGGCTGAGTATGTAATGCTATGCCTAAGATGGCAGCCCCATCCCGGTGGATAAGGAACCTTGGGCCAATAACCTACTGCTCCCAAAACATCAATTTGTTCGAGAATCCGATAAAGAAAGAATACGGACTGCTCTTAGTGCGAAACAACGGACACGAATAAGAACATGAAACGTTTTAACCCTAGCCCAGCAGGCCCAAGCAGCACAACTTGTTTCACTAGTAGGAAGTTCGAATGATTATTGCGGGAAGTATGTTAGTATTCGGTATGTTCGGGTGTTTGATCTTCCACCAGAACTACCAGATGAGGATCTATCTTCGGTACTCGGACAATACGGCACAGTGGAGTATTCAGTTCGAGAAAAATTCCAGTGGATTTGGGCCTCGATCACTTGTACACGGGTCCCAAGCAGCACGACTTGTTTCACTACTGAAGATTTCACTGTGTTGCTACTATTCGGAAGAAAACAATCTGCGTATGTGCCATCAATTATAACTCTCTTGCAATCTAAAAAGCGCAAGAGGTGGAGCCTACGGAAACATCCTTCGATTGCAGTAAAATTGCAATAATGTTGCAAAATACTACAGCGGAAAAAAATAAAATAAAAATAAAAAACTGGATTCGATTTATGGACTCTACCACAACACCATTCAACACTTCGAAGGGACTGCATGTTGACTCACCATAAAAACCATACGATTATGAAGTTTTGTACTCGGGTTTTCTGTTTCTTGATTGCACCATCACCAGAAAAAATGTGAGTTGTCAAAACGTTGAACGATGCTAAATTAAACATGAAGACACACTCAACGTATCTGCAACTTAATATAAACAAACAAATAAATTTCTAAAGACGCATTGAAGTTACATGGTAAAAAATATATAACTTGATGATTTTATTTCGTGTTTGCAACATGAAGTGCAGCACTCTTTGGTTGTTTGTTTCCAAATGTCAAACACGTACTGCTTTGCAATGTTAATGAAACATTGATCACAACTCGAACGTTTTCTTGAACGAACGTGACATCTTGATGCAACTTTTTCGTGCTTTGATGTTTTTCCAATGCCTTTAATGAAACTGATTAGAAACAAGGTGCTTTTTGGAAGATGTTGCGTGTAAATTGGGGTGTAAATTGGCACAACTTGCCAATGAGGCACGCCGCATGAAGCTTGAGATCCTGGGACTGAGTGAAGTCCGTTGGCCAAATTTTGGAGAACACAGAACGCCGTCGGGACAAGTTCTGCTATACTCTGGTTTACGAGGTGAACACGCTCCCCAGCATCGTGGAGTTTGCTTCCCACTCAGCGCTCAGGCACACTCTGCGCTTACGAAGTGGGAACCTATAAGTGAAAGGATAATCGTTGCCAGATTTAGAACACGGGACCGAAACCTTACTCTAATCCAATGTTATGTGCGGTATCAGGCCATTGGGCCGAATGGTCATTAGGCCGCATGGTCATTTGGCCGAACGGTCATTAGGCCGAATGGCCATTAGGCCGAATTAGCAAAAAGAAGCAAAAAGTGAAAAATTGATTCTTTCTTCACCTTACCCCTTCTTCCTTCTTCTTCTTTCTTCCTTCTTCTTTCTTCTTTCTTCTTTCTTCCTTCTTCTTTCTCCCTTCTTCCTTCTTCCTTCTTCCTTCTTCCTTCTTCCTTTTTCCTTCTTCCTTCTTCCTTCTTTCTTCTTCCTTCTTTCTTCTTCTTTCTTCCTTTTCCTTCTTCCTTCTTCTGTTTTCTTCCTTCTTCCTTCTACTTTTATTCCTTCTTCCTTCTTCCTTCTTTCTTCTTCCTTTTTCCTTCTTCCTTCTTCCTTCTACCTTTTTCCTTTTTTTCTTCCTTCTTTCTTCTGTCTTATTCCTTCTTCCTTATTCCTTCTTCCTTTTCCTTTCTTCCTTCTTCCTTCTTTCTTATTTTCTTCCTTATTCCTTTTTTCTTTTTCCTTCTTCCTTCTTCCTTTTTTCTTTCTTCTTCCTTCTTCCTTGTTCCTTCTTCCTTCTTTTCTTCTTCCTTCTTCCTTCTTCCTTCTTTCTTCTTCCTTCTTCATTCTTCTTTCTTCCTTCTTCTTTCTTCTTTCTTTCTTCTTCCTTCTTCCTTCTTCCTTTTTCCTTTTTCCTTCTTCCTTCTTCTTTCTTTCTTCTTCCTTCTTTCTTCTTCTTTCTTCCTTCTTCCTTTTCCTTCTTCCTTCTTCTGTTTTCTTCCTTCTACTTTTATTCCTTCTTCCTTCTTCCTTCTTCCATCTTCCTTCTTCCTTTTTCCTT
This sequence comes from Armigeres subalbatus, assembly GCF_024139115.2. Lineage (NCBI taxonomy): Eukaryota > Metazoa > Arthropoda > Insecta > Diptera > Culicidae > Armigeres > Armigeres subalbatus. The sequence goes on from NC_085141.1 coordinate 257,233,247, forward strand.
CTTCCTTCTTCCTTCTACCTTTTTCCTTTTTTTCTTCCTTCTTTCTTCTGCCTTATTCCTTCTTCCTTATTCCTTCTTCCTTATTCCTTCTTCCTTATTCCTTCTTCCTTATTCCTTCTTTTCTTCTTCCTTCTTCCTTCTTTTCTTCTTCCTTCTTCCTTCATTCTTCTTTCTTTCTTTTTCCTTATGTCTTCTTCCTTCTTCCTTCTTTCTTCTTCCTTCGTCCTTCTTCTTTCTTCTTTCTCCTTTCTTCTTTCTTCTTTCTTCTTTCTTCTTTCTACCTTCTTCCTTCTTCTTTCTTCCTTCTTCAAAAAAAAAAAAAAAAATTATGGGACGCCATGGTCTCGGAGAAATAAGCGAAAACGGAGAGCTGTTCGCAGAATTTTGTTGTAATAACGACATGGTGATCGGGGATCGCTCTTCCCTCTGTTAAATCCTTATTTCGGTGGGAGGTTTATTAAAACACTTGTTTTCCAGTTCACAATCCAAAGTATACAACCACTATATTTCTCCTATTCGGTTACATCACCTTTAACCTACGCTCTCTCTTCTTACTCTCAATTCGCGCAGTTAGTCCTCGGGTGACCGTTCATTTTACCGAACTGAACTAATTTCGAAAGAGGTATTCTCACACCTCTACAACTCCTTCATCCTTAAGATAGAAAATCATAGGCATTCAGACAATTCAAATTTATACTTTTTAACAGAAATTGTTCAGATAGCACTAGCAAAACTGACATGCTTAATCGTAAATTACACTTAATTTCTGATATAACTTCATTATTATTAAACTATAAAGAACTAGTAATACACATAATCCGATTTGTTCTTTTTAATACGTTTTCTCTTCGAACGTCGATTCTCGTTGATCGGCGTATGCCTCGTATTGTTGGAAGGACCAACATCCTCCCCCGAAAAAATGAAAGAATCGGCCGCAAAACCGTAGAAATCCGAGCTATCGTCAGTGCTGCTGTAATCTTCGTCTCGCCTTCGCTTCCTGTTATGCGCAACCGCTGGCGTGTCGATATCGTCCTCCAATGCCATTCGATCTACCTCGATTGGCAAAATGGCACTCTCTCCTTGAAAGGCAAAACGCTTGGAGACCTTTCGGCGAGAGGCTGGCACAACCTTAAGCTGGCGTTTGTGTGCCGAAATAACTCTGCCCGCCAAAGAGACTTTTCAGCTCAATAATAGCGTCGTCGTCATTTATCGAATTGATCCTGTCAACAGCCGCAATGGGTTTCTCAAAAGTGCTTCTCCAACCAACGTAAAAAACATCCAGCCAGCTACGCCCCATCAATGGGATGAAATCGTTTTCACAACGCAAAATCACCAAGTACAATTCCTTCTGGATGTCGCCTAATTGCACCCGCACTTGAACTTTTCCAACAACTTTCAGCTTTTTCCCATCAATGACAACCAAACGCTTATTGCAGGCCTTTATGGGGAGATTTTTTAACTTTCGCAAAAACAATTCCTCGGAGATGACACTTTCGGCCGATCCACAATCTATTTCCATGGTCAATCTACGCTTTTCTATCGTTGCATCTACATAACAAGGTTCGCTGATTTTATTTGCAGATGAGATCATCAAACACGGCATATCATCTTCAGAATCTGTTTCCAAATCTTCTTTTAAGCGTTTGAACAACCCATATGTACCGAAACTAGAAGGCTTTGGAGAACTCAAAAACTTTACACTAGTTTCAGGTTTACGCGGACTTTTACTTTTTAGACGGTAGCAATACTTTCGAGTATGACCTCGCTTCTTACAGTAGGAACACAAAAAGCGGTCTTCGGAATAGCTGTCTCTTTTGTCGTCGTAATTTCCACCATATCGATTCCTAAACTGACGATTATTACTCCTACTTCTATTCCTGAATCTTGTCTCTCGATAAGCACGGTCTTCTTTATGACCTAAACGAGCTACTATTCCAACTTTTTTTCATCATCATTGCTTAAAATCTCAGTTCTATCTGAAGCAAGCTCTTGGTTGACAATGATCTTTTCAGCTTTAGCCGCCGTTAGATCGTCTTCATCGAAAAGCCTCTTCTGTAAATTACGATCATTTAATCCGATTACCAAAACGTCTCTAATTGCTCTGTTTTTGAAATCTCCAAAGTCGCACTGTTCAGCTAAATGTTTTACATCTAAAACGAAATCAACTGCCTTTTCGTGTTGCTTCTGTCTACGCGTCCAAAACGATAGCTGTGAATAACATCCGAGTCCTTTTGTCATAATGTTGCTTTAATCTATCGGTAATCTGTTTGTAAGACAAGTCTCTTAAGCTCTGTCCCGGGAACAAAAGCTTCAATTGTGAAAACACCTCCGTACCGCAAACGGCAAGAAATGATGTTTTATATCTGTCTTCGGCATAATTATTGTGTTCAAACAACCATTCCAGTTGTTCAAGATATTGAGAAAAAGGTATCGTTCCCGTAATGAACGGCTCAGACGTTGGATTAATAGACATCCTGAAATACCAGGGCTGTTATAAGGGCAAACACCCTAGGCACGATGCAACTGCACCGTCCAAACCAAACCAAAAACAAAACAGCCCGATTTCCTGCGGTGGTAACTCAAACCCACAAACCGTTGACTCAAAATACACAGACAAGATCCTCTCATCCAACAGCAACAGCAGCAGCAAATTCTTCCTTCGTCGGGGCACGCCAACAGCATACAGCAACAACAGCAACAAATAACTCCTTTGGAAGGCTTTCGCTAGCAACACCACACCAACAGCTACTCTTCACTTCACGAGATGCACTTCTATGTATTCACTGCACCCGGTTGTAAACAAACGGCTTGTCGTCTAGCACACTCACTGGAAAGCCACTCACTTCGCTTCCTCTCTGACACTTAGGGTGAAATGCTCAACATGAGTCCGGTGCACTCAACTTGCAATCTATGACGATGTCAATGGCGTTTATCGGTGCTCACTATGAAACAAAAGGAAAACGCAAAATGGTGAGAAACAAAAGCAGTCGGACATAAAAGAGTCTCTAACAAAGACTCAATGGCGTACTCGACAAAATGCTGTTCTCTAAATATATCTATCCACACTTTTTCAGCGAGTAGAAAAACTATGCACTACGCGTTAGGTCAAATGATTCAGCGAATCAACTACCTTAAACGACTTAAATCAAGCTGAAGCGGGAAAAAAATCAACACGAGGTGAAACAAAATACGGCAAAAACCACTTACGTGATACGGCCGTCCGAATTAAAAATTGCACGCAATTAAAAAAAAATCACGTATTTTCACACACACGCGGTAAAGTTTCTTGAAAAAAAAATTACTATTTTATCCTTGTCGTCACTGTTAAATCCTTATTTCGGTGGGAGGTTTATTAAAACACTTGTTTTCCAGTTCACAATCGAAAGTATACAACCACTATATTTCTCCTATTCGGTTACATCACCTTTAACCTACGCTCTCTCTTCTTACTCTCAATTCGCGCAGTTAGTCCTCGGGTGACCGTTCATTTTACCGAACTGAACTAAATTCGAAAGAGGTATTCTCACACCTCTACACCCTCATCGACCAGTTCACAAGGTCACGTTGGTCTCCCGTGACGGCTTTACAGGAAATAAAATCGACCACATCTGCATCAGCCGAAAATGGAAACGGAGCCTTCTTGATGTACGGAATAAATGTAGTGCCGATATCGCGTATGATCATCACCTCCTCATCGGCGAAATACGCCTGCACATTGCGCGAATTCGTCGGCAGGAAAGAGTTGGACGACGGTTCAACACACGCCAACTGGAAGATGCCACGGTGAAACGATCCTTCGTTGAAGAACTGGAGACGCGTGCTGCAGATATTCCGGAAAGTGGCAACGTGGAAGACTAATGGACCGCTCTCAAGAATGCCTTCATCGCCACCAGCGAGAACAATCTGGGCGAACTGCGCACCCAGAGAAAACAATGGATCACCGATGAAACCTGGAGAAAGATAGAGAAGCGAAGAGAAGCCAAAGCCGCAATAGAGCGATCAAAAACCAGAGGAGCCAAAGCCGAGAGAAGAGAGAGTAAAAGGCTCATGTTGACGGGACACACGCTTAAAGTCATTCACACAATTTTGTGTTTTGTTCACACAAAACGGGCCTAACCTGGAACAACACATATTATGAGTAACTGCCATGTTACTCATTTTTGTGTAATTGACGGTTAACGATTTCCGATGAGTTCATCTCACACAGTGAGAGAGCGGTCGGAAAACGAACCTAACCTCAATTATATTTTTTCATGTAAATTGAAAATTATCGCAACATTTTTATACTATTTCAGAGGAGTCCCCATTTGTTTCGATATGACCAAACTAAAGTGCGATGTTTATAGTCGCACATTTTAGTTGTATCGTATCGAAACATATCGAAAATCCACAGAAAAAGTCATTTTCCTTGCGATGCATGCCGGACGCAACCGCCATCATGGCGATCAAAATGAACTTGACAGTTCGAAGCAAAGTTTCTTACACATATTAAAAGAATAAAAGACATTACTCAGCGACTGTGCATGTCTTACACATAATTTTCACACAGATTGCTATTCTCTCGTGTCATCGTCGTCATGTGTGAAAATTATTCATGCGATGTGTAATTTACTTTAAGCGTGCAAGTAAGCGTGGGAAGACTCTGGGTGACGAAGGAGAGAGCCGCAGAACCGGCGACATTCACCACCTCTACAATATCTCACGACGCTTAAGCGGGGCGAAGATGAATGCAACGATGCTTGTGAAAGACGTGAATGATCAGTTATTGACCGACCCAACTGACCAGCTGAAACGCTGGTTCCAGCACTTCGAACAACTTTTTCATGTACCAGCCAGGCCACCACCACCTCGGCATGATCTGCCTAGGATCCAACGTATAACACGCGTAAATACCGAAGCTCCATCACTGCTAGAGATTCAAACAGTTATTCAAAGCTTGAAATCGAATAAAGCCCCAGGGGTCGAACGCATATCAGCCGAGATGCTCAAAGCTGACCCCATGACATCCGCTCAACTATCGCATCGTTTATTTCGTAATATCTGGTACAGCGCAACTTTCCCGGTCGACTGGATGCAAGTTATCTTAGTGAAGGCGCCCAAAAAGTGTCTGACTATATGCGATAACTGGCGAGGCATTATGTTACTGTGTACCGTTTTCCAAGTTATATACAAAGTTATCCTAGCCCGGATTCAGGAGAAGATAGATGCGACTCTCCGGCGGCAGCAGGTCGGATTCCGTACCGGAAGATCCTGTGTGGACCATATTGTCACGCTCCGTATCATTCTGGAGCGGGTCAATGAATTCCAAAAGTCCCTTTACTTGGTATTCATTGGCTAAGAAAAAGCTTTCGACCTCATCAATCACGAGAATATGTGGGCGCCCTGAGACGCAAGGGGGTTCCTGAGAAAATCATCGGCCTCATCGAGGCACAGTACTAGGCCTTCTCGTGTAGAGTGCTGCACAATGGGGTCGTGTTCGACCCTATTCGGGTCGAAGCTGGTGTAAGGCAAAGGTGTATTCTATCACCGTTACTGTTCCTCATCGTAATCGACGAGATTTTGGTAGGTGCGATTGACTGTGAACCAAACCGCGGGCTGCTATGGCAGCCTATAACCATGGAGCACCTAAACGACTTTGAATTGGCTGATGACGTTGCACTCCTCGCTCAACGGCGCTGTGCTGTGAAATCTGTGCTGCTATACTCTAGCGAAACATGGTGTGTATCAGTGGAGAACACTCAATGGCTTAAGGTGTTCATCAACAGATGCCTGCGGTATATAATTCGGGCCTGGTAGCCTCAGAACTGGATCTCAAACAACGAGCTCCATCGTCATTGTCACCAGAGGCCGATAGCAACAGAGATTCGGGATCGGAAGTGGGACTGGGTCGGCCACACTCTACGTAGGGGCGGAAACGAAATCTGTAAACAAGCATTAGACTGGAACCCAGCGGGACATCGCAGCAGAGGCAGGGCAGACACAGAGGCTCATGGCGGCGAAGCCTCAATAAAGAAATAAAAGAAGTCGACCGAAATCTAACCTGGTAACCGGTTAAAGCGATAGCTGGACATCGCTCAGGATGGAGATCTTTCAAGTCGGCCTTTTGCACCACCGGAGGTGTACAGGATCCATAAGTAAGTAAAACCCCTTTTTACTTAAGTTATTATTAAATAAAAGAACAATTGGAGTAAGCTGTTCAAATTTTGCAAAATATTGTTAATTCAATTCCTAGATCTACACAGTAAGAAAGTTATCCTTAAAATATGTATCTATTGTGGGGCAAAGGGTATATACAAGCATTGTATAAGACTGAACCACAGTACTCTGTATAATATAATTGTCTAGTGGCAAGCAAAGACATTCCTCTAAGTAAACTTCAAAATAGTTTCTTATTCCACAATAGATTTAGTTTACTTAAAACCAAGAAAATAATATATTGATTAATTACTCCGAAGTCTATCCACCGTTTAAATCTATCCACCGTCGACATGGTCTACTTTATATCCGCTCATCTTATCGCTATTCTACAGGAGATCGTAAACGTGTTTTTTGTAACTCCAAAAAAATGCAATTCCATAATCTAAATCTGTCACACTGTTCGTGTTCACTCTTGGGCGCCTTGCAGAAAATTTAGTGATCACAGCTCTGACCCAGAGAGTAGTTCACGCAACGAATGTGCCTAATCGGTGTCTAATGCGATACATCCGACTAATGTCAACTTGTCTCGATTTCCGTGTTCTATTAAACTAAGCGTGACACTTGATTAAATTAATCGCAGCACATTAATTTCACCATGATGATGGCTCAACACAGTTACTCATGATGTTGATCATACATTCAACTGAGAGTTAAATATGGTCGCGGAAGGTCGATGATCTTCCGAATAAAAAAGCGAACAGTGAATAAAATGCGGATGATTCGTATTTATGCAGCTCACTGACTAGTCACACCTCTATGAGGCAGCAAGAAAGCATGTAATAAATTATGACCGCTGGCAAACGACAAGAATGTGATTTGGTATTCCAACACCCAAACGTGATGCACGAATGCAAACAAGAAGGGCTTCTATAGCAGCAAACCCAACAAAGTACATATTAAAAACAAACAAGATGCATGCGTAGACAAAACTGGAAGTCGAATAAATCATAAACGATGATAGAGGCAACGAAAAAATGCGTCATTCATGGCGTTTTAGAGCTGCGGAGGCAACAAGTGAAAAAAGAAACAACAATGTCTTGAACTTATTAAAATGCACAACACACCAATCCTGACCGAACGGATGGCATCGATGATTGAGACGTTCGGTTCGGTTGGTTCGGTCAGGGAAGCACCATTCATTAATTATGATCAGTTTCGTCGTGGGCCAAAAGTCATCAATCACAATTGATAAATTCGAAGAAGTGGCAGCTATATCTTTTTGATAGAACAAAGACGGACAGATTTGTGTGATTGACATTATAAGTTTCTGAACAATAGCATAGAAGACTGATGCATGAACCTTTGCCAGCAGAAAATGGTACATAAACCAGTGTATGGTTTATATACTAATTCAGGTAATAGCAATCATTATGCTATGTGAAAAACATGAAGGAAATTATTATAACAAGGAAACAGCTCTTGTTAGGAGACATTAATTAACTACAGCGAGTTCGGTGATCTAACGGCGATCGCTTCTGCCATGTGTATTTTTATGGGTCGTGAGTTCAACTCCAAGCTCGACCATTTCCTACTACGTCTCTTAATTTATTTAAACTATTAGCTATGACAGCCTATGACAGCCTATGACAGATCGCTAAGTTCTCTACGTCTTTCTCGAAAAGGTGTCCGACTAACCATTTTTCCTGCCTCCGCATTGGCAAAAACGTAGCCACGATATATCTCGACTGACGGCAAATGCATTTTCTCCTTCTAAGACTTCCAAGAGTAAGTGATTAGTCCCAAATCTTTATCTGTGGTAACGGAAGAAAGTGATGCTATTCTCATAAACCTACCTACTTTCGGAAGTTCTGAATTGGTTGCCACTTGAGCTCACCCGTGAGATTTTCGTTCAATCCGCTAAAATAAACAAACAACCATGCGTTCACCATTATTTCTTATGTAATTGAGTCATTTTACACCACCATTCAGGCGTTTTGCCCCAGGCCCATTTTTAAAACATATTTTAAATGCGTTAGAGTCATAAACATTTTGTTTTTTTTTTTAATAGGAAATCATTGTGAAATGTAGCTAGTTTTGATCTGCACGTTGAAATGGTTCGGTATTATAGTTTATATTGGTGAAAATATCGGAAAAGCTTAAGGGGTGCATTTTGGATTGTTCTCTCGCAAATAAACAAAAAATGCTGCAGATCTTGGCGAAAAAAAGTGTATCTGGTAGATATTGACCGAAATAAAAACAACTTCAACAACTCAGTGAATACTTTACGCTTTTATTTAGTAGGGTTTTGGTCACCGTGAATTTTTATATCTTTGTGTTGTTGATTTTTTTCGGTGAAAAACGACACACACAATTCCCGTTTTTTAAAAACGTTTCGGCTTACTCCATTCAGCCATCATCAGATATTGAAAAAAAACGTTTACATCCCACCACTGTGGTCTAATAACTGCTTTTATTTAACTACAATTAACTTCGAAGAAAAAGCTCAACACATTAAAGTGCTTTAGCCAAACAGATAACTAATTACATTTAGATCTCAAGCACTTATCATGTAAATTTCCATGTTCAATGCAATTATTATAAACAATTGCTACATTTTTAACAGCACAAGGTAGTTTTCGTTGTAGTTTTAATATTATGCACTCCTTACACTTTTCATCGTAGTTCAATAACCCGTAAGAGATCACGTAATTCAACACTGTTTCGAACAACAGTGACTTTTTGTTATGCACCAAAAGTGCAACGTTTTCGATATCGTGACGGCATTTTCTGGCAAGTTTTACCATTAGCTTTTCCAAAAGTTTTCTATCGTTCCTGCTGGGCCGAATATCGCCATATACCATCAAGAGATGAGTTTTGTCGTAACCTTCGAGGCACTCCCAGCTGGTGGCAAACGCCGTTGGAGCCACTTTCACAGCCCAACAGAGATGGGCATGGTTTGACGCTTTCCGAATCGAAACGAATCTCGATCGGATCTCGGATGCAATAGAACCATTATGTAATCGTTCTACTTTCGATTTATGATGTTCAGTTTCACTGCTACTTGGAATCATAAAGTAGATTACAGAAAAGCATATCGCTGCTTTAAGTGTGTATTGAGTTAAACGAGCCATTTGTTGAACTGATGGAGAACTAGTTATCAGCAAAGCTGCAGTATAGATTTATTTGTTTGTGCACGCTTACTCTGTAGCATTCATCCTATATGTATAAACATGGGAACAACTGTTCAATCATTACCGTTCGCATCGATCATTTTGAATAATTGTAGCATGTTATTTTGAGCACTTCGTTGTTTCTTGCACGGTGTGAACAGAATAATCATTTGAAAGATCTGATCATCTAGTATATCCTGATCCAGTTTGAAATGATTTTGCTGTCGAACAAGTTAATTGAAATATTTGCATAGGGTAGGTCGAGGCAGGATGAGCACCCTAAAATAAACCTTATTTCCTCCCAAGCGTAGAAAGGTCGTTTGGACTAATAATACTTTAGGCCGAAATTCATCCAGTTGAAATCCATTTGGCCCAAAACGGTTTTTAGGCCGAAAGCGGTTTGACTGAGAATGTCATTTGACCGAAAGGGACATATCATCCAAAGAGATAAAAAAAAAAGATTTTTTTTTGTCCACCGTTGCGACACAGGGTAATGATCGACAAATGAAAATCTTGTTTCAATCTTTAAAGACTGTGTGGCCGGTTTGAGTTGAAATAACAATAAATAGTCAATCCTTCAATAGTACATTAATGATATTTGAAAAGTGAAAAGTAAAACATGAGAATTGAGATATAAGAATAAGAAGTGAGAAGTGAAACGTCTCACTTCTTAATTCTTACTTATCAAGTGATTAATCTTATAGCGCGTAATTTGCGCTAGCAGTTCCGCTCACCGATTCGTGACCCAGCTCGTCGCTTTTAAGATGCCCGGCGAAACCCAACATCAGGGCGGCTTTTATTCTGTGTCTGAGCTATAAGGGGACCATTTGTCGGGAATAAGGGAAAGAATCTGCCTCAAGGAAGCCGAAGAAAAAATTGATGCTAACCATCGTTCTACCAAAAACCCACAAAACACCACTAACGAGTTATTCTCACCAGGCGGACTTCTTCTCTTCCCAAATCGTATGATCGTCTAGGACACGTGAGTGCTGAGGCTGATTTACCGGACAGCCCAACATGGAGTACAACCAGGGCCGGATTTAGCCGGAAGGGGGCCCCGGGGCCGACGGTATGTGGGGGCCCCAAAATTGACAAAAAAGGTTGGTTTTGGTACATAAGATTTGTGGGGGCCCGGGGCCACGGCCCCCCCGGCCCCCCCATAAATCCGGCCCTGAGTACAACACAGTGCGAAGTTCGAAGGATTTCTTATGTTTTTCGTGTCGTTCGTTCGTTCGTTTCGTTCGTTCAGACTACAATTATCGTTACATGGAAGCTTTACTTAACGGAAACGCATTTATTCAACGGAAACAAGACAGATATACATTTATTGCGGTTTCAATTATCCTAGGGTTTAATTCATAATTGTTCCTTCCTCACTCTCTATACTTCACTTTCTTCTTCCATCTTTCACTTCCTAGCTTTCTACTTGTGTGCGGTTTTCTACTTCTAGTTCTAGCGTTGGCTAGCCTAGGCTATCGTTTGCAATTATCGAGCTCGTGGGTGTGGAGATATGCATGCATGCTTGTTTTGTTCTACTCACGGTACAGTAGTTTTTGCTGGTACCGTAGTGATGCCATGCCGATGAATGGTGGCCGGAGGCGCTTACGGAGATTCCCAGACGGACAGCTTCCGTACTGGTACTGCGATTTCTTGATTGAGGTTTACAAAAAAAAACCTTTGCTCTACCGGAGAAGCGAACCTTCCTTCCGAGATCTCCCCCGATCCGGGACCCTTGACGATGAAGCGTGGGGTCGAGAGCGCGCTACACGGAAGGAACAGAATTATCGTTAATTTTAATCCTCGTGGAAGGAAGTGCGTCAATTCCCCGAAGTGATTCAACGACCTTTTCGAACAATAAACTCTCATCAACCTTTTCTTCGTGTCACCTGAAACTATACATCTCTTTCACGCCTATGCCGTCTAGATGATTCCCCTCATTAGCATCGCACATGCGCGCGGACCAGTTAAAAAAGAGAAAATGGCTCGGGATTGAACTTTGGACTTTTCGAGCTATCGGTTTTGGTGGTGGCTTGGGAACGATGGCTTGACTGTTATACTTTTTTAAGGCGACATTCTTGTATGCCAATTATGCGGATTTAAGTAGGGGTGCATTTTATTCGGAATGGTGACATTTATTATCGCAATATATTTTAAGTGAACTATAGGAATTGAGTGTAATTAACATTAAACAAGTATTACAATAATGATAAACAAATTAAACACGAAGAATAAATTAACATTGAAACATCCAAAATATAATAATAATTTGATATATTTTTAATATTGGCAAATAATATACATTTAAATCTAAAAATAATATATACAAAACGTCACATGGTCACAATCTGCACACTATCCTCTTTCACTATTGTTCGGCCAAACAATGTTTTCGGCTATATGACCCGTTCAGCATACGACATTTATGGTTGTATGATCCGTTCGGCCGAATGGCCATTTTGTCAAACGACCATTTTTGGTCAAACGATCAGTTCGGCCGAACAACAGTTTCAGTCGTATTTCAATTTTGATTAAAAGGCATTTTCGGCAAAATGACCCTCGGCCAGATGGGTTTTGAGCCAAACGTTTTGCCTTTCTCGTATACTCATCTCATTTCGACGAATTGAGGTGATGTCTGTGTGTGTGTATGTCTGAGCGCAAAACACGTGCAAAAACTCACTCATTTTTAGGCACTTATTCTTAACCAAGTTGCATTCGACCCAGAATCCTGTCTCATTATTTCCTATTGAAAATTGGCCGGATCGGACTATGAGCTCAGAAGTTATGACCAAAATACTATAATACAATTTTTATAACACACGAGAAAGGCTCCATCACCGCTAGGTGGGTTAATCTGGGTTTTTCGGCTCAATGTCACATTAGACATTTTATGTGCGAGAACGACTCAGTTTGAAACCATTTACAGTTGATAAAGTTTAAGAAAAGACCATCCGGCAAGCTAGGTTTTACCTTTTTTATTTGTATTCGTATGTTTTACATCTTGAGCTCAACAAAATCGCTCATTTTAACCATCTGGGGCAATTAAAGCTACTTCAACTGGGGTTTCACGGCGATTTATCAGAAGTCACCATGCCTATAAGAGCCCCGCACATAGCATACGTTTGCGTTGCGTTTGACAGTTTTCCCATGGGAAATGTTTTAAACGCAACGCAAACGTATCCTATGTGCGGGGCTCTTTATGGTTTTGCCACCTCTCTTACTCTTCTGGTATGTCTTCATAGAATTTTTATGCGTGCGGATTGATGAGGGCCACTTTACTATGGAAAAAAATCTTGGGGTACAAGACACGACCGCTCGACGTAAACTACGTAAGACCAAATAGTTTACTACTGAACAAATCATTCCGCTCTATATAGGAGAGAAGGAACCGTCCCACCGACACTCCTACCAGTTTTAGCAGGCCCTCCCACTCTGTGATGGAGTAGGGACTCCACTGTCTATCAACTGGACCCCCCATTTATATAACCCAGTTCAATAATTGATAATACCCTAAAGGGTATTATGTAATAAGATAATAATTGTAATTGTAATAATAATAAGGATGTATAGGGGATGCATAATGCATGGAAGAACTCAAATTTTCAATAGTTTAGCGTTGATAATCAAAAGTTGCAATACTACTACTGCAATACTACAAATTGGTGGAGAGTATGCGAATCGATTGATATATAAATCTTTAAAATCCATTGAAAAATGAAGGACCTATTAATGTTACAAATCTTACATGATTTCGTGACGGTCCCCAATTTGGAAATTTTCATTTTACACCCTGTATCCGAGTCTTCCCCTTAGACGTAGTTTATGTCAAAAATCCAAATAATTTTTCTAATCGATTTTCCCCAAAGCCACTTCAGACTAATTGAGCTCATAGACTCGCTCAATTTTGACGCTAGACAACATCTTACCCGAAGGTACTAGGTGTCAAATCAGAATCTAAAATTGGGGACCGTTACGAAATCATGTAAGATTTTGAACATTAATAGAGCCTTTATCTATCGATGGATTTTCGAGATTTACATATCAATTGACTCGGAAACTTTCCAGCAATTTGTCAATTTCATTGTAACTTTTGATTATTCACGAAAAACTATTGAAAATTTCAATTCTTGTCCTACCCAGTAAAAATATCAAAACAAACCAACCCCGTTCATGCATTCCCAACACGGACATCATAATGATGTAAGTTACGGGTCTTGTGACCCACCGTTTTATTTTCTCCGGGTATAAAAAGGGCCATGATTCGCGCTCGTGCGTCATTTCTGTTCGAAGGTACACAGCGAGCGGTAACTGAGAGCGGACATCCCAAATAACATTTTAAGTTTTATAACACTCTTGACGGCCATAATTTACTTTACAAGAGTATTATAAAACCAACAAAAAACCAAAATGTTACTAGGGATAGGAAGCGGTCCCAGCATCGAACACGGTGTTTTCTACATCTGTAGCGGTTCAGCGGCAAATGGACTATCGGCACTCCAGTTAAATTTTCTCGCATGTTTCTGGAACTGGATTTCCAATTTCCAATCAATTGAGATCCAATTCATTACAAAAAAAATTAGATCCAGAAACATGCGAGAAAATTTCACTGGAGTGCCGATGACGCCGACGATAGGAGCATTATTAAAAATTAATCGATTCTTCTCAGAACCTCAATTTTATAGAAGAAAAGCCGAAACAATCATCGTTTGACGACAGCAGAAATTGACTTCGGCAGCAGAATGACAAGCGTGTGTTGACAAGCGGACTATTGAGTGATTGCCGTTAGTGATTCGGAAGGCGCATTATTGGAAATTAATCGGTTCTTCTCAGGACCAAAATTCTGTGCGACATTAGAAAGTTGCCGTCCGTAGCAGAATCAAAAGCGCGCCTCATGGGGAAATGCTACAAAAGTTAGTCACAAGAATGACATTACTATCGGTAATGTGAAATTTTATTTCAAGATTCTGATTTGGTTTTGTTGCTGCTATGGAAAATGATTCTGTTCTTTTCAGAACTAAAATTTTATGGAAAAGAGGGTTGAGCCGAGAAAATGTGTCTTCAAAGTGCAAATCATACTCAATTTGTGATGACAGAAAATGTCCGTCGGTAGCAGAATCACAAGCGTTGGTCTTCAAAAAGACAAGGGAAAGTCTTCCAAAATGTATACGCTTACAGAAATGTACTCCACCAGCTCTGCCGTAATCTGAAAAAGTGACGTATACGCCATTTTCCAAAAATGGTGTTAACGAGTATTACTCATCGAGCTCTTTAACAGAAAAATGGAAAACATGCATGTTGTAAAATGGCTGTTACGTCACTTTTCCAGATTACGGCAGAGCTGCCACGACCGCCACAAACGTCAGCGGAACATGCAACCGATGATAGTCCGAATGTTGTGAACGAAATGGCTCGTGCACGCGGAAAAGCAGCTTTATTATATAGTCAGAAATATAAACTAGCCCCGCCCGTTTGGTGAGTGTTATACTGCCGTAATCTGGAAAAGCCATTTTACAACATGCATGTTTTACATTTTTCTGTTAAAGAGCGCGATGAGTAGTACTCGTTAACACCATTTTTGAAAAATGGCGTATACGTCACTTTTTCAGATTACGGCAGTATAGTGGCATATAATATTCGCACTCATACCGATTAACAAAAAGGCGGTACTAATGTGCCTTCTTTATTAATTACAAAAAAGTTGCTTTAACGCGTCCACGAGCCATTTCGTTCGACACGTCGTGAAGAGTGGTGAGCATGTATGGCATTTGTAGCAGTCAAGTGAATCTTTCATTCAAGATTCTTATTAGGTTTTGTTGCTGTTCCGGAGACGAGCCAGCCTCGGGCTGAAAGTCTCCTTAATAAAGACACAAAAAAAAAGGTTTTGTTGCTGTTTGTGATTAGGAAGCCGCATTATTTAAAATAAATCTGTTCTTTGCAAGATCAACTTTCTATGCAAAAGAAAGCTGAACCGAGAAAAAAAATTCTTCGATAGGTATACAAAATACAGTCGCTTAGATACGGCAGAAAAATCAATCGCAACAATATCATTACGTTGTCCAACGTCTACCTTGCGCTCGTGTCTTGTACACAACCCTTCTGATTTTTTTTTACAATAGCACCAAGAAGTTATAATGTTTGGTTTCATGAGATGGTAGCCTAGATAAATTATTTTGATAATTATAAGTGTGCATGTGAGATTCAATACTGTATAGGAAATAGGGAGCGGGACCATTTGGGCAGCACCCCCTATTCCCATCTGCAACGTTAATAACTCGACCGCGTTCCAACCAAATAACTTGATTTTTTGTACATCTCTAGATATCGACAGAAACTAACCATGTACTAAAAAACAAGTAATTCGATTGTAATGCGCTCGAGTAATGAACGTTGCTGACGGGAATAGGGGGTGCTGCTCAAATGGTTCTCTACCTTATAAGCGACAATAGCTTTAAAAATCCGATGATTATTTTAAACTTTCATTTATTTTATTATTTTTTATTTTCCACCCCATAACAATGGCACAGCACTTCGATATTATGTTTAGTATGTATATATTTGTATCAAATTTTCAATATATGAATGAAAATAATCAATCAATGAAACATAATTTTAAAATTTTCCGCAGAATGTTATAGCCAAGGCCCCGATTCGTCCTAATGTCCCACTAAGGTGAATGGTATGTGCAACTTAATTGTTAGATATTTATCAGTCAAAAGTAACAGCAGCTGACACTCTACACGGAAGAAAAAAAGTACCCGAAATTGAGTATTTTTAAACTTACTTTTGAGTTATTTTTTCTCTTCTCTTTCATCCACTCTTTCTTTTATTGTCAAAAACAAAAGAGCCAAACAATCCAACGACGCCAGTTCAATACGGGAAGCCAATTTTGAGTTTTATTACCTGAGGTCGAAATTGAGTGAATTAAACTTAAATTTGGGTCAATAAATTTTCCGTTGGGTACTTTTTTAATATGGGAGTAAAGGCAAACTATTTCGACCCTACTTACTCAATTTTGGCTTCCCATACGGATGTTCGAGGTTGGGTGAATTAAACTCACTATTGGGTAGTTTATTTCTTCCGTGTAAGATCGTAATACTTGAAAATATGATGACGGATATACTGTCTGTAACCGTATAGTTGTCCCATCGTTGCTGGGTTTCCTATTCATATGAGACAGTTATGCGATTACAGGCGATATTGGCAGAAACGAACAAAAAAAACTCAAGAAAAATGTAAACGGATAGGCCGACACACACAAAAAAATGCTGTCAAATATCCATTACTTACGCTTTCGCACGCGATTCTACACGATCCATATGCATCGGAACAACATGGGAAGATATCTGAAAAAAAATAAAACATACAAAACGGTGAGATCTACATTTTACGGCATTTTGAATGGTGCAGGAAAGTCACAAGAGAATCAAAGGCATGAGCGAGCTGCAAGGTGGGTGTGATGGTTTATGAATCCCCTTTTGGTATGTACTCGGCATGTTCGGGTGTTAAGATCAAGATGCTTTGATAAGATGAGATTTTTAGAATGCAATGCATAAAGGAAACGGAAGACATACATGTGAGTCGAGCGAGGGTGCAACAATGTGATAATAATTGATGATTCAATCTCGACAGTTTTACCAAACACTCATTTCATTTAGAATTTAAAAACTTTACCATATCTTTGTCTATTCTCAATAAGTTTGTGAATAATTGAATTTGATTCTTTCAGGCAAAGTTCTTGACAATGGTATGTCGGTGAATAATTTTATCTACGATTGATCATAGTTGTACAAAGAAAGATTCCGCATTTCATGCATGGAACGAAGTTAAGCTGCCTTACACTGAAATAGCTCAGATTGTGTGGATTTACAGGAAATGGAACAACGTGTGCAAAATTTCTGATGAGTAAAGCCGCCCAAAGTGCTTGTCACACTTCATTCGTTTGACGATTGTCGTCGCATTATCGGTGAACCGCCTGGCGCGCAGCCGTCTCTGCATGATAGAATGAGTCAAAGTGGCATTTTTGCTCGGAGTCGTGTAAAAAAGTCAACGAAGTTTGCTAGTCTGCAAGAATGCTAGAAGGGAAGAATGCTTTAAATTATAATTCATAATTGAATGCATTGTGCATTATCCTGACAAGAAGAAACAATTTTTAGATAACATACGTCGTGTTCATCGAAAAGATGTAACCATCGTATTATTCCTTTCACACAACTACACCCAACCCAACAATTTTTGCACTGTAGGGGAGACTGGGTAGACTTGATCCCCTTTTTTGATTTCCGATGTATCACAGCCAAAAATAAATAAAAATACGCGATTTCCACACAGACTCTCTAAGAAATATAGTATTTAACTTAAGTGATGTATGACAGTCCTTAAATTGTTGTTGTTATTGATACACAATCGATTTTTTAGAGTGCTGTCCAAAATTTACTTTATTATTTGATAAAATTAGAAAGGTGCCCTCAGATTTTTTTTAATATTTTTCCTTCAAAATACGCGCAATTTTCGAATTGCTGTGCGTATACATGAACGATTTTTGTTATTGAATTCGACAGCACATGCAATTTTAAAATTTGGGGAGACTTGATCCCATTTCTATGATATCTACGCAATAAATAGTTTTTCCTGCCAATTCTTCATCAAATCTGTAAAATCTACAAAAAATTAGAAGTCTGAGAAGAGATTTATATTTTTTTGAATTTTTTAGCCAAATTTTTGTATGGATGACCAATGGGGGATCAAATGTCCCCATATTGAGGCACTAACTTCAAATCCAAATATGTATCCTAAACCTTTGATGGAATGTTGACATTTTCATCAGTACAAATCATTAAGCACATTTATGGCTTTGTGCTGTGAAAAAACAAAAGCATTTGGTCATTGTTATGAAAAGTTATTCAAATTTTGCGTGGCCAATAAAAAAAACTTTAGTAGGGTTAAAACATACAAACCGCCCTGGAGAATAAATAAGGTTGTCAATCCAAAAAATAGCTCACCACATAAAGGTTATTTGTCTAGAGGTTCTATACTAAAAAATATGCTAGAACAAAACTATTTTAGTTCTCGATAAAACAGGGGTTGATCAAGTCTCCCCGGGGATCAAGTCTACCCACCTTCCCCTATACAATTTTTGCACATACAATTTCGGTAGATTTTAATACCACCATTGTATTGAAAAGCTTACATTTCTTACATTGATTACATTATTTCGCTATTACATTCCATCGCAAAAACCGCTAAACGTAAACTTTTTGTGTGCTCTACAAGTTGTTTTGTGAACATTGTGACTCGTTCCGTTTAAGTTTTGACCATGTTAAAATTTTTACAAGCTTTTAAGTGCTTAGAAACCTTGTTTCTGTTAAAAGTCGCTGTTTTCCAAATTTCCTCAATTTATTATAAATCATGGCTAATTTATTATATTAATATTCCTCTTTTTCCCTTAACATTTGTAATGATTTATAATAAAGTAAGGAATAATGTAGAACAAAGCCACTACTCGGACAGGTTCATTTACTTAAACACAAAATAAACACAAATATGTAGCATCTATGATCCAAATTCAATCCAAATCAATCCAAATTTAGTCCGAACGTATTCAAATCGAATCTAAATTCAATTCAAATTTGATGCAAATCCTTTCCAAACTTGATCCAAATCAAATCAGATCCAATTCAAATTCAATACAAATCCAATCCAAATTGAGTTCAAATCCGATTCAAATCCAATCCAAATCTGTTCCAAATCAAATCCTATCCAAATCTAATTCAAATACAACCTTTATCCTATTCAATCCAAATCTATTCTAAATCCAATCCAAATGGAAATCAAATCCGATCCAAATCAAATCCAATTCAATCCTATCAAATTCCATCATCCATATGCACTACAAAAATTGAATGTAGAATTCGGAGACGAGCCAGCCTCGGGCTGAAAGTTTCCCTAATAAAGACACAAAAAAAGAATGTAGAATTCTAACATCAAAATCTATTATAAAATTTCCAGATTTATTATCCAAATGAGTAAGTTAATAAAATTCAGATCGCATATTCGAAACTAATGTGTAACTAATATTTAAATTTAAAGCGCTGAAGCGAAATTATTAATATTTATTAGCTATTGTTTTACACCTAAACATAGTCTGAAAATATTTCATCTAAATGATTATTTTACTTTATCAAAAAAAACATCCATGAATTACGCAACCCTTCGCTGGGAGGGGTTTGTGAGATGTATGACGATCCATACATTTTTTCAGAGGATTCATACAAAAGTGTAAGAGGGTGATGAAATGACCAATTGTTGCCTGGTATGTTTTTACCTCTGCAGCTTTTTAATAATGTAAAAAAACAATTTTCTTCGTATGAAAGTTCACATTTCTAGGACCCCCTCTCCCTTTCAAAGTTATGTAATCTAAGCACATGCGGTATAGCATAGCATAGCATAGCATATCTGACCGCACACTATCCTGGGTTGGCTGTCGATAGGGACGTTAGATGCGCCAGAAAAACAGCCTGGGGCTTGGTATGTTTTTCATTCAACGATCCCTTTGTTCAACACCTGGCCAGGTCCTTACGATCAGTGGGGATTTGGGTGGGAGGTGTTGATTAGATACCTACTTAAGAAGATGCGGAGAACTCGCGCGACCTTCATAGGTATCTGGAATTGGAATTTGGATGGGTTATTAAGGGGTGCTTTTCTCGGCGAAAAAGCTTGAATATTATATTTTTATTGGTATTGATATTGTAAAATGTGATGTATTGTTCTTGAATGTAATATGAATGAATGGATTTTGGCAAAACAATTCCATTGAGTTTGCATTCTGCAGCATATTTCTGAAATAATAAATTGTAGTAATATTAGAGAGTGATGTAGTGTGATGCGTCTTCAGAATCTACGTCAGCACCCAATGTTTCTGAAAGTGAAGATTATTGTCATTTGGTTAGGTAAATCGTTTATGACAAGATGATTGTTTATAAATGTTTATGCGAGATTATTTAAAATATATGGAGCTCCATGGTAATTTGAGAAAATGTATGGGAATATTAAGAATAAGTGTATAAAAAACGTTAAAATTTATGAAAATCAAAGGAGAGCAAATTGATCCTTGGTGTGAAACAAACTTCACCAGCAACACTTGTTTCAGCTGAAAAGGAAATACAAATATTTAGATCGGGATTATTTGAAAAATAGTTTACAGTGTCCCTGGCCGAAGCCGAAGCTTCAAGAAATCAGCGTCACTAGATCACTGTGTGTCAAAAATTATAAAAATACAAATGGTAAAAATTATTAAAATAAATATGTTTCTTCTATTGTATTGAAAATGTTACCTTTCCTTTGTATCTTGTCAGCTCCTCCCGTTTTTCTAAAGTTTGATCATCGAACGTATTAAATTTTGTCAGATAATAACGTCTTAGGCAAATGATGCCCTCTCGATCTTCCCGTATTTTTTTAGTAAATTTTTAATAAATATTTTAATGAAAATGTGGAAAAATAGATATTAGAAAATATGACAATATGAAGGGATTAAAATCACAGATAGAAAAATCCAATGAAATTTACGCTAAAGATCATGCACATAAATGGAACGCCATTATTAGCTTAATTCCATGCGTGATATAGCCTAAATGTATATAATATTTGACGTGAATCGTCGATATTGCTTGCAAGTTGTAAGCAAACTTGTTAGGAAGAGGTCCATTTCCGCGTAGAATAGTATAAATTTCCGCATCTCAAGTTTTACGCGCTGTTTACTTTTCATTATTTTTTTCTGTTATATGTATATATGAAAATATGAGAATATGAAAATATAAAAAAAAATATGAACATTTGAAAATATAAATAATAATGAATATAATAGTAAATAAAAATATCAAAATATAACAATATGGATATATGAAAATATAAATCATGAATATATGGAAATATGTTATATAACTGAAATATGAAATACAAGAAGTAAACATTGAAACAAGCAAAATTATGAGAATATAACACATGAAAGCATAAGAATAAGAAAGTGTGAAATATGAAAATAACTTCACACTTTCGCACTATTATATTCACATGCTATAAAAATGAAAATATGAGAAAACGAAAGTATGAAAATATAAATGTATATGAAAAAATTAATATATGAAAATAAAAATATATGAAAATAAAGATATATGAAAATATAAGTAAATGAAAACATAAACATATAAAAATATTAACGCACGAAGAAACGAAAATATGAAAACAAGATAAAATGGAAATATAAAAATTTGAACATAGGAAAATATGAATAAATGATAAAATGAGAACGTGATAGTATGAATACATATTTGAGAAATATATAAATAGAAATATGAAAATATATAAGTCAAAAATATAGTTCCTTATCAGCAGCGTATGGCAGCATAAAAATGCAACGCAATGAAATTATGAAAGCATAAAAATAAAATAAAAATGGAGATAAAAAAAACCCAGATTAATCCACCTAGCGGTGATGGTGCTTTCTCGACCTTCGTAAAATGTGTTTGCTTGAAAGTAGATGAGCTAGTAGCTAGGAGTAAAAACGAAAAACTTCTTTGTCCGTTATATGAAAATTGGATTATTTTAAGCAAAGATATTGTAGATCCAGTTGAAATCGCGAGATCTCGTTTCGGTTTTCAACTTGATCTACAATATGCTAATAAGAATTTCTACAATTTTTTTCCTTTTCCAATCTTTTTGATGTACATACCCCTGTTTTATTTTACCCAGTTATATATTTTAAGGATTTTTTGGATGTTTTTTATAACATAAAGCATTTTGGCCATATTTTTTGTGCCCATAGTCCGATCTTCCAAATTTTCAATAGAAAACAATACGACAGGATCCCGCGTCGAATGGAATTTGTTGCAAGTAAATCTGTAGGATAAGTACCAAGTGAGCTAAACTTTTCGCACTTTTGGTGCGAGCACTGCACACACATACATACACCCACAGAGACATCCTCTCAGTTCGTCGAGCTGAGTCGATTGGTATATAACACTATGGGTCTCCAGGCCTTCTGTAAAAGTTTGGTTTTGGAGCGAACATACCGTGAAAATTCATATTTCGGACGCAAACAAACTTCGGACATCCAAATTTTCATGGAAGATTTTTTGAAATATTTCACAGAAATGTTTCAACTTTCTCGTCCGGAAGGCTACATGTTTGGAAGTAATTTTGTAATATTTGGGGCCAGTTAGCCATATCGTTTTGAAGCAATTGGTTATTTGAAAGGCAAACAGAATAAATTAACGAGAAAAATAAACATTTGCATTTAATATTCTGTGGAAATTAGCTGTCCAACGTGTCCGAAATATGAAACAGTGCGTGCGTGTGTCCGAAGTTTGGTTCTAAAAGTAGTCGAAGAATTTTAGTTTTAGTGCATTTTATAGACTGCGACGAACGAATATTAACTTGAGAATCGAATGCTTTGGCTCTTGCCTTTCGGATTAAACTGTACTTGGATGGACATGGTTAGTAGCTTGTGATTAAATTCTTAATTTGTCTGAAAAAGTCCTTAAGTGTCCGAATTATGAATTTGCACAGTATAGCCTTTTCGTATACTTTGTAGACAAAAGGCAAAAATGGTGTTTCGGCCATAACTTCCGATCCCATATTTCGATCTGGCCAATGTTCAATAGGACACATTGGGACAGGATTATGCGTCGAATGCAACTTGTTGCGAGCAAATAATCTGAAGATAAATGCCTAAAAATAAGTGACATTCTTTACGCGATTTTTTCGTAAAAGTTTCCATTTTAGCCATAGCTGGCCAATTTTCTATAGGAAACAATGGGGCAGGAATCTGCGTCGAATGCAACTTGTTGCGTGTAAATTGATCAAGGTTAGGTGTCCGAAAAATAGGTGACATTTTTTTTGTGATTTTTCCATTAAAAAAAGGTAGTTTGACCATAACTTCCGATCCCATAGTCCGACCTGGCCAATTTTCAATAGGAAACAATGAGACAGGATTCTGCAGCGAATGCAACTTGTTGCGAGCAAATCGGTTAACCCTTTATAAGGCAGTGGCAACTATATTGCCACCAACAAATAATATGTTTTTTTCTATTTATTAACAAGAGCTCTACTTATTATTTCACATGTAGTGACTTTATTTGCTTCCTAGGAACATCCCAGATGAATTTGAGCCATAAAAAAATTGAAATGTCAATTTGAGAACAGTTTTTTTACGAACAGATCGTAAGTTTCGAGTGGAAGAAGGATTTTCAGTTATAATTCGTTAAAAAAAACGACAAAGATATATTTTTTCCCGTTGGTATCAATTATTTTGAATCTCCTGTGTTAGATTACTACGTGATTAGCGTAAAAAAAGCTTTGCCTTTCTGTATATTTGGTTTTTGGATTTTTGACGAAATTGTGTTTTTTCCCAAGGGTCCCCCCTTGGGAGAAAAAACGCGAATTTTTTTTTTTTTCACTTATAATGCGTTTTCTGACTAGGACTCTTCACCAAAAAATGTAACGTACCTTGATTTGACTGGTTCTACGTAAAACCAAATTTTTAAAAATCTTTTTATATTTTTGTTGTTGCCTGTTTTCCCGCTTGCCGGGCAGTGGCAACTATATTGCCACCAATGTTGTCCCGCTTCGCGGGCAGTGGCAACTATATTGCCACCAATGTTTTACCGCTTGGCGGGCAGTGGCAACTATATTGCCACCAATTTTTCAATGTTTCTGAACTGTTTAATGTATAACAAACATACATTTGAGTTTAATACCATGTCAACATTGTGTCCTATTGTTGTTTTTGTTAATTTATTGTTTAGATTCGTCTGCCTTATAAAGGGTTAAGGATAAGTGCCCGAAAAATGAGTGACATTTTTTACGCGATTTTTACGTATGAATTTGTATTTTGGCCATAACTTTCGATCCCATAGTTCGACCTGGCCAATTTCAAATAGGAAACAATGGGACAGGATTCTGCGTCGAATGCAACTTGTTGCGAGTAAATCGGTTGAGGATAAGTGCCCGAAAAATGAGTGACATATTTTACTCTATTTTTTTGTATGAATTTGTATTTTGGCCATAACTTCCGATCCCATAGTCCGATCTGGCCAATTTCAAATAGGAAATAATGGAATAAGATTCTGCGTCGAATGCAACTTGTTGCGAGCAAATCAATTGATGATAAGTGCCCGAAAAATGAGTGACATTTTTTACGCGATTTTTTCATATCAATTTGTATTTTGGCCATAACTTTCGATCCCATAATCCGATCTGGCCAGTTCCAAATAGAAAACAATGGGACAGGATTCTGCGTCGAATGCAACTTGTTGCGCGCAAATCGGTTGAAGATAAGTGCCCGAAAAATGAGTGACTTTTTTTACGCGATTTTTTCGTATGAATTTGTATTTTGGCCATAACTTTTGATCCCATAGTCAGATCTGGCCAATTCCAAATAGGAAACAATGGGACAGGGTTCTGCGTCGAATGCAACTTGTTGCGCGCAAATCGGTTGAAGATAAGTGCCCGAAAAATGAGTGACTTTTTTTACGCGATTTTTTCGTATGAATTTGTATTTTGGCCATAACTATCGATCCCATAGTCCGATCTAGCCAATTTCAAATAGGAAACAATGGGACAGGGTTCTGCGTCGAATGCAACTTGTTGCGAGCAAATCGGTTAAGGATAAGTGCCCGAAAAATGAGTGACATTTTTTGAGTAGTTTTGCGCACACACACACACATACACACACATACACACACACACACACACAGACATCACCTCAATTCGTCGAACTGAGTCGATTGGTATATAACACTATGGGTCTCCGGGCCTTCTATAAAAAGTTTGTTTTTGGAGCGATCATATAGCCTTTACCGTATACTTAGTATACGAGAAAGGCAAAAAGGTAGTTTGACCATAACTTCCGATCCCATAGTCCGACCTGGCCAATTTTCAATAGGAAACAATGAGACAGGATTCTGCAGCGAATGCAACTTATTGCGAGCAAATCGGTTAACCCTTTATAAGGCAGTGGCAACTATATTGCCACCAACAAATAATATGTTTTTTCTATTTATTAACAAGAGCTCTACTTATTATTTCACATGTAGTGACTTTATTTGCTTCCTAGGAACATCCCAGATGAATTTGAGCCATAAAAAAATTGAAATGTCAATTTGAGAACAGTTTTTTTACGAACAGATCGTAAGTTTCGAGTGGAAGAAGGATTTTCAGTTATAATTCGTTAAAAAAAACAACAAAGATATATTTTTGCCTTTCTCGTATACTAAGTATACTAAGTAAAGGCTATATGATCGCTCCAAAAACAAACTTTTTATAGAAGGCCCGGAGACCCATAGTGTTATATACCAATCGACTCAGTTCGACGAATTGAGGTGATGTCTGTGTGTGTGTGTATGTGTGTGTGTGTGTGTGTGTGTGTGCGCAAAACTACTCAAAAAATGTCACTCATTTTTCGGGCACTTATCCTCAACCGATTTGCTCGCAACAAGTTGCATTCGACGCAGAATCCTGTCCCATTGTTTCCCATTTGAAATTGGCCAGATCGGACTATGGGATCAGAAGTTATGGCCAAAATACAAATTCATACGAAAACATCGCGTAAAAAATGTCACTCATTTTTCGGGCACTTAGCCTCAACCAATTTGCTCGCAACAAGTTGCATTCGACGCAGAATCCTGTCCCATTGTTGCCTTTCTCGTATACTAAGTATACGGTAAAGGCTATATGATCGCTCCAAAAACAAACTTTTTATAGAAGGCCCGGAGACCCATAGTGTTATATACCAATCGACTCAGTTCGACGAATTGAGGTGATGTCTGTGTGTGTGTGTGTGTGTGTGTATGTGTGTGTGTATGTGTGTGTGTGCGCAAAACTACTCAAAAATGTCACTCATTTTCGGACACTTATCCTCAACCGATTTGCTCGCAACAAGTTGCATTCGACGCAGAATCCTGTCCCATTGTTTCCTATTTGAAATTGGCTAGATCGGACTATGGGATCAGAAGTTATGGCCAAAATACAAATTCATACAAAAAAATCGCGTAAAAAATGTCACTCATTTTTCGAGCACTTATCCTTAACCGATTTGCTCGCAACAAGTTGCATTCGACGCAGAATCCTGTCCCATTGTTTCCTATTTGAAATTGGCTAGATCGGACTATGGGATCAGAAGTTATGGCCAAAATACAAATTCATACAAAAAAATCGCGTAAAAAATGTCACTCATTTTTCGGGCACTTATACTCAACCGATTTGCTCGCAACAAGTTGCGTTCGACGCAGAATCCTGTCCCATTGTTTCCTATTTGAAATTGGCCAGATCGAACTATGGGATCGAGAGTTATGGCCAAAACACAAATTCATACAAAAAAATCGCGTAAAAAATGTTACTCATTTTTCGGGCTCGTATCCTTAACCGATTTGCTCGCAACAAGTTGCATTCGACGCAGAATCCTGTCCCATTATTTCCTATTTGAAATTGGCTAGATCGGACTATGGGATCAGGAGTTATGGCCAAAATACAAATTCATACAAAAAATCGCGTAAAAAATGTCACTCATTTTTCGGGCACTTATCCTCAACCGATTTGCTCGCAACAAGTTGCATTCGACGCAGAATCCTGTCCCGTTGTTTCCTATTGAAAATTGGCCATATCGGACTATGGGATCGAAAATTATACCATTTTGCCTTTCTCGTATACTAAGTATACGGTAAAGGCTATATGATCGCTCCAAAAACAAACTTTTTATAGAAGGCCCGGAGACCCATAGTGTTATATACCAATCGACTCAGTTCGACGAATTGAGGTGATGTCTGTGTGTGTGTGTGTGTGTGTGTGTGTGTGTGTGTATGTGTGTGTGTGTGTGCGCACAAAACGACGCAAAAAATGTCACTCATTTTTCGGGCACTTATCCTCAACCGATTTGCTCGCAACAAATTGCATTCGACGCAGAATCCTTTCCCATTGTTTCCTATTGAAAATTGGCCAGGTCGGACTATGGGATCGGAAGTTATGGCCAAAATACAAATTTATACGTAAAAATCGCGTAAAAAATGTCACTCATTTTTCGGGCACTTATCCTCAACCGATGTGGTCGCAACAAATTGCATTCGACGTAGAATCCTTTCCCATTGTTTCCTATTGAAAATTGGCCAGGTCGGACTATGGAATCGGAAGTTATGGCCAAAATACAAATTTATACGTAAAAATCGCCTAAAAAATTTCACTCATTTTTTGGGCACTTATCCTCAACCGATGTGCTCGCAACAAATTGCATTCAACGCAGAATTCTTTCCCATTGTTTCCTATTGAAAATTGGCCAGGTCGGACTATGGGATCGGAAGTTATGACCAAAATACCTTTTTGCCTTTCTCGTATACTAAGTATACGGTAAAGGCTATATGATCGCTCCAAAAACAAACTTTTTATAGAAGGCCCGGAGACCCATAGTGTTATATACCAATCGACTCAGTTCGACGAATTGAGGTGATGTCTGTGTGTGTGTGTATGTGTGTGTGTGTGTGTGCGCAAAACTACTCAAAAAATGTCACTCATTTTTCGGGCACTTATCCTCAACCGATTTGCTCGCAACTAGTTGCATTCGACGCATAATCCTGTCCCATTGTTTCCTATTTAAAATTGGCCAGATCGGACTATGGGATCGAGAGTTATGGCCAAAATACAAATTCATACGAAAAAATCGCGTAAAAAATGTCACTCATTTTTCGGGCACTTATCCTCAACCGATTTGCTCGCAACAAGTTGCATTCGACGCAGAATCCTGTCCCATTGTTGCCTATTTGAAATTGGCCAGATCAGACTATGGGATCAAAAGTTATGGCCAAAATACAAATTCATACGAAAAATCGCGTAAAAAATGTCACTCATTTTTCGGGCACATATCCTTAACCGATTTGCTCACAACAAGTTGCATTTGACGTAGAACCCTGTCCCGTTGTTTCCCATTGAAAATTGGCCATATCGGACTATGGGATCGAAAATTATACCACTTTTTTATGGAAAAATCGCTAAAAAAATGTCACTCATTTTTCAGGCACTTTTCCTCAACCGATTTGCTCGCATTAAATTGCATTCGACGCAGAATGTCTCATATTTTCTTATTGAAAATTGGCCAGATCGGGCTATGGGCTTAGATGTTATGGTCAAATTACTATTTATTGTGCACTTAGACTTCATCTATTCCCCAAGCAACACAAGTTCAACACATCTGGTTGCAGTAACCATATTGTGACTGAATCCGGTCATATATAAGTTACTGTGATTGATGTGCAATATGTGTGCTTCTCAGGTCGCTCGCAACAGATTGCATTCGACGCAGAATCTTGTCTCATTGTTCCCTATAGAAACTTGGCCGGATCGTACAATTGGGTCAAAAGTTATGGCGAAAATACTAATTTTAAAACTACAAAATAAAATGCCAATTTTTGCTCTTATGCTCATCCGATTTGTTTGCAACAAATTGCGTTTGTCGAGATTTTTTTTTATGCATAGGTATAAACAAATATGAAAAATAAGACCAATACACATATTGGTCCACTAAATTAATGATTTTGTGTGTGTTACTTCTACGTGAAGCAGTGTTGTAAAATGTCATTTGCATTCGTTTGTATAATTTTCCCAGAACTTTTTCCAGAAGGTAGCTATCAATTCATGATGTAT
Organism: Armigeres subalbatus; assembly: GCF_024139115.2. Classification (NCBI taxonomy): domain Eukaryota; kingdom Metazoa; phylum Arthropoda; class Insecta; order Diptera; family Culicidae; genus Armigeres; species Armigeres subalbatus. The sequence goes on from NC_085141.1 coordinate 257,262,232, forward strand.
GACGAACTTATAGCGCTTAAATGTGCCTACAACTTTGTCTAACAAGACATTGCTGTAAATATTTAATCTGGGGCGTGGGAGGCAAAATGTCATTCAAATGACATTATGTCAAATGACACGTGACATTTTGGAGAGTTTTCACTCTCCAGCCTCAGATGTTATATTTAGAGCAATGTACCCTTGGACAAAAATATAGCCCTACTCAAGCGTTATGACTATATCTAAGATTATGGACTAAATTTGGCTTCTAAAGAAAGTTATGAACAAATTAGTCAAACGACATGCAGATGACATTTTACAAGCCTGACGTGAAGTTAAACGATTTACAATGATATGGAAATGCTAATATCATCTTCCAAACTTAGACGTACATGTTAATGATAGAATTAGAGGCGAAAGTATAGAATTGATAGTTCCGTTTAGCAACCCTATAACCAGAGACCAGCGGAGTGAAAAACTGTCGAAATGGCAACGTATGAAAAGGTGTGATATCGTGGAAATAATACTAGCATCACTTGAACTTTTTGCTTGACTCTTATGGGTGAAAAAAGTAAACAAGTCGATTTGGAACCTCCTTTGACGGTTTGATTGGAAACAAGATGGCGTCTTTACCGATCTCTTATTCTAGTATTTCTAGTTCCGTTAGGATACGGCAGGCATGAAGAATGTTTTTATAGAAGTCGATTTGAAAGCGAGCTGAGGGCAATATTTGTGATGGCACATATCACACGACCTTCCTTCTGCCAAGCTCCCGTATGAAAAGGGAGGGAAGAATATCAGTGTGGAAGCTGATATATCTCCACTGGCCCTCCCCCTTCATACGGGAGCTTGGCAGAAGGAAGGTCGTGTGATATGTGCCATCACAAATATTGCCCTCCGCTCGCTTTCAAATCGACTTCTATAAAAACATTCTTCATGCCTGCCGTATCCTAACGGAACTATCAATTCTATACTTTCGCCTCTAATTCTATCATGAACATGTACGTCTAAATTTGGAAAATGATATTAGCATTTCCATATCATCACATATTGGTGTTATTTGAGATTTTTCCAAACCTTTTGAACGAACGAGAAAGGCACCATCACCGCTAGGTGGATTAATCTGGGTTTTTCCTATTTGAAATTGGTTAGATCGGACTATGGGATCGAAAGTTATGGCCAAAATACAAATTCATACGAAAATATCGCGTTAAAAATGTCACTCATTTTTCGGGCACTTATCCTCAACCGATTTGCTCGCAACAAGTTGCATTCGACGCAGAATCCTGTCCCATTGTTTCCTATTTGAAATTGGTCAGATCGGACTATGGGATCGAAAGTTATGGCCAAAATACAAATTCATACGAAAATATCGCGTTAAAAATGTCACTCATTTTTCGGGAACTTATTCTCAACCGATTTGCTCGCAACAAGTTGCATTCGATGCAGAATCCTGTCCCATTGTTTCCTATTTGAAATTCAGACTATGGGATCGAAAGTTATGGCCAAAATACAAATTCGTACGAAAAAATCGCGTAAAAATGTCACTCATTTTTCGGACACTTATCCTCAACCGATTTGTTTGCAACAAGTTGCATTCGACGCAGAATCCTGTCCCATTGTTTCCTATTTGAAATTGGCCAGATCGGACTATGGGATCAAAAGTTATGGCCAAAATACAAATTCATACGAAAAAATCGCGTAAAAAATGTCACTCATTTTTCGGGCACTTATCCTTAACCGATTTGCTCACAACAAGTTGCATTCGACGTAGAATCCTGTCCCGTTGTTTCCTATTGAAAATTGGCCATATCGGACTATGGGATCGAAAATTTTACCATTTTTGCCTTTCTCGTATACTAAGTATACGGTAAAGGCTATATGATCGCTCCAAAAACAAACTTTTTATAGAAGGCCCGGAGACCCATAGTGTTATATACAAATCGACTCAGTTCGACGAATCGAGGTGATGTCTCTGTGTGTGTGTGTGTGTGTGTGTGTGTGTGTGTGTGTGTGTGTGTGTGTGTGTGTGTGTGTGTGTGTGTGTGTGTGTGTGTGTGTGTGTGTGTGTGTGTGTGTGTGTGTGTGTGTGTGTGTGTGTGTGTTTGTGTGTGTGTGTGTGTGCGCAAAACTACTAAAAAAAAGTCACTCATTTTTCGGGCACTTATCCTCAACCGATTTGCTCGCAACAAGTTGCATTCGACGCAGAATCCTGTCCCATTGTGTCCTATTTGAAATTGGTCAGATCGGACTATGGGATCAGAAGTTATGGCTAAAATACAAATTCATACGAAAAAATCGCGTAAAAAATGTCACTCATTTTTCGGGAACTTATTCTCAACCGATTTGCTCGCAACAAGTTGCATTCGATGCAGAATCCTGTCCCATTATTTCCTATTTGAAATTGGCCAGATCGAACTATGGGATCAGAAGTTATGGCCAAAATACAAATTCATACGAAAATATCGCGTAAAAAATGTCACTCATTTTCCGGGCACTTATCCTCAATCGATTTGCTCACAACAAGTTGCATTCAACGTAGAATCCTGTCCCGTTGTTTCCTATTGAAAATTGGCCATATCGGACTATGGGATCGAAAATTATACCATTTTTGCCTTTCTCGTATACTAAGTATACGGTAAAGGCTATATGATCGCTCCAAAAACAAACTTTTTATAGAAGGCCCGGAGACCCATAGTGTTATATACAAATCGACTCAGTTCGACGAATTGAGGTGATGTCTGTGTGTGTGTGTGTGTGTGTGTGTGTGTGTGTGTGTGTGTGTGTGTGTGTGTGTGTGTGTGTGTGTGTGTGTGTGTGTGTGTGTGTGTGTGTGTGTGTGTGTGTGTGCGCAAAACTACTCAAAAAATGTCACTCATTTTCCGGGCACTTACCCTCAACCGATTTGCTCGCAACAAGTTGCATTCGACGCAGAATCCTGTACCATTGTTTCCTATTTGAAATTGGCCAGATCGAGCTATGGGATCAGAAGTTATGGCCAAAATACAAATTCATACGAAAATATCGCGTAAAAAATGTCACTCATTTTTCGGGCACTTAGCCTCAACCAATTTGCTCGTAACAAGTTGCATTCGACGCAGAATCCTGTCCCATTGTTTCCTATTTGAAATTGGTCAGATCGGACTATGGGATCGAAAGTTATGGCCAAAATACAAATTCATACGAAAATATCGCGTTAAAAATGTCACTCATTTTTCGGGCACTTATCCTCAACCGATTTGCTCGCAACAAGTTGCATTCGACGCAGAATCCTGTCGTCCCATTGTGTCCTATTTGAAATTGGTCAGATCGGACTATGGGATCAGAAGTTATGGCCAAAATACAAATTCATACGAAAAAATCGCGTAAAAAATGTCACTCATTTTTCGGGAACTTATTCTCAACCGATTTGCTCGCAACAAGTTGCATTCGATGCAGAATCCTGTCCCATTGTTTCCTATTTGAAATTCAGACTATGGGATCGAAAGTTATGGCCAAAATACAAATTCGTACGAAAAAATCGCGTAAAAATGTCACTCATTTTTCGGACACTTATCCTCAACCGATTTGTTTGCAACAAGTTGCATTCGACGCAGAATCCTGTCCCATTGTTTCCTATTTGAAATTGGCCAGATCGGACTATGGGATCAAAAGTTATGGCCAAAATATAAATTCATACAAAAAAATCGCGTAAAAAATGTCACTCATTTTTCGGGCACTTATCCTTAACCGATTTGCTCACAACAAGTTGCATTCGACGTAGAACCCTGTCCCGTTGTTTCCTATTGAAAATTGGCCATATCGGACTATGGGATCGAAAATTTTACCATTTTCTTATGCAAAAATCGCTAAAAAAAATGTCACTCAATTTTCAGGTACTTTTCCTCAACTGATTTGCTCGCATTAAATTGCATTCGACGCAGAATGTCTCATTGATTCTTATTGAAAATAGGCCAGATCGGACTATGGGCTTAGAAGTTATGGTAAAATTACTATTTATTGTGAAAAAGAGTTCAAAAAAGTCTAGCACACTTTTTTAGTACTTAGACTTCATCTATTCCCCAAGCAACACAAGTTCAACAAATCTGGTTGCAGTAACCATATTTTGACTGAATCCGGTCATATATAAGTTACTGTGATTGATGTGAAATATGTGTGCTTTTCAGGTCTCTCGCATCAGATTGCATTCGACGCAGAATCTTGTCCCATTGTGTCCTATAGATACTTGGCCGGATCGTACAATTGGGTCAAAAGTTATGGCGAAAATACTAATTTAAAACTACAAAATAAAATGCCATTTTTTGCTCTTATGCTCATCCGATTTGATTGCAACAAATTGCGTTTGGCGAGAATTTTTTTTTATTCATATAAACAAAAATGAAAAATAAGACCAATCCACATATTGGTGTTATTTTAGATTTTTCCAAACCTTTTGAACGAACGAGAAAGGCACCATCACCGCTAGGTGGATTAATCTGGGTTTTTCCCGTTGGTATCAATTATTTTGAATCTCCTGTGTTAGATTACTACGTGATTAGCGTGAAAAAAGCTTTGCCTTTCTGTATATTTGGTTTTTGGATTTTTGACGAAATTGTGTTTTTTTCCCAAGGGTCCCCCCTTGGGAGAAAAAACGCGAATTTTTTTTTTTTCACTTATAATGCGTTTTCTGACTAGGACTCTTCACCAAAAAATGTAACGTACCTTGATTTGACTGGTTCTACGTAAAACCAAATTTTTAAAAATCTTTTTATATTTTTGTTATTGCCTTTTTTCCCGCTTGGCGGGCAGTGGCAACTATATTGCCACCAATTTTTCAATGTTTCTGAACTGTTTAATGTATAACAAACATACATTTGAGTTTAATACCATGTCAACATTGTGTCCTATTGTTGTTTTTGTTAATTTATTGTTTAGATTCGTCTGCCTTATAAAGGGTTAAGGATAAGTGCCCGAAAAATGAGTGACATTTTTTTTTTTTTTTTTTTTTTTTTTTGTGTCTTTATTAAGGAGACTTTCAGCCCGAGGCTGGCTCGTCTCCAAATGAGTGACATTTTTTACGCGATTTTTACGTATGAATTTGTATTTTGGCCATAACTTCCGATCCCATAGTCCGACCTGGCCAATTTCAAATAGGAAACAATGGGACAGGATTCTGCGTCGAATGCAACTTGTTGCGAGTAAATCGGTTGAGGATAAGTGCCCGAAAAATGAGTGACATATTTTACTCTATTTTTTTGTATGAATTTGTATTTTGGCCATAACTTCCGATCCCATAGTCCGATCTGGCCAATTTCAAATAGGAAATAATGGATTAAGATTCTGCGTCGAATGCAACCTGTTGCGAGCAAATCAATTGATGATAAGTGCCCGAAAAATGAGTGACATTTTTTACGCGATTTTTCATATCAATTTGTATTTTGGCCATAACTTCTGATCCCATAATCCGATCTGGCCAGTTCCAAATAGAAAACAATGGGACAGGATTCTGCGTCGAATGCAACTTGTTGCGCGCAAATCGGTTGAAGATAAGTGCCCGAAAAATGAGTGACTTTTTTTACGAGATTTTTTCGTATGAATTTGTATTTTGGCCATAACTTTTGATCCCATAGTCAGATCTGGCCAATTCCAAATAGGAAACAATGGGACAGGGTTCTGCGTCGAATGCAACTTGTTGCGCGCAAATCGGTTGAAGATAAGTGCCCGAAAAATGAGTGACTTTTTTTACGCGATTTTTTCGTATGAATTTGTATTTTGGCCATAACTTTCGATCCCATAGTCCGATCTAGCCAATTTCAAATAGGAAACAATGGGACAGGATTCTGCGTCGAATGCAACTTGTTGCGAGCAAATCGGTTAAGGATAAGTGCCCGAAAAATGAGTGACATTTTTTTGAGTAGTTTTGCGCACACACACACACACACATACACACACACACACACACACACACACACACACACAGACATCACCTCAATTCGTCGAACTGAGTCGATTGGTATATAACACTATGGGTCTCCGGGCCTTCTATAAAAAGTTTGTTTTTGGAGCGATCATATAGCCTTTACCGTATACTTAGTATACGAGAAAGGCAAAAATAGCAAAATTGAAAATATGGGAGTATAAAAATATGACATTATGAAATTAATTAAATATAGAACATATAAATATGGAAAATTGAGGAAATAATATACGAAAATAAGAAATTATTCAAATTCCAAATTAATGTAGATGTAGTACTTGATTTCAATCTAAGACAAAAATTACAAAAGCGTGAGGATTACTACTCCGTACTACGCCCATCTGTACCGCAACTAGGGGAGGGAAAGGAAATGTTGATGTGATACTTAAAGAGAGGCTCTTCCCTCAGCGACACCCTCATAAGTACCACGGAGTTGGATATTGGGAAGGTATTCGTTGGGTCAGGATTTGCTTGTAGCTGGCAATGTGACCGTGGTAGATCTTACCCCGTAACACACCACGTAAAGGTGTCTACCCAGCGTTACGGGTAAATGTAATATAAGCACATGCGGTATTTCAAAAAAATCGTTTCAGGTCGTTCGAAACGAAATTCCGCGGAATATCGTGGAATATGAACATGGAGAAATCTGATTTCATGATTTCGTTTCGTTTCGTAAAATTACAAAAATTTCGTTAGAAAAAACTAGCTTCTAACGAAATTTAACGGAATTCCGCGGAATTTCGAAACAAATTTAGACTTAAATCTTACTGACTCTTACGGTAGTATATTATCAAAAAATTTGGCTGCGCCGCTGAACAAAATCATAAAGCTGTTTTTAAAACTTTATGTTATAAAAAAATCTTTTAACGCCTACTACATAATCCCATCTTTCGGGCATCAGGGACTATGTCCAAGGGCTTGCCGATCCCTCGCCAGGCCATCTGCGAGTTGTGGGGCTTGCCTAGGATGTGGTGGGGTTTGACAGTGGGCCCTGTTAAACCTCTATAAAAAGCTGCATGTATCCGCAAGTAGGCCCCACCAAAGCGACCGTGTGCCGCTCAAAGCGCACAAGCCCAAGTCCTGGTGTTAGGTGGGACGCTAAACAGCCCTGACACGACGGCCCTCCGACGAGACAGGAGGTTTGCGCAGGCCCAATAAGCCGCCTAGAAAACCAATCATTACGAACAATATAAGAGATAATGCGACTCGATATAATCGGCAAAGACCTAGGCGACGAATACAGGATCACGATTGGAAGCTTGGAACATGGAATTGCAAGTCGCTAGGTTTCGCAGGTTGCGACAGGATGATCTACGATGAATTACATCCCCGCAACTTCGACGTCGTGGCGCTGCAGGAGATTTGCTGGACAGGACAGAAAGTGTGGAAAAGCGGGCATCGAGCGGCTACCTTCTATCAAAGCTGTGGCACCACCAACGAGCTGGGAACCGGCTTCATAGTGCTGGGTAAGATGCGCCAACGCGTGATTGGGTGGCAGCCAATCAACGCAAGGATGTGCAAGCTGAGGATTAAAGGCCGTTTCTTCAACTATAGCATCATCAACGTGCACTGCCCACACGAAGGGAGACCCGACGACGAGAAAGAAGCGTTCTACGCACAGCTGGAGCAGACATACGATGGATGCCCACTGCGGGACGTTAAAATCGTCATCGGTGACATGAACGCACAGGTAGGAAGGGAGGAAATGTATAGACCGGTCATCGGACCGGATAGTCTGCACACCGTATCGAATGACAACGGCCAACGATGCATAAACTTCGCAGCCTCCCGCGGAATGGTAGTCCGAAGCACCTTCTTTCCCCGCAAAAATATCCATAAGGCCACATGGAGATCACCTAACCAAGAAACGGAAAACCAAATCGACCACGTTCTAATCGACGGTAAATTCTTCTCCGACATCACGAACGTCCGCACTTACCGCAGTGCGAATATTGAATCCGACCACTACCTCGTTGCAGTATGTCTGCGCTCAAAACTCTCGACGGTGTACAACACGCGTCGAAGTCGGACGCCGCGGCTTAACATTGGGCGGCTACAAGATGGTAGACTAGCCCAAGAATACGCGCAACAGCTGGAAGTGGCACTTCCAACGGAAGAGCAGCTAGGCGCAGCGTCTCTTGAAGATGGCTGGAGAGATATTCGATCCGCCATTGGTAGCACCGCAACCGCTGCACTTGGCACGGTGCCCCGGATCAGAGAAACGACTGGTATGACGGCGAATGTGAGCAGTTAGTGGAAGAGAAGAATGCAGCATGGGCGAGATTGCTGCAACACCGCACGAGGGCGAACGAGGCACGATATAAACAGGCGCGGAACAGACAAAACTCGATTTTCCGGAGGAAAAAGCGCCAGCAGGAAGATCGAGACCGTGAAGAAACGGAGCAACTGTACTGCGCTAATAACACACGAAAGTTCTATGAGAAGTTAAACCGTTCACGTAAGGGCCACGTGCCACAGCCTGATATGTGTAAGGACATAAACGGGAACCTTCTTACGAACGAGCGTGAGGTGATCCAAAGGTGGCGGCAGCACTACGAAGAACACCTGAATGGCGATGTGGCAGACGAAGATGGCGGTATGGTGATGGACCTGGGAGAACGCGCGCAGGACATAATTCTACCGGCTCCGGATCTCCAGGAAATCCAGGAGGAGATTGGCCGGCTGAAGAACAACAAAGCCCCTGGGGTTGACCAACTACCAGGAGAGCTATTTAAACACGGTGGTGAGGCACTGGCTAGAGCGCTGCACTGGGTCATTACCAAGATTTGGGAGGAGGAAGTTTTGCCGCAGGAGTGGATGGAAGGTGTCGTCCCATCTAACAAAAGGGTGATAAGCTGGATTGTAGCAACTACCGCGCAATCACATTGCTGAACGCCGCCTACAAGGTACTCTCCCAAATTTTATGCCGTCGACTAGCACCAACTGCATGGGAGTTCGTGGGGCAGTACCAGGCGGGTTTTATGGGCGAACGCTCCACCACGGACCAGGTGTTCGCCATTCGCCAAGTACTGCAGAAATGCCGCGAATACAACGTGCCCACACATCATTTATTCATCGACTTCAAAGCCGCATATGATACAATCGATCGGGACCAGCTATGGCAGCTAATGCACGAACACGGTTTTCCGGATAAACTGACACGGTTGATCAAAGCGCCGATGGATCGGGTGATGTGCGTAGCTCGAGTTTCAGGGGCATTCTCGAGTCCCTTCGAAACCCGCAGAGGGTTACGGCAAGGTGATGGTCTTTCGTGTTTGCTATTCAACATCGCTTTGGAAGGGGTAATACGAAGAGCAGGGATTAACACGAGTGGTACAATTTTCAATAAGTCCGTCCAGCTATTTGGTTTCGCCGACGACATAGATATTATGGCACGTAACTTTGAGAAGATGGAGGAAGCCTACATCAGACTGAAGAGGAAGCTGAGCGGATCGGACTAGTCATCAACACGTCGAAGACGAAGTACATGATAGGAAGAGGTTCAAGAGAAGACAATGTGAGCCACCCACCGCGAGTTTGCATCGGTGGTGACGAAATCGAGGTGGTAGAAGAATTTGTGTACTTGGGCTCACTGGTGACTGCCGAAAATGACACCAGCAGAGAAATTCGGAGACGCATAGTGGCTGGAAATCGTACGTACTTTGGACTCCGCAAGACGCTCCGATCGAATAGAGTTCGCCGACGTACCAAACTGACAATCTACAAAACGCTAATTAGACCGGTAGTCCTCTACGGACACGAGACCTGGACGATGCTCGTGGAGGACCAACGCGCACTTGGAGTTTTTGAAAGGAAAGTGCTGCGTACCATCTATGGTGGGGTGCAGATGGCGAACGGTACGTGGAGGAGGCGAATGAACCACGAATTGCATCAGCTGTTGGGAGAACCATCCATCGTTCACACCGCGAAAATCGGACGACTGCGATGGGCCGGGCACGTAGCCAGAATGTCGGACAGTAACCCGGTGAAAATGGTTCTCGACAACGATCCGACGGGCACAAGAAGGCGAGGTGCGCAGCGGGCAAGGTGGATCGATCAGGTGGAAGATGACTTGCGGACCCTCCGTAGTAGACTGCGTGGTTGGCGACGTGTAGCCATGGACCGAGCCGAATGGAGAAGACTCTTATATACCGCACAGGCCACTTCGGCCTTAGTCTGATTAAATAATAATACATAATCCCATTCTGAGTCGACAAATACGTATTTAGTTTTCTTCTATAAAATGTCTCCGGTGTTTTATTAGAAATGTTCAACAGAAAACGAAAAATATCTTTGACTATTCTATCTCATTTTTTTCATAAGTGATCCGATTCAATATTTATAACGTCACGATCAGAGTGTGAATGTAATCAGATATGAATCAAATCAGTAAAACTTTGTCAAAGAGGCAAAGTCGTGGCGTAGATTACTGAGGCCCTTGTGAAGTATTTTTAGAGCGCCTCTTTTTTAATAAAGAAGTCGAACATTAATTACATAAGCACTTATGGGGGAGGGGGGGTCTGACATTTTCTTATGCCCCCTATAAAAAAAAATTAGTTTGGAAAAATCTTATATGGGAAGTCTTCTTATATGGAAGTCGGTTGAGGATGAAAATTTGACAACAATTTTTGCATGCTTCATATGCACAAACTCATATACAAGGACAAACAGACAATAGCTTGGTTCGTCGAGTTGGTTGCATAAAAGACTATGGATCTCCGAGCTTACTATAAAAAAAGTTGAATTTGGAAGGAAATGATATCCTTTTGTTACAAGTTTTTGTATGAGAAAGCAAAAACTATTTCTTCATACCTGGCAAACTGCAGTCGCAAAAACTTTGCGATCACATTTCTGAAACACAATCTGAAAAACATATTTTTGAGCATTTTAGAAAGGTGCAGAGGATTCGTCTAGTTAGCTAATGTATGCTATTAACAATAATCTATCTGCATATACTATATTCGCATATTCTGGTTTTGACCCTAAAATATGCCATAAAACAACGCTGATAAAAGAATATGAAGTATGCTTCAGTATAATCACATAAGCCTTGAATAAAATAAGGTTTTAAATAGAATTTGAATCAGAATACAAAAAAAAAACACAATTCCTATATGTTTATATACATACAGGGGTTAGACAAAAAGGAAAAGATAGGCAAAATTTTGTCGAAGTTCAAGTCAGCATAATTTTGCGTAGAATGATCCGATTTCGATGAAACCGGGACCTTCGGACGCGGAAACTCTTCTAGTATACTGTCCCTATGTAAAACCTCAGATTGGCCCTTGGCCACCGGAGATGTTCCGGCTTTTCCGAGGATATGTTAAAAATGCATTTTTTCTTCTGCTTGTCATTTTATCTGACGTTTACTGCCATTTTGTTTTATACTCTTCCTGGAAACTAGAACTAATAAGCTGATCAATGCTGGCTGCAGATCGAAAATTCGTTTGGTATACGCAAAGATATGGCCATTTTCGTAAAATCGGTACGGGATTGGCCATACACCCTGAACAAATGTCACTTTCGCAGAACACCCGGGACCTGTTACAAATTGGCCAGAGAGTCTTACAGTCACCATAATGTATCTTTGATAAAGATCCTATATTCATTGTCTTGGGAAAACATGAATTTTGACACCCATATATGCATAGTTTCAGACGGTGCCAAAACCGGCCCCTCCTGGAAGGCCATTGGAACCTGCTATAAGGGTGGCAGTGGACACTATCATTCTGGAAATGTTTCTATAATCATCGTCTCGCAAAGTCATGAACATAGATACCCATATTTGCATTATTCCGATCTGTTATCATTTCATCATGTTCCCGGAACCGTTTTTACGGAAATGGCCATATCTCTGCGTAGTTTTGATGGATTCTCGATCTACAGCCCCCGTTGGCCGGCATATTAGTTCTAGTTTTTGGAGAAAGCATAAAACATGATGAAAGTAAACATCACATAAAATGATAAGCAGTGGAAAAAATGCATTTTGTACATACCTTCGGAAAACCCAAAACATCTACGGTGGCCAAGGACCAATCTTAGGTTTTGCAGGAGAGCAGTATACTAGAAAAGCGTCCGGTTCTGATGGTCCTGATTTTATCAAAATCGGATTATTGTACGCAAAGTTATGATGATTTGAATTTCGACATAATTTTACCTATCTCAACCTTTTTGTCTAACCCCTGTACTTACTGATATAGAGGTGAGCTGACAAAAAATTGATCAGATTCGGGAGCACTCATTCAACGAAGAAAGCGGAAAAAATGCTGGGGTATTGCCTAATCGCCAATGGTAAACGGAAACACGGCGATTTATTACAGACTGCTTCTTCTGTTACTATAATTCTATTGGTCGGAAAGATTTTATTGGACTTTGAGAAAATGAAATCAAAATTGCGTATTTAATGTAAAATCAATTCAATAAAAATTCCGCGGAAAAATAATAAAATTTCGTTTCGTTTCGAAAAAAATCGAATTAAATGGACGTTGATTTAGTATCGTTTCGAAGTCTCGAAAGTTAATATATATTTCGTTTCGAATCAACACAGACATTTTAAATTTCGTTTCGTTTCGTTTCGTTAGGAAAAAGTGTCTTATCGCATACCCTTAATGTAATCTATAAACATTTCATAATATAATTTCAATGAACATTTTAAACCGTCTTACCCTATTTCATTCGATCGAAAGGCGAACCCTTGAATATTAGTCAGATCAGCAAAGATCTGGAAAAGCGATTTTTGTCAGTTATGTCCATTCACATGGTTGGGTCCAGCAAGCTTGACGTCGCAGTCACCCGGGCAGAAGCCATGAACATAATAACAAAACATGGTATGGACTTGATTGATATAAGAGATAAAAGAACAGGCAAAAATATCAAAATTTTGCGCCAAAATAACATTTCAATATATGCTATGGATAAGACCAAACTAATGGAACAAAATATTAATAATTTCTTACAAATAGCATAACTTGATCTCCTCATGATATTTTAGTGCAAAATATTGATATTGCCATCTGATCTTTTATCTCTAATATCAATCATGTCCATATCTCATTTTGCTATCTAATCAACATATGATATTATTGAGCTATTTTCACTCTCGAATACAAGGATTATTCACCGTCAGCAGTGTGTGAGATCGCGGGGGTGGTAATGGAGAGAAATATGACAATCGACGATTTGAAATAAGGTTTCGGTCATTTCAAGAATGTTTCTTTGCCACCTGTTGCGAAACTGGACTGCAAACAATTGCAATTGGTGTCTTAGAAGGGAAAGGAGCGGATTTATTCCCCATTTGATTCTTTTTGCGTCACTTTCTCCGAGTCCACAATGCTGTTAAATTGTACATATGTACCGATGTACTGTGCTAATTGGAAGCAGCTGGGCAACACCGCTCATGTGGAGAGAAGTAAGTGATGGGGCTTGTAAGATGGCACCGAAATGTGTCTATTGCAACAAAGCTTGCCCGACGTACATACGCGACAAATTCACCAGAAACGGTCTCTGCAGCACCGTTCCCGGTGAAGCTACGCCGAACTGTTGAGGTAGGTTCCTTCTCCAATTGTTTCTGACATCATCTTCTCGTCTCTTCCTTTGGACGATCAAGGTAGCTCTGACTCCGAAGTTAAAAATGGGTCTCCCTTTATTTTCAAATACTCAACAAGGAAATGAGTAAAACAGAGCCCCGTCCAACATGGTCAAATGAAAAGCTGGTATACTGAAAAACGTTCAACTTTTGTGGTTTCACATTAGGATAAACGAGAGTTTCCACCGCTTCTGGAAATATCTAAAATCCCAGATGCCCGAATGACAAAAATGCCCCGTCATTCGTCGATAAGGATAACATGATTCCGATTCTACAGTGGAACTGTCGAAGTATACTTATTAGGATCGGGAAATCAATATGGAGGAGTGATCAAAATACAGTACTCTTTCTAAAGAGTCGATCTTACTCCGAGGTCAGGCACCGAAGCCGTCGCGTGTTAGGTGACTATTTGGGGAAAAGACCTCAGTATCACGTCGATATATCTTCCTCCCAACACCGTGATATCTCGTAGAGATCTCTCGCACATCTGCTCTGTTGTGCACGAGCCACGGTTGCTCTTAGTTTCCACGGTACAGGCTGGGGAGAAACGTACGACGCACGGTGTAAAAAAATGGATTATTATCGAAGTTTCATGTACCTCTGATTTTTTTTCACAGAAAGTTAGGCAAGGCCACTAGAAATAAGGTACGGGGTGTTTAAAAATATTTCATCGGCGATTTTCTGAAAAAAGTGATTTTCAATGTTTTCTTCCTTAATATACTAGAAAGTCAATTGATAACTCAGCAATAGATAAATTATTGTAATTAGCCCTCAGAATTAAAAATATACATATTTGTAGCCTTTTCAGTATAGAAAACCTATCTTAAAACGTCTCTAAAATTTGTAAGAATATTGTTTTTTATTGGTTAAGGCGTTTTTTTTTTCAAGTGTTTCTTTCGTATTTAATTTTTGCGTTTTTAATAATCCTCAATCGCCGGAATCTATACTGTTGACTGATGAATATTCACTTGAATATTGTTTTTGCAATTCTATCTTTTGACATTTGCAATATATAACCTGCCCATTGAAGTGCGCCGAACATTTTTTGTTCTCAATTACTGTTTATTTGCAGTTTTTAATTCAAGTATTTTAAAAGATTCATAATATTTTCGCTTTTAAACATATGATATTCCTTGTAATTCGTGCGTAAGCGCCACTCGTCATTTACTGGCCCCTCACTATGCATTGTATGTAGACCCTTCTGGTCGGAAAGTTTGAAAGCTTCCTAGTCTGCTTCTTTACATTTCATGTCCGTAATTGCCCACCGGTAAAATTAAGGTATTATAAAGAGCAAATTTCTTTTCCGTCTGTATTATACAAGACCTAACTTAGGCCTAAAACTTGTTATGTACTCTATTTGCATTAGAAATACTTCACAGTAAACGTCTTTGTCAGTATTTGCAAACATTTCAAAGGTATTTTTTCTACACGTTCAAACACACCCCTTTCAAGCACTATATCAGCACAAGCAACACTCAGCTTATCTCTGTCTCTACACGCAACCATGTACTTCATCTCGGCAGTACTTACGCATATGCTCTCGGGTCTTGCAGACGAAATGGTGGAAACTTTTGTCTTACTGAAGATTGAGATGGTAATTCATTCTACAAATTGTTATAGATAGAAATATAAATTTGTTTGAAGTTTTTGGAGAAATTGTTTCCTTTGAATACTTGTGGATTGCTGTTGTGAATACGGTCTTTTACGACTTTCGTAACTAACTTACTGCCCATAAAAGTATGAATGACCCACACAGAAATGGAATCACTCAAATATGGGACAGTTGTGCTTGAAGCAACAGCTCAGCTTCGGTAACATGCAGTCGGAAATGAATTTCGCGCTGTATAAAGCCCTAGTCCATCCGATAGCCTATTTCGAACATGAAGCATGAACACTGTAAGAAGAAGGTCAGGAAGATTTAGGGTTTTCAAGTAAAATGTGCCGCAAACAATATTCAGTGAAGTTCTTGTACATGGCGTGTGCCACAGTAATGATGAGACACTGTATCTAGGAAATATTATGAATCCTATAAAATATGGCAAACTGACAAAGGGCTGGCCATCTAGTGCGAATGTCGGAAGAAAAAAATGTGAATACAACAGATAACCAAAGCTAGAAATAGATTATACTTGCTGAAAAAATTGAAAAAAGATTGTCAATAAAGCAAAAATAAAACAAATATCCGAAAACATACTTTAAAAACGCTTAATTCTCAGAAGAAAAACATATTTTTTTAAATTTTAGATCCGTTTCAAGATAGGTTTTCTATACAAAGGAGGTAACAAATATGTATATTTTCAATTCTGCGGGCTAGTTACAATAATTTATACGTTGCTGTGTTATCAATTGACTTTTTAGACGGTATATTAAGGAAGAAAACATTAAAAACCACTTTTTTCAATGTTATGAAAACTCATATGTGAATATGTACGTTATGTGGAAGATATTGATTTGAAAAATGTATTGGAGGTAACCACTTTCCTCCAATGGGACTCGAGCCCACGACCCTCAGTACGCAAGACTGGAAAGAGGTTACCTCCAATACATTTTTCAAATCAATATCTTCCACATAACGTACATATTCACATATGAGTTTTCATAACATTGTAAATTAACGTCCAAGTCGGGTGGTTTAATCCCCGGAAATAGGCAATTACCTTTGATTGAACTGAACTTGAGTTGCGTGCTCTTGCCTACGCAATGCGGTCGGGTCTGAGCTTGACGACCGACTGGCAAATAGCTTACACAACCTCACTTGATCAGTACCGTTGCTGATGAAGAATGTGTATAGCCGCCAGACATTCTAAATACTCACGCTCCTCTAATGTGAACGTGTACAATACACATGTGGAAGTATTGGCTTGATAAATGGATTGCGAGTGATTTGACTATGCGTCCAATTAGGGAATCTCGAGCTCGTTCAGTAGCCGCTAGGTTGCGAAGGCCGACGGAGGTCCTTCGTAGCTTAGTTGGTTAAAGCACCAGTCTAGCGTACTGTAGGGTCATGGGTTCGAGTCCCATCGAAGGGAAAGTGGTTACCTCCAATACATTTTTCAAATCAATATCTTCCACATAACGTACATATTCACATATGAGTTTTCATAACATTGTAAATTAACGTCCAAGTCGGGTGGTTTAATCCCCGGAAATAGGCAATTCACTTTTTTCAAAAAATCACCGATGAAATATTTTTAAACACCCCGTACCTCATTTCTAGTGGCCTTGCCTAACTTTCTGTGAAAAAAAATCAGAGGTACATGCAACTTCGATAATAATCCATTTTTTTACACCGTGCGACGACAACCGTTCAACAATGATATACGACTTCTGCGACGACTTTAATATGTCGGTTTTGAATACAGGAGAAGCTACAAGCGAGTGGCTCCTCCAGCAAAATCTTTCTATTTTTTGCAAACTCATTATCGTTAGTTTGTACTTGGAAGATTTTCCAATATCTCCATGGTAGTGATCATTTGCCGATCGAAGTCTCGATTTCCAGTGGACATAATCAATCTATTTCTATCGTCCTCTCATATGCCCTCATGAAGCACATCGATTCAGGAAAATATGCCGAGGCCATCAATGATAGCGTACAGCGTGAGAACTTATCGCGAGAAATTCGCCGGGTGTTAAAAAATCAGATAACACGGTTCGATCGTTCTTCACAAACGGTACATTGTGCTCAAAATCCGATTGAAAAACTGAATAAAATGTACTTTTGTTAAAGGAATGTCGCTCGAGACTTCAGTAAAAACTCTGTGGACCGTCGGGAGTAGAATGCGCAACGCTCATCCGTAAACGAAGATCATTAAAGCTCGTCGTGGTGGATACTGGACTTTGCAGAAAAAAGTTTGAGTCACGTGATACTTGTGCAGTGATGATATGGATCACCCCTTTTCAATTATTGAATTCTCGCTTGCTCTCCTTGTATGCAACAATTCCGCTACGGAGTGGGATAGAATCAGGTTCAATTTGCCCAAAAACCTCTAATACATCGCGAAGAGGCGCTTATTGAGCTTGTTCAATCAGTTACTGGAGTGCAACATTGTTCCGGATGTTGCCTCCAAGAGATGGCGATAACCAACAAAAAGCCTGGAAAACCCACATCGGATTGTAATTCGTATCGCCTCATAGCGATCCTGTCCTGTCTTTGGAAGCTTTTGGAGATGATTCTCTTCCGGGTTGAATCGAATGGTTTGTTGTCAGACACATAATTTGGTTTCTGCAGACGCAAAAGTACGAACGAATGTTTTGCGTTGCTTTCTTCAGAAATTCAGCTTACTTCCGCTAAAAACAGAAAATGGGCACGGTGTTTTGGAATTTTTGGCTTTTGATTCAGTTTGCGTCGATGTCTTATCTGACAAATTCCACGTGCGTGAGCTTTCACTGATTTTGAACAACTATTTGTACAATTTGTTATTAAGTAAGCGTATGAGTATCGTGGCCCCAGATCTGCACTAACCGAACATCTCCAGGTCTGAGGAAAGCAATGTCAGTTTGAATGACGGGTACAATCGCCGTCAAAATCAATTACGCCCATTTTAAAAAAGTTCCTAGCATAGTATTAGAGCCTTGAAATTTTGGATTCTTTTAATACAATATCTTTTTAAACAGCTTGCATTCTTTGTATTGAAACCTTGCAGAGTTGTATACGTCAAGATTTTATATATTAATTATAATTCTTGTTTTATGTACACCTCTATTTAGTATTCGAAGAAGGCAAAACACAATTAGCGAATGTCTACTGTACAGATGTTCTTACAAGAACGTCCTAATTTGGGACTTTATCAAATGCATCTATGTACACCCGATTCTGTTTTCACACGGATTTTTTTTACACGGCCGTGTAAAAAAAATCCCATACAATATTTTTGCAAAGTTGCTCCATTTTACATGATTCGTCGAGATATCATAAAACTTTTTTTACACGGATTTTCAAATTTAGAACTGAAAACTTTTTTACACGGAACGCATCCCCCGTGTAAAAAAAGAATCGGGTTATAGCAGACAAGCTGTGATAAAACCAGGGGGAGAATCCCCACCCCAACATGTGCGACATCTGGATTTGGTTCTAAACTGTAAACAACAGTGTTAATTCTCTACCACATTTTTGTTATGGCGAGGCAATTTTTATGCACACTTTTGTTTTCGATATTTTATCATGCAGCAATATAACGATGTGGGATGCTTGAGATACCTGCTTGATTATAGGGACTCGAAAAAGAATTTATTTACAGTATTGCAAATTTTGCGCCGTATTCGACTCCCATGCAAAAAATATTGTCCCACCAAAATATGTTCCCACCAGTTTCTCCATATATGGATGACGTCTCCGCTGCAAGAAAGAGCTTTTTGGGGTGTGAGAAAAGGTGCAAGAATGATGTTTTGGATTGTGCTTTTGCTAATTTCTATACAATTGGACGTGTGAGCATTTGTTTTGGTACTTCGACAAATTTGCACGGTAGTCTATTCTTCGGTGAGAAAAGCAATAACTAATCGAATATAGAAATGTTCACATTAACGATTGCGCCCTAACACCGGTTCTAAGCTTCGATGCAGAATACACGAGCTTTGTTCGCCAGTGAGAGGCGTATGTGGCCCTTGGATAAAACGACTATTTCTCGTGTATTCCCTGTCAGAAACAGTAGGAATATCGCGTTCCGTGTTAAAATAGTAAGAATAGTTTTTTTTATTTATATATTTTTTAAATTATTTTATTAATACACAAATGGTGAACTAAAGATACACCAGAAAGACCAGAGATGAAATTTTGAGAAAAATCAATATTATTATTTAGATATATTAATTACATAGATGCAATTTAATGAGTGTTATCTTATTTATTTTTGTTTGAAAGTTAAAGGAAATTCTGCAGGTGGAACACTTCAGCAAGATATAACTCAAGGCTCCACCTCCATACATCTTTCCTTCCGCTTTTGTGGCACTTCCACTTAACAACCCGCTGCGACAACTTTTTCGACAAGGCCACGATAATCCGTGAGGAAGATCACCAGCTTCACAACAACATTATTGTGGAAAAGCCTATTTAGGGGCACTAACTATTCTAAAACGATTATTGATACGTGATACAAATTTAAACAAAAATTTGTAGTTTTTTTTTTCTTTCGAAATTATGTAAATACAGAATCGACCCGATTTTGTCACTCCCCAATTTTATTCACCCTCGATTTTGTGTACCTCCTAAGCAGAATCATAAGTACTAGAACACTAGTGGCGCTGTAGTCAATCAAATTATTTTGCCAAATTATGCTTCCACAAGCTTCAATTGGCCATAATGTATGCATCATGTTGTAGTGCATTTAGTACCGGTATATTAGCTGCCAGGTCGAAGTAAACCTAGATGTTAGTCTCGCGAACAGGAACGACATTAGCGATCTTATACTTTTGAATCCACTACCCCCAATTTTATCATGGTTTCGACCCGATTTAATCACCCCAAAACATTTTGAAAATGTTAGTCATTCTTTTTATTTTTGTAAATCATACTGCAACCAATAATGATTTTCATGAAATAACTTTTACCGCCTATGGTTTATTATGAATCATTTCGGTGTACCTGTCAAGAATTTTGTAAACCTTTCGACAAATAATGAGTAGTTCTGTTCGCATATTTTGCCTTCCCAAGGCATAAACTGAGTCGTATTTGTGAAACAAATTAAAACATTTTTTTTCGATTTTGTCACATTTCCTATTTTATCATCCCAACATCTCGTTGATAAGCGCCAACTCGAATTACGCCTATTCTGTTTTCAATTTGGCGCGCGATAGCGGTGCTTAAAGGCCCAAGCAAACCAGGCTACACATCCACTGCGAGCACGTTTCTCTTGCAAAAGTGTGACTGTTTTTACAGCATTCTGAGAAGTCTAAAAACAGTCTGTCTCTATCTATTCTATCGCCTTTATGGGCATGGCTGTGGAATCGGCTTCAAAATAAATCAAGTTGACGCGAATTCATTCTCAATTCACACTTGCACATAACTATAGCATGAAGGCATAATGTGCTGCGCTTAAGGGATAACATGTCAGAACCAAATTTCAAATTTATCTTTAGATTTAATGATTTAAAATGAATACATGCTGTACATCATTTTATGCATCGGTAATTAGCATGCAACAAGCTTCGCACCAAACTTCACATTCACACAGGTTCAGACAGAGAGAGTCCAATGCGAAAGCAACTCATTGAAAAGCGATAAATGTATGCTCAATAAAATATATATTTCCTCTCATTTGTGTTATCAAACACCTATCAAAGTAATGATACAACAATTTATGGAACAGTTTTTCATGATCCACAGTTATAGACACAAGCAGACGGAGCCGGATGGTGTGGACGTGGTGGAGCACTTGTCGGGGCCGGAGATGGTGCTGGAGCTGGTGCTGGAGCCGGCGGCGGAACTGCTGCATTGTAACGTGGGTTCAAATCTTCATCGTTGCACGTTCGCTGAGCAAGTACAAGTCCAGCGGCCACTTTCAAAACATTGCCGGTATGATTTGGTACACCGTACTTAGCGACGCAGGAATGTCCCGCCCAGAAACGAGCGCATTCATTGCAGTTCGGTGCAGCGAGGGCTTTGTCCACACACACCTGGGTAGATGGCTCCTTGAGCTGGGGCGAAGGAACGCCAAACTCACGAACGTATACCCGAGATAAGTTGAATGCTACTCCATCGTAAAGACCTTCAGCAAGATACTGGCAACGGTATACACACTGGGTTTCAGGAACATCTGGGACGACACCTTGGACATACTTCTCGAGCAATTCCTTTGGTGTGCGCAGAATCAGAAGACAATCGACAGCAGCTTGGATGGAATCCAACTCTGGGAGTGGAACATACTCTTCGGAGCTCTTCAGGTTACCGTATTGATGGTAGTAGCACAAGAATGATTGGTATGCCTTGGTGCAATCGTCATGGCATTGGGGTACATTGGCACTGAGGCATTCTCGGGTACGTCTTTCATAACAAGTATCATCACAAGCTGGTGCGAAGTAGCTCTCCACTACAGGTGGATGGAGTCCAGAATTGTTTCCTCCAACACTCCACCATCCTGCGTTAATTCCGGCACATCGAACCAAACACTTCAAACTGGGATCTTCAGTGACGTAGTTGTAGGCCACAAGGTTCTCCACGGATTCTGGCGCGACCTGTAGGTACTCTGCACACTCGTCCAACGCTTGTCGGAAACTCTTCAGCTGGAAAGCGAAATGTGACTCCTCAACACCCGTTGGAGCCAGCGGTGGATAGTACACTGCCGATGCAGAAGCCGCGATGGCTGCAATCAGCAAACTGGTAAAAGCCTTCATCGAAACTATCACTTGAAGGCTTGGATCTCAAAAAAAGTATATTTTGATAGAATGAATGAAGCACTGTGACTGATACAAAACAGAACCTTCTGCTAGTTTTTATAGTCATACCTACTTAACGCACCTGAATAGTGCTTTTGTTTATGTCACGTGAGTTTCTTTAGTTGATTGCCTAAAACATGGGTGACCAAAAAAACACGTACTTTGCGTAAACGGATTTTGTACCATTTCCATTGTGGGTAAATGAGTCTTAGAAATTTGTATTTGTTTGCATAAATAGTAGAAATATTTAAAATAGCTCTTATGTCAAAGAGGAATTTTAATATTTTGTAATCGTTATGTAACGCATGAACTATTTTATCGTTCACACTCTTCGTCAATCCGAGATTGATATGAAGCACCTATTCTTATCTTCACTAACCTATAGCTTCAATTTTCCTTTCCACTCTCCAATGCTCAAACGATCGTATTTCATTTTTAGTTTGTCTCAGAATTACTATTGACATAGTGGTTTTGGCATAAGAACGATCCGTGAGGTCGCCCATTAATTATACAAAATGAATCAATATATCCACTTCATAGAATACTCCATAAATTAAATAACAATGATGTGAAGCGATGCGAACATTTGCAAACGAAATTAAAAGGAAGACAAAAACGCTCATATTTTTTTTTAATATTTTATTTTGTTTTGCCTTTCGCGTATGCTGTCTGTAATCGCATAAATGTCCCATATAAATAGGAAATCCAGCAAAGATTGGACAAATATGCGGTTACAGGCAGTATGTATATTAAGTATACGTAAAGGCTATAGGATCACTCCAAAACCGAACTTTTGATAAAAGGCTCGGAGACCCATAATGTTATATACCAATCGACTCAGCTCGACGAATTGAGGTGATGTCTGTATGTATGTATGTGTGTGTGTACAAAAAATATGAGACACACTTTTTTGTACTTACCCTTAACCGATTTACTTGCAACAGGTTGCATTCTACGCGGAATCCTTCTTACTTTTTGCTCTTGAATATTAGCCCTGTCGATCATCAATAAAAAAAAATCAGGGTATGTATAAGCAATAGTTTTATAAGGTACCCCGGGGCAAGTGAAAATACGGTGTAAGTGGGTACTATGGCTGCAGATGAATCGATGAACGTTTTCAATGGTAACAATATTCTAGGAAGATGAAGCAGAACTATAAACGAATTCACCCGACACATAAATATTTGGAATGAAAACCATTTAAGGTACCATACTAATCCTATTGCTTGGTCATGACTTTAAACTACCGGTAAAATCTATTACTTTTATTTTAATTCAATGGATTTCCAACTAGATAGTCGTTTTTAAATTTATCATTGATGTGGACAGTGAATATTTTGAGCAATTAAATAATTGTGTGACATCGAAAACGATTTAAAATTTTTAATTGAAGCCAAAATCTGCAATTTTCATTTGCCCTTGAGTTTTAACATACATGGGGCAAGTGGGACATATTTGAACAACATTTTTGATAGAGCTAATTTAGTTGTTTTAGATGGTCGTCTAGCAAAAAATAACTTCGTCATTCATATATCATATGGATCTGAATCAGATGCAGTTTGATTTCGTTGTTAAAAAGTATTGCACAGTTAATTACCAAATGTGTATTTTACATTCTGAAAATTATCTCCCGCGTGAAGAAGAGCAATGGCTATAACTATGCAAAAATCTTCCGTTTACAGTGCAAATAATCTATTTATTCTACAATAGGTCAACAGGATTTGTCTTGTGTTTTGTTATTTTAAAACTTCGCATCAGATTTTCAGATAGGGTAAAGTGCCCTATAGTGGACCCCCAACCAATAGTGGACCCTCCAGCTATTTTTGCATTATTACAGCACAATCTAAACATTTTGCTATGAAATTCCATCGGGAGAACCTACCTTACAATCCTATGATTTGATTACATGCATTGGAAATGCTATGGAAAGTAAAATTAGATGATTTTTTACAATTTTATAAAAAATAAACACGAGAGTGTCCATTATAGGAATATTTTGGGGGGTCCATAATAGGGAAGAAGAACGTCCCGAAACGGAACACAAAAATCAAATGAAGTGTCGACTATAGGGAAGCAATTTCCTATTATGGACCCCCAGGGGGTCTACTATAGGGCGAATTCAGTCAGCCTTTAAAATGTTTCAACGAATAACGTCGAGTATTTGAGTGTTTTATGTGTGTATCGCGAAGACGAGATGCAGAGCTTGATATTAGATATCACACAAAATTATTATTTTGAAAATTTCCATTCTTTATGCCAGGAAGAGCAAAATTTCGCTACTAGGGGGTCCACTATTGGGCATTTTACCCTATATAAAGTGTTTAACACATAAATTGGCCATTTTTTCTATTACAAATTAAAAACACTGGGCATCGCCTAGATAAAAAAATCTTCTGAAGTACTGATTTATGTAATAATTTGTGTTCTAAAAAGAGAAACATTTATTCATACGAAAACTGAATAAAGATTTGCTTATCCTTGCACCTAAAACATTTGGTACAAAAGTAAGCTAATGGAAAACAAGACAACAGCCAGATAAACGAATCGGCGGCACATCAAACTTCATGACTTTGCAACACAAATACAATAGAAGGCATTTGCACAGCATCTGGGCACATTGTCCACTTTCATAGGTTCCCTGGGACCCTGAAGCCCACAGGAAAGTGGCCACTTTTTGAGTAGTTCTGGAACCCAGCTTGCGACACATCAAACTTCATGATTTTTCAACACAAATACAATAGAAGGCTTTTCGCACTGTATCTGGGCACATTGGTAACTATTGGTAACACATTGGTAACTTCCGAAGTGGGAACCTGGTGTCCTCAGGGAAGTGGTCGCTTTTTGAGTGATTCTGAAACCCAGCTTGCGACACATCAAACTTCATGATTTTGCAACGCAAATACAATAGAAGACATTTGCAGAACACCTGAGCGCATTGGCCACTTCCGTAGGTTCCCTGGGTACCTGATGCCCTCAGAGAAGTGGTCGCTTTTTGAATGATTCTGAAACCCAACTTGCGACACATCGAACTTCATGACCTTGCAACACAAATACAATAGAAAGCATTTGCAGAACATCTGAGCGCATTGGCCACTTCCGTAGGTTCCCTGGGAAACTGATGCCCTCAGGGAAGTGGTCGCTTTTTGAGTGATTTTGAAACCCAGCTTGCGACACATCAAACTTCATGATTATGCAACGCAAATACAATAGAAGGCATTTGCACAGCATCTGGGCGCATTGGCCACTTCTGGAGGTTCCCTGGGAACCTGCTGCCCTCAGGAAAGTGATCACTTTTTGATTGATTCTGAAACCCAGCTTGCGACACATCGTACTTCATGATTTTGCAACGCAAATACAATAGAAGATATTTGCAGAACATCTGAGCGCATTTGCCACTTCCGGAGGTTCCCTGGGAACATGATGCACTCAGGAAAGTGATCACTGTTTGATTGATTCTGAAACTCAGCTAGTGACTCATCGAACTTCATGATTACGCAACGCAAATACAATAGAACACATCTTCAGAGCATCTGAGCACATTGTCCACTTCTTGAGATTCACTGGGAACCTAATGCCTCAAGGGAAGTGCCCACTTTTTGAATGGTTCTGAAATCCAGCTTGCAACACATCAATCAGCATGATTTTTCAACACAAATAAAATAGAAGACATTTACAGTGCATCTGATCGCATTGGCCACTTTCGGAGGTTCCCTGGAAACCTGGTGCCCTAAGGGAAGTGGTCACTTTTTTAATCATTCTGAAACCCAGCTTCCAACACACATTTCATAGAAGGCATTTGCAGAGCATCTGGGCACATTGGCCAATTGCGGAGGTTCCCTGGAAACCTACTGCATTTCACAATTTTGGGTGGTTTTGAAACCCAGCTTGCGACACATCAAACTTGATGATTTTGTAACATAAATCAGTAGAAGGCATCTGCACATTTGCAGAGCATCTTGGGACATGGGACACCAGGTTCCTGGAACATCTGTAACCAGATTTTGGAGGTCCAAACGTGCAGTTTCCATTCCCACGATTGCAAAAGGATAAATAAAAACGATTGCATCATTGTTGAGAGCATTTACTACTAGTTATCTACGATTAAAAGGAAGTTGACCTGTTTTTGACCCTATTTGACACAGGGGACCCCCTCGGTAAAACCGTCCCCAAGGACTCAATCTCCAAGTCAATACATCTACACAAAAATATAGGGTTTAATGCATCTTTCCTCCAAATTTGATGCAAGTCGGTCGAAAAACAGGAACGGTGGATTTTATAATTTGAAATCGTAGTGCGGGCCGAAACGAGTTATAAGCCTCAAAATCATTTTAACATGGTCAAAACGTGAGCGAAACGAATCGCATTGTTCACAAGACTTGTAGAGCACATCAAACGCTTCCGTTTAGAGGTTGTTGCGATGATTTTTGGCATTCTTGTTAGATTTTTTTTCAAAATTAAATATAGCCCAAAAACACTAAATCGACTTGAGCCACCTCGAAATTTTATCCGAATTAGCTAAAAATTTGACAGGAGGCTTATTTTAGCATAAGAATTGTGATTCTGGGCTAACCGGCTGAATTTTTGATACTTTTTGAAAACATGAAGAGATTTAATGTGTACGACCTCTTAGATGTTGACGAAGTCTCATTATCTCATCATAGATTATGCAACTGACGTCAAGACGAGCTTCCGGTAGCTTCCTGGCTTACTGTACTTCACCGCATGAAGTAAGAAAGCAGGAACTTTCAAAGCTCACCAAGAAATACACGATTTGGCAAGCGATGTGTATTGGTAAGTGTATTAACCCTTCCAGGTCCACCACGGAGTCATATATGACCCTAACAGAAAATTGCTTGAAATCAACCACCTTATTAGGATAAAATATCAGGCATGGGCGATTAAGGTGTTACGACAACCTAGAACGTCATATGCACAAGTTGAAGTTAGGGAAAAAATATTAGGTATCTTGGCTGCGGAATGTAAGATTTTTATTCAAACGTGTCCGTAAACTTACCGTGACATACAATAAACTATTTTTAATCTTCCTTGGGCATCCAATCCAAACCATCCTTGAATTAAAGTCGTGAAATCTACAGCTGCAAAAAAGATAATACAAAATGTCCTTGAGCCGAGACTTGAGATCTACAGATGCAAGGAAAAAAATCAGTACTCAAAGCTTCAATATGCATTCAACTATATCCATTATATCCCCTGGGTGGTCGGCAGAGATCATAAGATAGTTTCGAGATATTAGGGATTATCCAGACTATCCTCGAGTTGTGGACTTGAGATCTGTAGCTGCAAGAAAACCTTTGTCTAGTACTCAAAGCTTCAATATGCATTCGATTATATCCATCACATCTCCTGAGAGATCAACAGATATCGTAAGATAGTTTTGGGATATTCTTGGTCATCCAAACTATCCTTGATTTCGAGACTCTTTCGTCGCTCAAAGTTTCTAAATGTATTTAATAGGGTGGTTCAAAAAATCGATTTTGCTCCACAGTGCTCATCTGATTCTTTATCATGTTCTGAGTGTCCTCTGAAAATTTTAGCTCATTTGGATTAAAACTGATTTAGCACAAGCCGTTTCAAGTTTGCATGCAAATTAGTATGGGGAAATTTATTTTTTCATTATACTGTTAATGACGCTTCCCCATCAAGCGCATGTTAAAAGAAAACCTTCATAGCTAAAAGGAATACTCAACAGCTTTCACTCAGTGAAAACCGCATCTCAATTAATCTTTCCAATAATTAGTAATCGAATTTAATCTATACCGTGGTTTTCTGGAGCTTATTGCATAACTCATCAACAGGCAACATTGCTGCTCGTGGCGCGAAAGATAGCACACACAAATTCAGGCTACTATGTTGCACTGCACATTTCAGTGATGCCCTCAAAGAAGTTTAACGATCATGACTAAAGATTCGCAACCTGTCTTAAAATCGATTACTAATTATTGGGACGATTAATCAACATGCGGTTTCCGTTGGGTGAAAGCTGTTGAGTATCCCTTTTAGCTATGTAGGTTTTCTTTTAACCTGCGCTTAATGCGGAAACGTCATTAACAGTATAATGAAAAAATAAAATTCCCCATCAGGTATCAGGTATCAGAACGTCGGCTCAGGAGGCACGTTCCCCTCAATTTGGGAGATTTGTGCCATCGCCTTCACTGGCCTTTCTCATCATTTACCTGACGGAAAAGGAAGTGAAAAGAGGAAAGGAAGAGGAAGTGAAGTTGGAAAGGAGAATGGAACCATTTATAGGAAAGCCAATTATGTAGACTCACACGCATTCAGCTAGGGACTAAAGAGTGGTGTCACAAAATCACAGAGGACGTAACAATTGACGAACGTCAAAGAGGAAACACAGAGTGCACTGTGAAAAACGCATAATGCGAATCCATATAGGTAACATACACAAAGTACATTGTAAAAAAACGCATAATGCGAATCCATATAGGTGACAATTTGTTGAAAACTAAGTAAAACACATATTCATAACCCCAATCTTATTTAACCTCACGTTGAGATTGAACAAGAGTAACCGAAGCCGAACGTCAAGGACGAGACACAGAGTACACTGTGAAAAACGCATAATGCGAATCCATATAGGTAACATACACAAAGTACATTGTAAAAAACGCATAATGCGAATCCATATAGGTAACATACACAAAGTACATTGTAAAAAACGCATAATGCGAATCCATATAGGTGACATTTTGTTGAAAACTAAGTAAAACACATATCCATAACCCCACTCTTATTTAACCTCACGTTGAGATTGAACAAGAGTAGCCGAAGCCGAACGTCAAGGACTAGACACAGAGTACACTGTGAAAAACGCATAATGCGAATCCATATAGGTGACAATTTGTTGAAAAAAACTAAGTAAAAAAAACATTTTCACAACCCCACCCTTATTCAACCCCAAGTTGAGATTAAACAAGCTAAACATCAAAGACGAAACACAGATTACACTTTGCAAAACGCATAATACGAATCCATATAGGTGACAAAAACCCAAAGTACATTGTAAAAAAAAACGCATAATGCAAATCCATATAGGTGAAAATTTGTTGAAAAACTAAGTAAAAAACATATTCATAATCCCACACTCACGTTGAGATTGAACAGAGTATCCAAAGCCGAACGTCAAAGACGAGACACAGAGTACACTGTGAAAAACGCATAATGCGAATCCACATAGGTGACAATTTGTTGAAAACTAAGTAAAACACATATTCATAACCCCACTCTTATTTAACCTCACGTTGAGATCGAACAAGAGTAGCCGAAGCCAAACGTCAAGGACGAGACACAGAGTACACTGTGAAAAAACGCATAATGCGAATCCATATAGGTGGCAATTTGTTGAAAACTAATTAAAACACATATTCATAACCCTACTCTTATTTAACCTCACGATGAGGTTGAATAATAGTAGCCGATTATCTCGGAGAAGTAAGAAGTCAACTACGCCATAGCTCCGGTTAGCGCAGCGAGGGCTAAAATACTGTGAAGGGGGCCCTGGTGCTTCACAGGCTCCGTTTGCGGTTAGGTTCTTATTAGACCCCCCTAACCATTCATTTGTAGGCACGGTAAGCATAAAGCCGCATCACACCGAAAATTAGGGGTCACCTGTATGGTGGACTTTTACCACTGGAACAGGCAATCCGTAATGTTATTCTTAGCCAGATAACCAGCTGCCGACACCACACGGCTATCTAGGCTGTTCGTGGAGAGAAGTTGACATTGACTTTACGTCAACTCTCAATGTGGCCGAACAGCCAAGTATAATAATTAACAGTATAATGAAAAAATAAAATTCCCCACACTAATTTGCATGCAAACTTGAAATGGCTTGTGCTAAATCAGTTTTAATCCAAATGAGCTCAAATTTCCAGAGGACACTCAGAACATGGTAAAGAATCAGATGAGCACTGTGGAGCAAAATCGATTTTTTTAACCACCCTAGTATTTAACCATGTGCATTACAGCTCCTGGAAGGTCAATATACATCGTAAGATAGTTTCGGATATTCTGGCTCATCTAAAATATACTTTCATTCGGGATTACAAATCTTTTATTTGCTAAAAAAATATTTTATTAAAAACTTCGAGTGTCGGAAAACCCAAATAAACCTATAACAGGGTGTCTACTCATCTGTAAAAACAAAATTCCCTGATTTTTCAGGTTTTTTCCAGGTGTTTTACATTAATTTCCAGGTAAAAACAAACGTGCCATATATAGAGCAAAATAATCAATTAAAAAAAGTAAATTTTGCGAATTAAAATTTTTTAAAGAATTTTTTGGTAGCTTCACATAAACAATGTTCTAAATTGCTTAAGAAATTCCTCCAGGAATTTCTTCGCAAGTTTACCCAGAAATTGCTTCAGTCATTCAATCAAAATTCCTCCAGGAATCACATAGGAAATTCCTCCAGTTATTCCTTTGAAAATTGCTCCATTGATTCCATGCTTCTGCCTTATACGCAGGAGGTCGTGGGTTCAATCCCAGGTCCGTTCCATTCTCCTACTTTGTATCTTTCTCTATATTTCTCATGTTCTAGCAATCGCATTTGACATTTGACAATATTTGAAAAATATTTTTCAACTTGTTTTGTCATTTCTCCATTATTAATCAGTTGAAGGTCGGAGACAGCACGTTGAGGAGGGTTACATGACTAGCAGTAGCCTATTTGAAGCATGTCTGCTGCAATGCAGATGAGCTCAAGACCATACAGAGGCCAGCTGTTTGAAATGGCTTCCGCATCGTGGAGATGAATATCCCTGTTGCTGATCCTATAGGGGTTTGAAAGCTTTTTGATTAAGTTGACCCTTGTATGGCAGTTGACTTGAATGGAAATGGGGCAGTAAAGTGAGGGAGTTCGTGATTGAGTGTGTTTCGTATTAGACGTGGATATGGGTGATTATTTCTGTTTTGTGCAGCTGGAAAGTAAATTAATTAGTTCTCGATTGAACGTGTTCCGTATCGGATGCGAATACTGGTGTTCAGTTCTGTTTTATGCGGCTTGAAAATAAATCAATTGTTTCGCGATTGTGCGTGTTTTGTTTCAGACACTTATACGGGTGTTTCGTTTTGTTTTGTTCAGCCGGAAAGTAAATCAGATAGTTCGTGATTGAGCGTGTTTCGTTTCGGATTCGGGTGTTTAGTTCTGCTTTGTGTGACTGGAAAGTAAATCAATTAGCTCGCGATTGTTCGTGTTTCACTTCGAACGTGAATCCAAGTGCTTAGTTTTCTTTTGTAAATGAATTAGTTCGTGATTGAACGTATTTCGTGTTGGGCGCAGATCCGTGTGTTTAGTTCTGTTTTGTGCGTTCGGAAAGTAAAACAATTAGTTCGCGACTACAGAGGTGTCCTACACTTTGTACAAAAAATTCTGTTCTTTCATATCAGTCCCATCTTTGCTGGGTTTCCTATTCGCATGGGACAAATATGCGTTCTTGGACAGTAAACGATTATATAACTTTAATACAGTAAGTGCAACTATTAGGTAAATTTGAATTTTCTAAATGTCATATCAATTTTTTAATAAAATGCACTCCAGGACCATATTTTTCATTGCGCGCGCTCCTGTGGCTCTGGAGTGCATTTTTTGGACTGATTGACATAATGTGTAGAAACCTCAAATATCTTTATTAATTAAGTTTATAAAATCGTTCAGATGATATAAAATCAAAGAGCAGAATTTCTTGTATAGGACACCACTCCGAACGCGGATCCGGGTGTTTAGTTCTGTTTTGTGGCTCTTCGTGTTTTCTATCAAACGCAAAACGATCGTGCGATCATCGAAATGCTTGGTTCTGCTTTTTTCGGGTAAGTATATTACTTTGACATAGCTACGTACAAAATAAATATTTAGTCGGTAGACCTGGGTGACTTCTTATAGATTACCTTCTCGTCTAACCAACTATCCATTTACGGTGGCGCTCACGGATATGCAGAGGGTTCTTCCGTCTCTTGTGACAACGAGTCTCGTTAATCGCCTGAATCGACCCTTGGGGTACGCCAGTTTCCTCCTGGTAGATTCCGTTTTCCGATAACGAGTTGAAACGATCGCCTTTTGAAGAAATTCCGAGCAATAGCCAGTATGTTGCCCCAGAATCACCATTCGCTGCTATACTAGTGCTAACAAATCATCGTGTTTAACCTTTTCGAAGGCGTTCCGGAGGAGATCTATTAGGCCGGTGAAATAGGACCCGGTTCCGTACCCATTACAGAAGGCATGCTTTTAGGGGCCGAATCTTCCGTCGGCCTCGAGTTTCTCGCGTAGATGACGATTAATTTGCCTCTCGACAACCTTGAAGACGCAGGAGGTTAGCGAGATAGTGGCTGACCCGCCATTCGTCTGAAAAGATTAGGTCCGACCAGGCTTGGTTGACCAAATTTAGGAATAGGACTTTAGCGGGAAGGTGAAGGTTCTTAACCATCGTGTACCCAATTATATCTGGACCAGAGGACTTCCCGGTAGTCCTGACGGGAATAATAGCTCGGCGGCAGAGAAAGGCCGATTGAATGAGGAATTCAGCAAGTCCGGTAGGGTTTATAAGTTCTCGACTTTCTGAAATTCGGCTGGATAACCTTTTTGACTTTGACGTCGTTCTGAAGTTAAGCGGTCCGATAGCTGCCAAAACTGTTGCAACTATCGAATTGCATTCAAAAACGAACATTTCGCAATCCAATATTGGTCCACCTTGCGTTTTCTAGGGCACTATTATCAAAACTTAAACAACGACCAGTTGTCATCTTTTTATTTAACGCTTACTGTGACGTAGCAAAGAAAAAAAAAGAAAGATGACAGCCACCCGTTGCTTCTTTGTTGAGATTGGTGCGTCTGAAAATGCGAGGCAAAATTTAATATTGGATTCTGACAAGGATTCTGAACAGTTTTTTTCCTTAAGAACACTTGACTTGCAGGTATCGAACTTTTATGCTACATATCGTAAATGTATACAGAGGTAATTAGTGAGAGATTTCTATCTTATGAATAGAGTGTGATCGCTTTTTACGCGATTCGTTTTTAGTTGTTTCTGGCCTTTGGATTCAATGAAACATTGAGATGACCTCATGAAAAAAATCTAAAAAATTAAGTATTTGAAAAGATGTGGATATTCAGGGGAGGGGGACAAATTGATGAAAATTATTAACGAAAAGCGATCTATCTATCTACTATTACTAAAATTTTGACAATGAAAAATACAACTGAACCGTTTGTTTGAGAAACTGCATATGTAACATTTTTGGCCAAAATGAGATTTTTGTATATTCTGAATCCTTGTTCAAAAATACGTATTCTGGCAAACAATACGAAAAAAAAATTTTGTTCAGGAATGTATGAATTTTTTTTCGTTTGTTTGAGAAACTACATATGTCCACGCACTTTGAAGAGCAATTATGGAGTACTGCTTACAGTTTTTGCACTAGAAGTGCCCCAGGGTGTTGTGTTTTGTCAAAAACTATGGATGTGTATCGAAAAAATCGAAAGATTCGGCACCAATTTGTTCAAAAACAGTTTTTTGTTGTTTTCTCGAAATTGTGTAAAATGGATATATGCAGTTTCTCAAACAAATGATTCAACTGTTTTAATCATAAACAAAATTTATTTTTGTTCATTTATTATTTGTTTATTTTGTCACAAAAAATAAAGACCAAGTGACCAATGTATTCATATTTCAACAAGATCTATTTTGCCGTTATTTTTCAGCTAATTTCGGATGTTTTTTTAATTTTTTTTTTGTAACAAGGTATTGTATTTTTTTTTAAATATTTTAATTTTTTTTTTAATTCAATGAAAAGATTCCTACCAATCCACAAGATTTGAGTTTTGAAAAACATAATTTTGTATAACTTCATATAAATAATTTATTAAAACTCACTCCGTCATTGATAACATATTTTATCGTCTATGATTTGTGACGTGTTGCATCATTATAGTCCTTTCAGCTCTGTGAAGTGAATGAAACCCCTAAAATCTAATGTCCGCAGTTATACACGCAACCGGATGGAGCAGGGTGATGGGGAGCCCTAGCTGGCGTTGGATGTGTCACTGGAGATGGTGCTGGAGATGGTGCTGGATGCGATGCACCCGCATTGTAACGAGGGTGAAAGTCTTCATCGTTGCATGTTCTTTGAGCAAGTACAAGTCCAGCGGCCACTCGTAATTCATTTCCGGTATGGTTCGGCACGCCATATTTAACAAGACAGGAACGGGCTGCCCAGAATCGAGCGCATTCATTGCAGCTCGGGGCCGTCAAGGCCTTATCCACACATTGTTGAGTACATGGCGCCTTGAGCTGCGGTGATGGAACTGCAAATTCTCTAATGTACGCTCGCGACAAGTTGAAAGCGAACCCGTCGTAAAGTCCTTCAGCAAGATACATGCAACGGTACACGCACTGAGTTTCAGGGACGGCTGGGACAACTCCCTGTGCATATTGCTCAAGCAGTTCCTTTGGTGTGCGTAAAACCAGCAAGCAATCAACGGCGGCTTGAATGGAATCCAACTCCGCCAGTGGAATGTATTCTTCGGAGCTCTTGAGATTACCATATTGATGGTAGTAGCACAAGAATGATTGATACGCCTGAGAGCAATCGTCGTTACACTTGACTACATTTTCACTGAGACATTCCCGGGTACGTCTTTCATAACAAGTGTCGTCGCAAGCTGGTGCAAAGTAGCTTTCAACTACAGGTGGGTGCAGTCCCGAGCTGTTTCCTCCAACGCTCCACCACCCAGCGTTGATACCCACGCATCGAATCAAACACTTCAAGGTGGGATCCTCCGTGACATAGTTATTGGCCACAAGGTTCGTGACCGATTCCGGAGAGACTTGCAAATATTCTGCACACTCGTCCAGCTCTTGTCGGAAACTTTTCAATTGATAAGCGAAATGTGACACCTCCACACCTGTTGGGGCCAGTGGAGGGTAATACACAGCCGATACTGTGGCCGCAAAGGCAGCAATAAGCAAGCTAACAAAAAAGTTCATTGAAATTGCTAGTCGTACCGTATGGAGAAAACTATACCCAACTTAATGATGGATGACTTAAAAGTGATGCAATACATGCTTCTTCCGTTGTTTTTATAATAAACGCTTTTATGCACATTGGCGTTAATGCGTGATTGTTTTATATAAATAAAGATAGCCAGCGTCTCGGAACTGTTTACTATTAGTTTACGTCATGTGGCTATCTAGCCGCTACTGAATTTTCTTCAAATTTCAGTTTCAATTATAATTATAAGGAATACTTCCCCATGATAACATTCCTAAACAATTTGAAAGGCAACGTCAACGTATATAGGTGTTTTCTTTTTTCGATGAAGAAACATTTCCTCTATATTGAAACCGCTACTTTTTAGCAGTAAGACATGACTTGAGATTATGGTACAGAAATGGATTTTATTTTGTGCATAAATACACACAATTCTTCAGTCTTCATATTATCTTGGAGAAATGATATTGGAGCAGTGTATGAGGGACAAATCATATAAAAAATTTAGATGCAACATAAAGCGTGGTAAGGAAAAATGAGTAAAGGCAACAATTATTGCGTGATGTCTATATTTAAAAACCAATCTATTTATGTATGTATGTTTATGTTCGCTAACACTTCAGATTTCAACCAAATTTGGAACACACATTCCCTCCTCCTTTTTCCATTGGGAGGGTCATTGTAAAAAAGAGGACTTACGAGGGGAACTCTTAAGAACTCTTAGGGAGGGGAACTCTTAAGAAAACAATAGAATTAGTGTAACTTTTAACCACCGGGTCCGATTTCAACCCGATTTAGAACATACAATCTCTAACACCAAGGGAAAATAACAAAGGAGTTAAGAGACGGAGGAAAAGGGAGAAGATGGGGGATATCGCGAAGGCCACTGCGACGAAAAGGGACTATCGATTGGAAACTCTGTTCGTGGAACTGCAAATCTCTCAACTTCATCAGGAGCACACGCATACTCGCCGATGTGCGCAAGGACCGTGGATTCGGCATCGTTGCGCTGCAGGAGGTTTGATAGAAGGGATCAATGGTGCGAACGTTTAGGGTCTGTCTCATTTGGAGAATTAAACTTAAAAGTGACAGTTCGAAAATTAAAAAATCACCCCGTTATAAGAATGGCTGGTGCTACCCAGCAATTCTAATAGGACATCGATGGAAAATGATTCGATATCTGTCAAAAGTAATCTTGCTCTGCGAGCAGGGTTATTTGATAATTATTGAAATGTCACTTTTAATTTTAATTTCAGTTTAATTATCCAATTGAGACAGACCCTTAGAGGTAATCATACCATCTACCAGAGCTGCGGCAACACACACGAGCTGGGAACAGTTTTCATAGTGATGGGCGATATGCAAAGGCGCGTGATCAGGTGGTGGCCGGCACTGATGATGATAAGGACGCATTCTACGCGCAACTGGAACGTGAGTACGACAGCTGCCCAAGCCACGACGTCAAAATCATCATAGGAGATTTGAACGCTCAGGTTGGCCAAGAGGAAGAGTTTAGACCGACTATTGGGAGGTTCAGCGCTCACCGGCTGACGAAAACGGCTTACGACTAATTGATTTCGTCGCATCCAAGAATATGGCCATTCGCAGCACCTCCCGATCAGGAATGCGTAACAAAATTATAACTCAATTCTACCAATTGTTGTTATTTAAAACAACGTGTGTTATAATTAGATAATTCGATAAAAATGTGTCATCGGCCAGTTTTATTTCATATCAAAATTATAACAATATTAGTTATGTATATTTTCACAAAATAATTGCCTACATTTTTTTGTAGACATTGGAAAAACAAATCGGAGGTAATCATCTTCAGTATAACTTGAACCCGCTCGATATTAATACATAGCTGGAACAAAGTTAATTGCCTACTTTATGGATGGAAATCCGTCGTGGTAGCGTACCAGATTTCTATCCGTGATGTAGGCAATTGCCTTGAAAGTAGATTTTTGTACAGACAAATTATATCAACGTTTGTTATAATGTTGATATGAAGGTATCAAACTCTGTTTTAATTGTGTTACGGCTAGAGGTGTTTTTGATATAATTTTTGTTATTTTAACAACTAACCAGCCGAACTCATAACACATTTTGTTACAATATTTTTCTGAAATAAATAACTCCCCTTGTTATAATTTTGTTATGCATTATTGATCGGGCTACTTCCAACACAGCCTCCCGTATCGGTACACCTGGAGATCACCACTGCAGACAAATCTAACACGTTCTGATTGATAGACGGCACTTCTCCGACATTATCGACGTCAGGACATATCGTGGCGCTAACATCGACTCTGACCACTATCTGGTGACTAGTTTATTTGTGGACAGAGTAGCGCCCGTGGCAAGTGTTTTTTTTAATCAAAATTTTCAACGTCTGTTGTCTGCTATTTTTTCATCAAATGCTGTGTCTGGTTGTCTAAGCTGCCGTAATCTGAAAAAGTGACGTTCTAACCATTTTTCCGAAAATGGTGTTAACAAGTTGTACTCACCGTGCTCTTTAACAGAAAAATGGAAAACTAATATGTTGTAATTTGGCGCATACGTCACTTTGTCAGATTACGGCAGTAAGGTTGTTACTATAGATAGTAGAATCTATACACAGAAAAAAATTCCATGGTAACAATTACTATTTTGTAGACTACGCCATGTTTTTAAAACAACCACAAATTTTCAGTTAAATTAACCATGCATTCGGACAAATTCACCACTGATTCAGTGCATGTAACAACATTTCACTAGGACCACAGTTGATTTTTACTGCGCGCATGGTAAAATCAAACGGGTTTGTTGTCTGCTGAAAATCGTCGGTGCGTATTCTTAAATTAACCCTCGGAATGGTAGTTTCGACCGCAACATTTTGTTGCGTGTAGATAGTGGAATATATAGATGAGCTAAGATAAATCCTCTGGCTCCAAACGAACTGTCAAACGTGTCTCCAAACGAGCATGACGTCACGATTTCAATGGAAATGTTAAGGGCTGTGACGTCATATGTGCGTGTGCACGGTCAAAAATTAAGTATATTTTACTTAATATTAAGTTAATTTTTAAGAAAAAATTACTTAATTTTGGGTTCCCACACTGAACCCCCGATTTGAGTGAAAAGTACCTAATATTAGGAACTTTTTTCTAATCGTGTATAGTAGAATCTATAGATGAATCTTTAGATGCACAAGAATTGAAGTGTCAAATATTTTATACCTGTCATAAGACGAGTTTAAACAATCCCATTGAATTCCACCACTTAATTGTATCCTGACAGATACGTATTTCGACCTCAACAGTAAGGCCGTCTTCAGTGTCTTGTACTTGACTCGACTTCGTCGAGTCGAGTCAAGTACAAGACACTGAAGACGGCCTTACTGTTGAGGTCGAAATACGTATCTGTCAGGATACAATTAAGTGGTGGAATTCAATGGGATTGTTTAAACTCGTCTTATGACAGGTGAAAACATTCCACTAAAAAGCTCAAAATAATTTTCTTATCAAATATTTTATTTTTTGTGCGAATTTCCCCGTGTGCTGCGTCTGGTTGGTCACCGGACAGACAAACAGGGCTATTATATTTATGATGATGGTTCAACTGCACCCAAAACTATCCGTCATCAACAATGTTCGATACCAACGACCGCCGCGGTACGACCTAGAGCGACTGAAGCAACCTGATGTCGCCACTGCTTATACGCACGAACGTGTGGTGATCGAAAGGTGGAAACAGCACTACGAGGAACATTTGAATGGCGCTGAGAGTAAAGGCAGTGAAAGTGAAGGCAGAGGAGGAGATGACTACGTCAGTTCAGCGGACGATGGAAGCCAACCAGCCTCCATCTTGAGGGAAGTTAAGGATGCCATCCAACAGCTAAAGACCAATAAACCTGCGCAAACTGATAGTCAGAATCTGGGAAACTGAACGGCTACCGAAGGTGTGGAAGGAAGGGGTAATATGCCCCATTTACAAGAAAGGCGAGTGTGGAGCTGGAGTGTGAGAACTTTCGAGCCATCCTTAATGCCGCCTACAAAGTGATATCCCAGATCATCTTCCGACATCTGTCACCATTATTTAATGAGTTCGTGGAAAGTTATCAAGCCGGCGAAGCGGGCTTGGTAGTCATATGGCCTACTGCTTCTGCCTCATACGCAGGAGGTCGTGGGTTCAATCCCAGGTCCGTTCCATTCTCCTACTTTGTATCTTTCTCTTTATTTCTCATGTTCTAGCAATCGCTAGAACTGGAAATGGACTTCCATACCGTTTCCATTACTATTCCTATACCTTCAACTTGAGTATTCTATCAGTAATCTGCTAGAATTGGAAATGAACTATAGAGCTCGTTTCTTACATCCAATTAGAAATTCCATCAGTTACCTTCTCCTATCTATCACATTGGCAGCTCGTTACCCGACCAGTGGATAGTAACAGCTTTATATCAGAACCTGTAATTCTGTTACAGCAGTTTTTTATAACTGAGGTTGTTATAAAACATGTACCATTAGTAGTTAAAATAACAAAAATTTTAACTAAATCTCTTGTAGTTTTAACAAAAATATTACTAAATATGTTATTAATTAAACAAAAATATAACTCAATGTGTTACATCAAAAAGGGGTGAAAATAGCTTATACTATAACAAATTATGTTATTGAAAAGATTATGAATATCCATAATGTAGGCAATTAACATTGTCCAGATGGTTCAACTTTGAATGTAAGTTCAAGTTATACTGAAGCTGGTACCTTCGTTTTTTTCAATTCCTATCTACCAGAAATGTAGGCAATTTTTTTTTCGGTGAAAATGAACATAACACATTATGTTATAATCATGTTATGACGATCATGAAATTTTCTCTCCAACATCTTTGACAGAGAATTTAAAACAAAATTATTGCAAGTTTTGTTATTTGTAACACATATTGATATAATTGTGATACAATTTTGTTATGACTAACTGGTCGGGTAACCAAGACGGACCTCTGCCTCTCCAACCTAACCCAGAAATTCCAACAAATTCCGCATGAACTCGTGGCAAGTGCAGAGGTATATTCGGCTTGCAGTGGGCGAGTGGTTGCATCATCATTTCCTCCCCCTTCCCTACATTGACTTGCATTCTGACGTGGCAGGCGCCAGTATGACCTAACAAATAAGATCACCAGTACTTGTACATTGAAGATGTGTGCTAGCCCCAAGCAAACATCTGTTGGTTCCCTGTGCAAGATCAGCTGATCTGGTCATAATGGAGTAGAAACTACGAGCAGTCAATCAAGTTCAAGCCCAAGCTCGTGGGAAGTTATCAAGCCGGCTTCGTTGACGGCCGTTCGACAACGGACCAGATCTTTACTGTACGGTAAATCCTTCAAAAAATGTCGTGAATACCAGGTCCCAACCCATCATCTCTTCATTGATTTCAAGGCGGCTTACGACAGTATATACCGCGTAGAGCTATGCAACATTATGGCTGAGAACAGCTTCCCTGGGAAGCTTACCAGACAGATCAAAGCAACGGTGGATGGTGTGCAAAACTGTGTGAAGATTTCGGGCGAACACTTCAGTTCGTTCGAATTGCGCTAGAAGGTGTCATGCGGAGAGCCGGGTGTAACAGCCAGGGTACGATTTTCAACAGATCCAGTCAATTTATTTGTTTCGCGGATGACATGGACATTGTCGGCCGAACTGTACACTCGCCTGAAACGTAAAGCAACAAAAGTTGGACTGGTGC
Source organism: Armigeres subalbatus (assembly GCF_024139115.2). Classification (NCBI taxonomy): domain Eukaryota; kingdom Metazoa; phylum Arthropoda; class Insecta; order Diptera; family Culicidae; genus Armigeres; species Armigeres subalbatus. The sequence continues at coordinate 257,302,869 of NC_085141.1, forward strand.
ACCAGTCCAACTTTTGTTGCTTTACGTTTCAGGCGAGTGTACAGTTCGGCCGACAATGTCCATGTCATCCGCGAAACAAATAAATTGACTGGATCTGTTGAAAATCGTACCCTGGCTGTACCATGGTGAATGCGTCAAAGACAAAGTACATGCTTGTGGGCGGTTCCGAGCGCGACAGAGCCCGCCTGGGAAGCAGTGTTACGATAGACGGGGATACCTTCGAGGTGGTCGAGGAATTCGTCTACCTCGGATCCTTGCTAACGGCTGATAACAATGTTAGTCATGAAATACGAAGGCGCATCATCTGTGGAAGTCGGGCCTACTACGGGCTCCAGAAAAACTGCGGTCAAAAAAGATTCGCCACCGCACCAAATGTGTCATGTAAAAGATGCTGTTAACACCGGTAGTCTACGGACATGAAACATAGACAATGCTCGAGGAGAACTTGCAAGCACTCGGAGTATTTGAGAGACGGGTGCTTAGGACCATCTTTGTTGGTGTGCAAGAAGACGGTGTGTGGCGGCGAAGAATGAACCTCTCCCAGCTCTACTGCGAACCCAGTATTCAGGTAGCTAAAGGCGGAATGGTACGATGGGCAGGGCATGTTGCAAAAATGACGGACAGCAACCCTGCAAGGATGGTGTTCGCTTCCGATCCGGCAGGTACGAGACGGCATGGAGCGCAGCGAGCGAGGTGGACAGACCAGGTGCAAAACGACTTGGCGAGAGTGGGGCGCATTCGAGGATGGAGAGATGCGGCCTCGAACCGTGTATTGTGGCGTCAAATTGTTGATTCAGTGATATCTGTTTATATGTAGACTAAATAAATAATAAAAAAATACAGACACACCACGATTTTAGCAACATAATCGGTTTTTAGGTTATGGAACCTTCACAGATTGGATTTGCAAAATATTTGGAGATTGCATTCAAAGTAAGCTCAGGATTCTTCTGTTACCCTTGGGAGCAAAGGTGTAGGATTGCAAACCGGGAAATGATGAATTCGATGCTCGGTCCGGCCTTAAATGTTTTCGGGTCGAGAACATTCTCGGCCCCCTGAACATGGCGCATCCACTGTACTTTCCTCACAGAATACATATTTATGCAATTCAATTCAGATATTACAGAAATGCTGCGAGTATCGACTTCATTGCTACATATGATACAATCTGTCGAGACCAGCTGTGGTAGTTAATGCTCGAACGCGGATTTCCGAATAAACACGGTTGGTCTGGGCGATGATGGATCGGGTGATGCGCATAGTTCGACTCTCCATAACGTTCGCGAATCCCTTCGAAACATGCAAAGTGTTACGGCAAGGTGATGATCTGCCGTGCCTGCTATTTAACAACAGGGCATTACGCCGACGGCATTGATATTATGGAATCAATGTGCCGAAGATACTTTGTTACATACGATAGGAAGTGGCTCAAGGGTTTGTATCGGTGGTGATGTAATTGGTGTGGTTAAAGAATTCTGGAAGAAATTCGAAGTCGCATCATGGCAGGAAATCGTGCATACTTTGGACTTAGCAAAGTGCTCTGATCAAATTGAGTACTCCACCGTACCAAACGAACTATCCACAAGATGCTCATTTGACCATCCATCCATCGGTAGTCCTCTACTGATACGAGTCCTGGATAACCAACGAGATCTGGATAATCCAGGACTATGCGAGTCCCGAAAAATTAAATAACCAGTTGATTCCGGAAACTATTTTGCTTAATCAGTTTTAATACACGTGGCAGTTATGATTTATGAGGTGAGTTGAAGAAAATTTTAAATGATTTTGATCACGGTAAAGAAAACAGTCTGTAGTATCATCAAAAAATAAAAAAATATAAATTTGACAACAATATGCTTTTATATATGCTTTAACAACGTATACCTTAAATTTTCCGGCATGTTGTCAAAATCGAATGGTCTCTGTATCAATTTCTTCAATCCGCTAGATATCTCAACATCGCTGCTAATTGGTTTCAGGCTGTTGCAATCCGTAACAAGCTAGAAGTGTGATCGTCCCTGCCCTTTTAGCTCATCATATGCATAGGTACCGGTACGCCGCATGCCTTTTCTGCCACGAAAATTTAAGGTGGTACGATCCCTTCTTCCTCAAGTCGTCTCTTGATAGGGGCAATTATATTCAACGCTAGAGATGAAGAACAAATGACATGTGAAAGGTACGTATATCATCCACCGTCTTTTCGGGATGGAGGTTGAGCCGTTTTGATTGACTTTTCTGCAGCCAGATGACGGATAGAAATACTGCACTTCTGCAGCAGTCATCGGCACAAAAACGATGAAGTTATGTTTCTTGATCATTTTGACATTTTAATTAATTCTGCTCGCCACCTTACCAACCGTTTGCCGGTATAGGTCTCAAGCATTCACCACGCTATCCGACACACGGAAATTTGAGCTTGTTCTTATTTGATTATTTGAGGTTCATAAACGGAACCGGTCGACCATCTGAAGATGAGATTTATCTAACTCAAATCCAGACCTAGCGAATATTTTTGGAGGTTCTGTTGGTTTATCGTACTAAGGAAGAGATTCACATGCAGTTATAAATAAATTATGGATACGCAAACAAACAAATAACTTTTCAACAATTCAAATTAATGCAAATATACTAAAAATCTCGTTTTTTACATCAAGGAACGGAGTTTTATATAGCAACAGATCAATTAGAAAACTTGTAAACTTGTAGCTTATTCAGTGTGAATCCAGTTTTTCACATTCTGTAGTTGCGGCTAGTAGATATGTTGAAATCTAATATTCACTGTAGGTACTTATTACTTCTGTAGCTAAGATGGTTTTGAAAAGACCGGTTTTCCCATTTCCTTCGATCAAAAATCTTGGGTCTTAAAATTGTGTCCAGATGTGTGAACAAAAATAATGTTTAGAAATAGGAACACTTGATTCTAACATACTCATGTGAGCTGCCGAGGAAAACTGGTTAACAAGCCTTAATCTTACTGCATTCATTAATAAAACTCACCTGTTATGTTAACGGTTGACGGCGACAAATCTTCATCTAATCCGGACCCGCAAGTCAGCGATACTATCGCAAACCCATAAAGCGCCAATATTCGATAACGCCAAATCATTGTCCACCGTAATCGATCTACTGCTCGACGGAAGCACTCATTTATTTTGTAACTGAACACTCTATTTTCGCCCGCTCGCGGCACGCCTCGTGGTCAGCCACACAGTCCCGTGCAGAACTAAAGACAACCACTTCTTCGATAAACTGGATCCACTAATCGCAACTCATTATGCAATTATTTCTAACTGCCCAATTAAGATTCACTGCGGCGCTTCCACTGCGTTGACTGCTGTCGGCTAGGGTCGTTATTATCATGCATAGCCTTTAAACCAGATGCTAATTATTGCAGTAGTTGACAATGTTACGATGCTTATGAACTATAACTCTGCCTAAACCAATCAATCAGATCAAGAACTGGTCTTCAAGACTCGTTCGAACAGTAACGAGAACCACCCTAAGGGGCAAGTATTTCAATTTCATATGCATTGCAGCTCCTGTCTATGCAAGAGCGGCAGCTAAATTGTCCAGTTAACAAATGTGGACACGACACATTACTCTTCATTCCGATTGATTAATTAATCAAGCATCGTATTCACGAAAGCACATCACGCGTTGGTGCGTATAGGTCACCATCAGAGTAGAAAACAATGATGTTTTCAGAAAAAATGTACATGCCAACAAGAAAATTCCTGGTAATCAAAGCCACTAGGTAAATCCTGTTTAGATTCAGATATTCAAGTTAGATTAATCGGATAGAAACAATAAGTTGAAGTGCGCTTTTTCCATTCCAATTTTTATAATTTTTATCAGCAGAAACAAATAGAAAACATACAAACCGTGTCGAATGTTTGCAAAGTTTAATATGGCTACGTTTATTCAATAATCAAGTTGATGCTCTATTCGTAGGAGAACGCGTGACGTCATCGTGGTTTAGTCCATTAAGCGTCAAACGTGTTGCGGATCAAACAGCATTAGTACTGGCATTCACCTGCTGAATATGAAATGTTCCTTTACCTGACATGGCAGTCCCATTACGGCCAATATGCCAAATTGCCAACAACCTGCTGTTCCCGAAGCCAACTCAGTAAAGGCAAGCTCGTAAGCTCAAACTTTAGTGAACTGAGGAGTTGGTTTCCAGCTTAGCGCACATGCACAGCCGTCGCTTATCAAGTGTAAGCTAATCGATGAGATTGTAATCATTAACAGATTTAAAACGATGGTTACAAATATTAGGATCAGTGTTATGTCCCGACCAATACTACCGAGTTACAGAACAAGTAGAATGTTTACAGGGAGCTGAATGCCGTCGTTGATAAAATTTCGAAGCGAAGGTCGGCTCGGACAACATAAACTTCTAGCATGTCATGAGACGTCTTTGTCTTGAAGAAATGAGCGAAATCAAGGAACTATTTTCAGACATGGTGATTCAGGATCACTCTTAACCCAATTGACCAGTAAACAACGTCACGTAACGGACATATTGAAAATCGAACCGACCACATCTGCATCAGCCAAAAATGGAAACGAAGCCTTTTTGATGTCCGGAATGCACCCAGTGCTGATCATCAACTTATTATAGGCGAGATCCTACTACGTATTTTTTGTATTTAAAGGCAAAGAGATCGTTTGATGAAGAACTTGTGGAACTCGGTTAACAGATGTTACAGGAGGTGACAGCGAAGAAAGACAGACTACCAACAATTGAATCGTAACCAGCAAGAACAACCTGGGTGAGATGCACATTAAGCAAGTGCGACGCATTACCCGTGCAAACTTTGAAGCGCCATTCGATGCATTAAATTCAATGAGGACCTTGGGTTTGATCGCGTATCAGCATTGACTCACAAAGCTGACTTCACGCTATTCTCACAAATGTTGGACCTACTTATCTCAAATAAACGAGACACCCAACGGATATAAAGTGAGAGATGTCCCTGTGTGCGACATCATGTTACTGTGAATTATTCTCAAAATTATGTGTAATGTTATCCCAATCCAAATGCAAGAAAAAACAGACGCGTCTCACCGAAAGCAGGACCCTAGATTTTGCACTGTAAGATCATATGTGAACCATCTTCTTAAGCACCACATCATTCTGATGCAGTTCAATGAATACCAAGTGTCCCACTATTTGACATTCAATAAATACGAAAAAAAAAACTTTCAATCGTCTGAATTACATTGCATTGCAGGTCCGTAAGCTTTGCCCAAATGCATCTTTTTATGTTTGGGTGTAAGCATGTATAAGTGTACAAAAAATAGTGTGCCATAAGGTCGAACACCTTTACCTGAGCTCACAAGAGTCTCAGTTTCGCTTTGGAAGTATCTTATTGTTCCCGTAAAATATCATTTGAACATCATCTGTAAACATGTTTTATTTTGAGATACTTGGGTCATTGATGGCTTCAGACGGCAATTAAGAGCAAATTTGTGTCTTTTAACGCCAATGAGAGGTGGTAGGTATCAGCGGAACTCACCTAAGGACTATAGGCATGTGCCTGGTGGTCATGAGATGGCGAATTTCATGGACCACTCATCATTAGCCTGTTGGTAGTCGAAAAAAAAAATTTGCAAAGCAGAGGAATGAAGTGGGAGTGGAAGAGGAAATTTAAAAGGAGTTAGAATATAACACTGGACATCCAGGTAGTTAGACTCTGTTCATTAGCTGAGACAAATCCTAAAGCTAAGCCCTGTTCGTTAGGTCATCTATAAACGCCATCTTGTGGCCCCTTTTGTGCCACCAGTACCACGCAGTTTTTATCTGATCCCCCTTGATGCTGTTCTGGGAAAGCAAACCTGCAAGCGAACCTTTCTAATTGAATGCCAATCGAGAGCGTGACAAAATTAGCCTTTTTTTTCAAAAAGCCTACAGACTGCTGGAGAGTGCAAGATTGGACGCGTTCGTATTAGGATGTAGAAAAATCGCGAGATCCGGGTTTGTTCTTTGTGCGGTCGGTGAGTAAATAAATGACGAGCTCGGTGGTCTAGTGACGACCGATTCTGCCTCACAAACAAGAGGACTATGCTTTAGTTTTTAACTACCCTATTCAATAAACGCCTCTAATTTTACCATGAACATGTACATCTAAGTTTAGAAGATGATATTAACATTTCCAAATGCTGGGTAAAACGTACCATTGGTACTTCGCGTACCTGAAGAAATAAATAGACCCCGTTTTGCGGCCCTTAGCCTCTTACCCAGCAACTCCTATCCCTACCTCCTCGTGGCGCTGGCCGGGATACGAGCAACTTTAGGGAAGATCGTGTAACCAACCCCGGTGGGAACTATGGTTGTATTCTGACAGGGAAGAGGGGATTTGCTCCTCTTCGGAGGTGCAAATCTGATCGAGCGTCTGTTATCCATGTTAGGAGCGGCTGATCATCGTCCGAGTGCCAGCGAGGAACTCTAAACTAAGCTGTGCACACCATGTTGCATCGTGTCAGCATCGAGAAGGCAGCCCCTTCAACGCGATGTAAGTAGCGCAACCCTGGTAAGGTAGCCTACCGAAGATTCTACAGTTACCAAGAAAGGCAAAAGTAGAGCAAACGGATTGATTCAACGGCAACATACCCGGCAACAAATAAAGGACAACGATTGGAAAGTCGGATCTTGGATCGTGAGAACTTTGAATGAACTCGCACGTGTTGGGCTCCAGGCTCGTGAGCTGCAGAAGGTCGGCGTGAGTGTGGCAGCAATCCAGGAAATACGGTGGCCCAGAACTGGAGAACGTGAATTCTGGACGGTGGATCCCATAGCGACCACTTCATTCAAGTACCACATCTACAATAGCGGCGGTGACAGAGCAGAACGAGGAGTTGGCTTCATGGTGATCGGGAAGCAGATGAAGCGTGTTATCCGCTGGAAGCCGATAATCTATGCGACGAACGATAAGCCTGTTGACGCGAAGGATGAGTTCTATGAGAGCCTTGATAAGGCCTACGGAGAGTGCCCAACGATGTAAAGATTGTCATCGGGGATGCAAATGCGCAGATCGGAAGAAAAAGTTACTTTCGCCCTGTCATTGGTACGGAAAGCCTTCATTCCGCTACCAACGATAATGGTCTGCGACTTGTAACCTTTGCTGCTGCTAGAGAGATGGCAATAAGCAGTACCTACTTCGCACGTAAGAATATCCGCAAACACACCTGGCAACATCCGAGTGGAGACACTTGCTCACAGATAGACCACGTGCTGGTTGACAGACGAAATTTCTTGGATGTCATAGATGTAAGGTCCTTCAGAGGTCCGAACATCGACTCGGATCACTATCTTGTAGTTGCAAAAATTCGGGCGCACCTTTCCAGCGTCACGAATTCACGAAACAACAGAACGATGCGTTTCAATATCCAACGCTTGTCAGTTGAAGGAGTTGCTGAACAGTACCACCAGAAGCTGGACGAGCGGATAGGAGATGCAACCGGATGACGTCAACAGAGTGTGGGAAAATATCCACGAAGCTGTGACTACAACAGCGCAGGATGTGTTAGGCACTGCACAGCAACGCCAACGATATGGTTGGTTTAATGAAGAGTGCCAGCGAGTGACGGACGCGAAAAATGTTGCTAGGGGTCGAATGCTAGTGGCTCGTACCGGTTTCAACAGAGAGCGGTACAGTGTAGCAAGGGCAGAAGAGAAACGAATCCACCGCGGAAAAAAAGGCAACACGGAAAGAGTGTGATAGCCGAAACACAGGATAACATGAATAGAAACGATATGCGGAGGTTTTACGCAACTGTCAATGGCGCGCGGAATAAGACTGCACCAGTGCCCGCCATATGCAATGACCGAGAGGGGAATTTGCTGACAGACAGGACTATGGTGGCAGCCAGGTGGAAAGAGCACTTCGAAGATTTGTTGAACGGTGAAAATGAAGGTGTATTAAGGAGCAGGATGGACATAGTCGGCAACGTCAAGCTGTGGAACCACCATCTCTGGACGAGGTTAAGAAGGCTCTAAACGAGCTGAAAAACAGTAAAGCTGCTGGGAAGGACGAGATCCCGGTCGAGCTTCTCAAACATGGAAGTGAGCAGCTACATCAATCAATCCACCACATTATCCAGAAAATATGGGAGGATGAAGAACTGCCTGCCGGCTGGCCTCATATGCCCAATCTATAACAGACTAGAGTGTGCCAATTACAGAGGGATCACCCTTTTGAACTCGGCGTACAAAATCCTGTCGCGTATCCTGTTTAACATACTGAGACCGCTTGAGGAGTTCTTCGGCGGCGAATAGCAGGTGGAATTTCGTGAGGGCTGATCAACGACGGATCAGATGTTTAGCCTGCGAATGATCCTTGCTAAATTCCGGGAGTACAACTTTCAGACTCACCATCTGTTCATTGATTTCAAAGCAACGTACGATTCAGTAAAGAGAAATGAACTGTGGCAGATAATGTCCGAGCATGGTTTTCCGGTGAAACTGATTAGACTGATACGTACATCGCTGAATGTCTCGAAATCAAGTATTCGGATTGCAGACGAAGTGTAAACCTCGTTTGTGACCTAAGACGGATTGAAGCAGGGTGATGCACTTTCAAATTTATTATTCAACATTGCACTCGAATGCACTATTAGAAGAACTGGCGTGCAGAGGAACGGCACTATCATCACACGGTCGCATATGCTCCTAGGCTTTGCGGACGACATCGACCTTATTGGATTCGATGGCAGAGCACTAGTGGAGGTTTTGTCCCACTGAAGAGGGAGGCGGCGAGGATAGGCTTAACCATTAACTCTACCAAGACAAAGTACATGGTGTCAGGTAGAGATAGAGGAAGACCTAGTGGTGTTGGTGCAGAGGTAGTGCTTGATGGGGATGCGTTTGAAGTTGTTGAAGAATTTGTGTACCTTGGAACGCTTGTGACATGTGACAATGACGTTTCCCGTGAAGTAAAAAAAACGTATTGCTGCTGCGAATAGGGCTTTTTACGGATTACGTAACCAGCTTAGGTCACGCAACATGCAGACGGAAACTATACAAAACTCTGATTCTACCAGTGGCGCTTTATGGACATGGAGATTAAAAGAGGCGGACCGGAGAGCTTTCGGGGTTTCGAGCGAAAAGTGCTGCGTACAATACTCGGAGGGAAACTAGAAAATGGTGTGTGGCGCAGACGCATGAATTATGAGCTGTATCAAGTATACAAAAAAGAAAATATTGTGAATCGTATAAAATACGGAAGACTTCAGTCGGCTGGTCACTTAGTGCGAATGTCGGAAGAAAGAATATCGAAAACAATATACAACAGAGAACCAGATAGGGGCCGGCGACTTCTGTAGCCAACCAGGTATCCAGGTAAGTCATAGGCCGGCAGTAAGCTACAAACAAGCTGTCCAACAACTCGCTCTTACAACTAGGGGGCCATCCACAAAGTACGTCACGCTCCTAGGGGGGAGGGGGGGTTCCGAGCAGCGTGACGACTCATACAAAAATTTTGGAGTTTTAATACAAAAAGTGTGACGAAGGGGGGAGGGGGGGGTTGGAAATCGCCAATTTTTGCGTGACGTACTTTATGGATCTTCCCTAGAAGGAAAGAATTTGGTTCTTGTGGGTTTGAACACTGGCGAAGTTTAACTGGGGCACATGATCCACCAAATTAAATATTTTTCCTCAAATATGGATTCATACGCCAAGACTTCTCGCTTAACTTTTCAAAAGGACCTAAGAAACATTTTATTTATGCATTAATTTGAATAGTGCAATCAACATACCAATATGAAAGCAACAAACCAATATGAAAGTTAAGCGAGACTTCTCTAAAAAAAAGGATTTTTTACCAATTTAACAAATTTTTGTATAAATTTTTGAGGAAATTCCTGCAAGAATTGACGGAGGAATTCCTGGAGGTATTTAGGCATATCTTCGGATCTAGGATCTAGAAAAATATTTTTGAAGGCATCCAGATGAGTTTTAGAATGAATTCCTGGTAGAATGACTGAAATAATTTCCAAATGAATTTCCGAAAAAAAACCTGGATGAATTTCTGAGATAACTCCTTGATGATTTTTTCAAGGTGTTTCAGAAGGAATTTCTGAAGGAAACTCCGAAAGATTTCCTGGAATTTTGAATAGAGTATCCGAAGATATTTTAAGAGATTATTCAAATTAAAATCTCATACCCTAGTAACACAGTTCAGATCGATTTGGTTGCAGCAACTCCAATGTGACTGGATTTGATCGCATATGAGTCACAGTGACTGATATGTGACAAGTGTGTTACTCGGGTAATGTTTCAAATTGCCTAAAGTGAGCCAAGAAAGTATTTCAGCATTCAATGTTATTAAATCTTCATAGTTTCAGAATTATAGTGACAGTCGCCTTTAGTAAAAACTTGAGCTTGAGCTTGAGCTTGATTGACTGCTCGTAGTTGCTACTCCATTATGACCAGATCAGCTGTTCTTGCACAGGGAACCAACAGATGTTTGCTTGGGACTAGCACACATCTTCAATGTACAAGTACTGGTGATCTCATTTGTTAGGTCATACTGGCGCCTGCCACGTCAGAATGCAAGTCAATGTAGGGAAGGGGGAGGAAATGATGATGCAATCACTCGCCCACTGCAAGCCGAATATACCTCTGCACTTGCCACGAGTTCATGCGGAATTTTGTTGGAATTTTTGGGTTAGGTTCGAGAGGCAGAGGTCCGTCTTGGTTAACGAGCTGCCAATGTGATAGATAGGAGAAAGCAACTGATGGAATTTCTAATTGGATGTAGGAAACGAGCTCTATAGTTCATTTCCAATTCTATGAGGCAGAAGCAGTAGCCATATGACTACCAAGCCCGCTACAGTCGCCTTTAGTAAAAACTACGTTTTTACTGACTATTCGCCTATCTGATTAATCTGCTTTTAAAATGGCTACCGCTTCTATAATTATCAATTTCCTATTTACACTTTAAATTTATTTATACCTCATTTAGAAAATTAATTAAATAATCTGCAACATGTATAACATAAAACCGTGAAAGGTGCTTCGAAATTTAATGTGTGTAATTAATTGTATTTTTTATAATCCTGGAAATTTAACGAAAACCCTGGAAAAATTAGGGAATTTTTAATTTGAAAATGATTCGACACCCTGTTCAGCAGATATATATGCAGAAAGTTACGAACCGAGTGCTCAGCTGTGCGGATCTCGGCAAAAGAATCAAAAAATGTCGAGCTGAACTGAGTGTGTATGTTCGAAAATTTCATTCAGGCGAACTGGTCATTTTGCCGAAATTCCGTTTATTTCGAAATGGTTGTTTGACCGAAATGCTCATTTGGCTGAAAGGTCCATTTGGCCGGATGGGCCGACATTACGGCTAAATAGCATTTTCTACCAAACCAAACATTTCGGCCAAACGATATTTTCACCCCAATGACCTATTCTGCTGAACGAACTGTTTTTCGGCCAAATGACGTTTTCGATCTTATTATAATTTTGGCCAAATGGAATTCAGCTAGACGACTTTTGGCTTAACGGCCAAGTGGCGATCGGCCAAACAGCTTTCGGTCAAACGACTCTTCCGCGTTTTGAACAATTTCTGGAGGGATCTCCGAAAAAAAAATTTACCAAATAAAAAATTTCTGTAGAAATCCAAAGAAATGTCTTCAAAACTCCGGAGAATTTCACGGTGAGGTTACGAACAGTGACAATTTATCCGATCCGTTTTCGCAAATTCAAAACGATTTTACAAAATAATTGTTCGTATCTTCAAATGAGGTCTATTTTCACTATTTTCCATACCAAAATACTCTTTTGCGTCTGGTTCCTTCAAGTATAATTTGAAACGGAAAAAATAAAAAATTAAGTTTTTGCCAACAGCTACGTTTAGTGTGTTCGGAATAAGTAAATCGATCATCCTAACGAGCTATTTGTGGTCTTCTAATGTAATTTTCTTATTATTCACGAAAAAGTTGTCATTGTCGCTAGGCAGACTTCATATGAATAATCCCAATCCTAAAATAAGTAATAGTTCTATTAAGTAATTGCATTAGTTCAAGGAAATTAATAGAAACTGAGTGATAATATCCATCAGGATCATATATAACCACAAGCCGTATAGCTTATGCAGTCACTTATCTCCACATGCAAGGCACATTTTATTTATTCATTCGATATTCATCAAAATTAATAAAGCAACAATCAACTGTTCTAAACCTAGGCGCGCTTTGATCGTCTCATTCCGAACATAAATAAATAAACCAAGGTGTAACTTATTCACAACGTGCACAAAACTGCCGGCCGTTGATGTAAAGCGCTGTTAAATTGTTTGAGCACCACTTGAGGGCTTGAGGGCCATTTCAAACGACATCACACCGATCGCGTGTGCGGCAATAGAAGATCACTCACTCTCTTTATAATTCTTATTTTCGCACGTCACTAGCTGATGCTCAAGTAAGTAGCAGAAAACGCAGCACCAGCGTAAAAAAATGTATTATTAACAACTAACCGGCCGGTTTCACTCGGACGTCCTATCGCGATCACGATTCGTTGCGCACTGAAGTCGTGCGGTGGCCTCTCTGATAGACGGCCGATCCATCTTTCGACTTCACGCGGGATTCCGTTGGCGGAAAGAGGTCCTCCACCGCGCACACAGGAACCCACTGTCGGCGACATTTTCGGTGTCGCGGCATGCGCCGCTTCTGCGGGTAGAACGTGAATGAAAAAAAGACTGTCACACTGCCACTACTCAGTGTGTGAAAATTCTTCAAACCGTCAGCTTCAAGCATAATCTACGGCGACACGATCATCATCATCAGAAGTATTTAATGCGATCGCCAACGGATCTACTTTCGTCACACAGATTATTTAGTGCACATGTTAAGGAGCATTATAGTGAAATATTTAGTGTCAGTATGTCCTATTTTATTGATGTGGATTTAATGAAATGCTATAAGCATTATATTTTAATACATTTTATAAGTTAAATCTGGACAATTCCGGTAGGGGTAACAATTTCGGCACCGGTTCGAAATCCAGCAATAGCGATTTTTTTAACTCTACTGTAAACCATTATGTTTACACAAGAATTTCATAGATGTTGAGTATAGACATCGTGGAAGCTATAAACGAGCAAAGGCATAGTCGAGTCATTTTATTCACTTGTGTTTTTCAGTCTTGTTTGACAAATTATTCAAATTCTTGCATCTATGCCTAAACGATCATTGAGCCTTAGACTGGCCCAGATTAGTATGGGGAGAAAAAAATGTTGTCGAATTCCACGGGGCACCCCCCAGAATTGTGTCTTTGGGTGAGAAAATCAATCTCTGAAAATTTCAGTTCAATCGATTGTTGCATAAGCTGGCGCATTTGATTTGAAGTTTGTATGGGTATTTCAACCAAAATGTATAGGAAAATACACCTCCGTCACTCATTCGATCTGAAAATTGGTTCTGATTGCTCGATTGACCTCAGAATTGCAAAAACGGCAGTTGGTATGCTACAGAACAATCTCACAGAACATTGCATGATGATTAAGTGAACTTTTATATAGTTTCCGGCTGATTTATTGGGATCTGATTTGTGTATTTTTGGATTTTTTCATCGAATCGCATCAGCCGAAACCTATATAAAAGTTCATTTAATCATCATACAATGTTCTGTGAAATTGTTCTGTAGCATACCAACTGCCGTTTTTGCAATTCTGAGGTCAATCGAGCAATCAGAACAAATTTCCAGATCGAATGAGTGACGGAGGTGTATTTTCCCATACAATTTAGCTGAAATCCCCATATAAACTTCAAATCAAATGCGCCAGCTTATGCAACAAGCGATTGAGATGAAATTTTCAGAGATTGATTTTCTCACCCAAAGACACAATCCTGGGGGGTGCCCCGAGGAATTAGACAACTTTTTGTTTCCTGGGCCAGTCTATTGAGCCTGCATTAGTAAAGTTTGGGCTTTATACTAATTTCATGGAAGTCTTGTATAACAAATAATGAGTTTCGAGGCCGTTATAAAGCCAAAAATATTCCTTGGTAATCAACCCAAGCATTAGCATTAGCATTGTAATTCGTAGATTGGACACTAGTGATACTCATGTTTTACTTTAAAGATCCTTATCTAGAATGCTATCAGAAATCAAGAAGGGGAGTGGTCCTTGATTCCATTATTAAACAAAAATAACAAAAGCATGAGGATTACTACTCCTCACCGTAACTAGGGAGAGGAAGGAAGTGTTGATGTGGTACTTACTTAACGAAAGGCCGCCGACTTAGCGACACCCTCATAAATACCACGGAGTTGGATAATGAGGAAGGTATTCGTTTGGTCAGGATTTGCCTGTAGCTGGCAATGTAACCGTGGTAGATCTTACCCCGTAACACACCACGTAAAGGTGTCTACCCAGCGTTACAGGTCATCCCTTGGTAATCAACCCAAGTTACCCAAATTATTTTTTTAAGAAGGTTAGGAATCATAGCAGATGCATAAGTATCAAATTACCAACATACTCAAAATGAAAAAATCCACTTTCATTCAGAACAATGTTGCTCTTCGTGAACAATGTGAATAAGGCTTACAATATCACACAATAATAAATAATTCTAGTTCGACCTCATGATCAAATATATTTAGCATCAGCATCAATGAAATCATCATAAATACACTTTAAACTTATTTAAACCTTCTATTCTTTTGTGACTATTTATACTATCATACTTTTAAGTCCACGTCAAGCATTGCATAGTAACGAGGTGTGAATTTAGAAAAGAAATATTAGAAAATCCTTTCAGGTATAATAATACATGGCCATAGGTGAACAGTTCTTCAAGTCAGGCATTCCTGACTTTGATTGAATATGTTTGTTTACTATAGTTTAAGTTTATTAGTTGAGAGCCACGTACATAATGCTAGATGGTACGATCCTATGATTTCGGTTGCTGCAGTACACTGTGCTAATAGACATATTACAAATTGTTTGCTAATTTTAGGCAAATACTTTGTTATACAAAATAAATTTTATTTTTATATTCACATCCGTCCATCTGTGCTTTTCATGTTTATGCTTTATGTTCTTGTTCAATTCTTGTAAGATATATAAAATTCCCTCTATTCCATATATATGAATATTTATATTTAAGCTCTAATACTTGTCCATATATTTCTGGTTGGATTTGCTGATTAAAACTGTTCTATACTATGCTATAAACTAAGAAGCATGAGTTTCTGATTCATAAGTTCTTATTTTGCTGCTGCAAAAACTCAGTCTACTAACATTTTCCGTTAGACGGTATTTGTAATCCTTTGTGTATGTGCAAAACCTCGTTAAAATAACAATTCTGCGTTAATTTTAATTCAACGTTTTTAATAAAAGTCATAATAACTACTTACCTAAACTATAAATTCAAAATATGTATGTGCATTTAGACACTCTGGATATATTTATTCAGTTGAATTAGTTATCCCGCTTACATTCACGTTTTGCAAAAAATAAACTATATCGCATAAGCATCATTTTGTGACGGTTGTTTGTTAACATCGTATAAAACGACTGAAACCTTGGCTGGAAGGATTCAATCCTTTCGATAAATGAATTCTCGGGATATCAAATCACTTTAAGCTGAATGATTACAACAAGAAAAAATACCAGTTCAACAGAAACAACTCTTTATCTCAACATGTGCCACATGGCAATTGGTTTGCGATTGTTTTGCATCATATCCTGCCAGTGCTGGCAGCCGGTTCCTCCTTCCTGGAGCCCAATTGCACAACCCGGTTCCAGCAGTTCTCCTTCATTAGATGTCACAAACAGCTCGATTCCTGCGTCCTGCAATTGAGATGCGGGAAGATCAAAGGTAAACGCTTCGTTCCAGATAGGATTGGCTGGGTCCGTTGCACGAATCGCACTCGTTTTACGTTTCTTTGCTCGTTTGTCGTTGATAATTAAATAGAGCTGGAAAAAGCGAAAGGTTAAGGCATTTAGAATATAAAAACACATCACAAACACAGATTTGTTCACTTACCTTCACGAACGGATCATTGAGAACGTGCAGATTCTTTGCTTTCATTACAACGACCGTAAGCCGTTCTGCTTGTGGCAAATAGCTCAACGAAATCAGCAGCTCCGGTGAATGTTCCATTGGTTTCCGAACCGCAATCAAGTCACCCCATATTTCGCAACCAGACAAATCCAGCGTGTTCAGTAAAAATCGTATTTCGCCGATGACCTCATCACGGGAGAAGCGATCGTAATCGAGTAACTGAAAATGCAAATTAAATTTATTTAATCAGAAACGGTAGCCCACAAAAATGCTCTCCAAACCGTTCTATTTGCTGTAATGTGGTTTTTCAAGGATTACTTTTCATTCTTCTTCTTCTTATTGGCATTACATCCCCACACTGAGACAGAGCCGCCTCGCAGCTTAGCAGCTAAGCACTTCCACAGTTATTAACTGCGAGGTTTCTAAGCCAGGTTACCATTTTTGCATTCGTAAATCATGAGGCTAACATGATGATACTTTTATGCCCAGGGAAGTCGAGACAATTTCCAATCCGAAAATTACCTAGACGGGCACCGGGAATCGAACCCAGCCCCCCTCAGCATGGTATTGCTTTGTAGCCGCGCGTCTTACCGCACGGCTAAGGAGGGCCCCTGATTACTTTTCATATACCAATGAATTCAGTAGGTACTTAAAACTAAAATGTAATTGCATTACACAGATTTCTTTTAATATGAAACCAGCTTATTTCTGCTACTAAAGTCTCTTATAAAGTTTTATAATCAAATAATTTAGGTGCCATATTTTGATAATATGTAATATAGAGAATTATTTAAAAAAATTAACTATTCACGATTTTATCTATAGGAAAAGCTGTGGAGTAGTTTTGTTCTAGAGTATATTTTAGTATAGATCCTTCCGACAAATGATCGTTGCGTGGTGAGTTAGTTTTTGGATTGACAACCGCATTTATTCTGCGGACGGTTTGTGTGTTTTGACCGTTCTGAATATTTTTTTAGTGGCCACCCAAAATTTGTACAACTTCTCCTAACAATGACCAAATGCTTTCATTTTTACACAATGCAATGCCATGAAAATAATGATCCATGTTGGTAAAAAAATGTCAAAATTATAATTTTAGAATATTTGGATATTAAGTTGTTGCCTCAATATGGGGACATTCCATACCTCGTTAGTCACCCATACAAAAAATCTGACGAAAAAATTGCGTACATATAATGGAAAAGGGATCAATTCTCCACAAATTCTAAGATTGCGTACGCTGTCAAATTCCATAACAAAAATCGTTCATAAATATACACGCCAAGTCGGAAAAGCTGCGTATTTTGGAGGAAAAATATTTAAAAAATCAGAGAACATCTTTCTACTTTTATTAAAGCAAGTTCTTGGAGAGGGATAATTTCATTCATTTCCATTTATTTAGTCTACATCTAAACAGATAACACTGAATCAACATTTTGACGCCACAATACACGGTTCGAGGCCGCATCTCTCCATCCTCGAATACGCCCCACGTTCGCCAAGTCGTTTTGCTAGCCGGATCGGAAGCGAACACCATCTTTGCAGGGTTGCTATCCGGCATGCAAAATGTCCTGCCCATCGTACCCTTTCGGCTTTAGCTAGCTTCTGTATACTGGGTTCGCCGTAGAGTTGGGCGAACTCATGGTTCATTCTTCGCCGCCACACTCCGTTTTCTTGCATACCGCCAAAGATGGTCCTAAGCACCCGTCTCTCGAATACTCCGAGTGCTTGCAAGTCCTCCTCGAGCATTGTCTATGCTTCATGTCCGTATAGGACTACCGATCTTATCAGCATCTTGTACATGACACATTTGGTGCGCTGGTGAATCTTTTTGACCGCAGATTCTTCTGGAGCCCGTAGTAGGCCCGACTTCCACAGATGATGCGTCTTCGTATTTCACGACATTGTTATCAGCCGTTAGCAAGGATCCGAGGTAGACGAATTCCTCGACCACCTCGAAGGTATCCCCGTCTATCGTAACACTACTTCCCAGGCGGGCGCTGTCGCGCTCGGTTCCGCCCACTGTAACCGTTCGGGGAATGTTCTCGAGGATTGCTAAAACGGTGGCTTAAGCGCCACTCTCTAAGAGAGACCACCAGTCGTGTTTGGTTTGCCCGACTTTAGGAGACCTTTTCGCTTAAGGAAACTTCTCGAACGGTTCGCGGAATAATAATCAATTTCGTAACGCATGCACTGTTTCTGACTCTCTCTTAACGAAACGAAACTTAGAGAACGTAGAAGGAGTGTTCACTCATTCGAGCAATAACGTAATTTAATTTAGTGAGAGTGTTTATTATAGTTCAGGCATTAAACGTACTGGGATCCAACCAAGCATAAAACAATTTGCAATCAAACTTAATGTATTTTAAATTATCAGTAATCAGTAATTTGATGACTCGGTGCTGGCGGGAACGATGAGGCTTTCGTTGTCTCGATGATGGCGACGATTACTTCGAAGATGGCGGTCACCGGCGGGTCCGTACTGCGATTTGGCGCGCAGCGATGGAGATGACCCGTGTGCGATATGGCTGATCTAAAGGTGCGGAGTGAGTGGCGGCTGGAACGGAAGCTCCCGATTTCGATCGGAGAGAGTGTTGTGTTGAGGCACTTGGCCTGGATTTCCCCGGGCGATCGGCTCCGCCAAATAGAGGCACACGTACCCAAGTGACCCGGCTTCGCGTAACTTTCCGGTTCACCGAGCGGGGAGTGGTGTTTCCTCTATCCTTTGGTTAGGATCGAGGTTCGTGGCGTGCAATTGACGACACGCTAAACACTAAAGAACCTACACTCTCTAAAACACTGGTCCGAAAATGTGACGTGAAGACCTTTCCGTCGGCAATTAACGACCGACGTGGAAAATTCGCTACGATGAACTAGCGACCTCACTCACCTCCGTTTGGCTACCTGCTTGAGGCGGGCCTTCGCTGGGCACACGGGTCGGACGGCCCTCGGAGGATCCTCGGACGGTCAACGGACGAAGTTGTGGTGGAATACCACGAACGGAATCTCGATGAGATGATGAATGCCGCCGATTAGCGACAGAAAATCCAGCCGTACGAAAAAAGCGCAGGGCGCTGCGTGTCCAACAGACAGACAGACGACGGAAGATAATCTGGGATATCACTTTGTAGGCGGCATTAAAGATGGTGATCGCTCGAAAGTTCTCACACTCCAACTTGTCGCCTTTCTTGTAGATGGGGCATATAACCCCTTCCTTCCACTCCTCCGGTAGCTGTTCAGTATTCCAGATTCTGACTATCAGTTTGTGCAGGCAAGTGGCTAGTTTTTCCGGGCCCATCTTGATGAGCTCAGCTCCGATACCATCCTTACCAGCTGCTTTATTTGTATTTAGCAGTTGGATGGCATCCTTAACTTCCCTCAAGGTGGGGGCTGGTTGGCTTCCATCGTCCGCTGAACTGACGTAGTCATCTCCTCCGCTGCCTTGACTTTCACTGCCTGTACTCTCAGCGCCATTCAAATGTTCCTCGTAGTGCTGCTTCCACCTTTCGATCACCACACGTTCGTCCGTCAAGATGCTGCTTCCACCTTTCGATCACCACACGTTCGTCCGTCAAGATGCTCCCATCATTATCCCTGCACATTTCGGCTCGCGGCACGAAGCCTTTGCGGGATGCGTTGAGCTTCTGGTAGAACTTGCGTGTTTCTTGAGAACGGCACAGCTGTTCCATCTTCTCGCACTCCGCTTCTTTCAGGTGGCGTTTCTTCTCCTGAAAAAGGCGGGTCTGCTGTCTCCGCTTTCGTCTATAACGTTCCACGTTCTGCCGGGTACCTTGTTGCAGCGCGACCAGCCGCGCTGCGTCCTTCTCCTCCAGAATCTGTCTGCACTCTTCGACGAACCAACCGTTCCGTCGACTTCGTCCCATATACCCGACGTTGTTCTCCGCTGCGTCGTTAATGGCTGTTTTGACTAAATTCCAGCAATCCTCAAGAGGGGCCCTATCGAGCTCACTCTATTCCGGCAACGCTGCCTCGAGATGCTGCGCGTATGCAGTGGCGACATCAGGTTGCTTCAGTTGTTGATGCTAGATAGATGTTAGTGCCACGATATGTCCTGACGTCGATAATGTCGGAGAAGTGCCGTCCATCAATCAGAACGTGGCCGATTTGTGATTCTGTCTGCAGTGGTTATCTCAGGGTGTACCGATACGGGAGGCTGTGTTGAAAGTAGGTGCTGCGAATGGCCATATTCTTGGAGGCGGCGAAATCAATTGATTATTGAAATTATTGATTATTATCAAATGATTATGCTGAAGTCGAAGAACCGGCTTTTGATCCTCCACCTGCACATTCTTTCATTGATCGGCCATCACCCGATCACGCGCCTTTGCATATCGCCCATCACTATGAAAGCTGTTCCCAGCTCGTGTGTGTTGCCGCAGATCTGGTAGATGGTATGATTACCTCTAAACGTTCGCACCATTGATCGCTTCCAACAAACCTCCTGCAGCGTTACGATGTCGAATCCACGGCCCTTGAGCACATCGGCGAGTATGCGTGTGCTCCCGATATAGTTGAGAGATTTGCAGTTCCACGAACCGAGTTTCCAATCGTCAGTCCCTTTTCATCGCAGTGGTCTTCGCCGATGGTTCCGGTCCGTACTCTCTTGTTGATTGTTCGTTGCTTATGGGTTTTTAAAGGCTGGCTTGCAGGGCCTGACACCAAACCCAATAAACTTCCGGAGGACCATTTCTCCTTATTCCCTCATCATGGTGCACAGTTTCACTTAGAGTCCCTCGCTGGCACTCGGACGATGATCAGCCGCCTCTAACATGGAGAACAGACGCTGTTGTGAGCCGATCCTGACATGGAGAACAGACGCTCAGTAAGATTTGCACCTCCGGAGAGGAGCAAACCCCCCTTCCCTGTCAGCATACGACCATAGTTCCCACCGGGGTTGGTTACCCGATCTTCCCTAAGGTTGCTCGTATGCCGGTCAGCAGCACGGGGAGGTAGGGATAGGAGTTGCTGGATAAGAGGCTATGGACCGCCAGATGGGGTCTATTTTATTCCTTCAGGTACGCGAAGTACCAATGGTACGCTTTACCCAGCATTTGCCGTGCCTTTGGTGAGGGATAAATTCCTCCCGAATATTTTCAAATTCGATATTAAACAGCACCTAAAAAAATCGACTGTGTAGCAATAACAACAACAATTTACAGACTGTCACACATCAGTAAAGCCAAATCATATATTTCATTTAGAATCTTAGAGAAAACCGCGTGAGATTATTTGTTTTTGGATGTGATACATTGGAAATGAGAAAAGGGGATCAAGTCTCCCCAGTCTACCCATATAGTCCAGGAAGTCTGCAATTCCGAACCTATGCAAGAACTTCATAAAACAGCCATGTTCAGATAACACACTTGTGATTTCAAAAGTACATCTGACCATTGCCCCTATTGATTCAACTAGTTTGAGTTTATACTTGACCTAAAAAACTTTTAATCCTAGCAATACTTTAAAAATGTTGGTGTTATGGATTCAACATTTTAGAGTTCATTAGTAACAACAGCACTTTTCCAAAAAGAAAAACCAAAATTTCTATAGAAATATGTTCCAATATTTTTTTCAATTATATAAAGTTCTTGTTAAATACACTACTGGACAAATATGTTACAAATATTCATATTTTTAGCTTTCTCATTTTCATTAAAGTTAAACTTTTTCCATGAAATAATAGCATTTTGGACTTTTGTTTCATTTTCTTATTATTTTGACGTAGGACTACGTCTGTGTTTTCTATATTGGGGTACACTTTACGATTGCGAAAATCGGGGACCGTCACGAAAATATGATAGACTTTAAACTTTAATATCTAAGCCGTTTCTCGATGGATTTTCAATTTTTTTGGACCATTCGATCAAGGATGAGTCAACGCTTCTTTGTATTTATTTGAAAATACTGATTTTTAACTATTTATTATCGATAATTGATAAAAAGTTTAGAAATAGGTAAACTAACCAATCACGTACATGCATCACTAGCACAGACATCAAAAATCAATCATTTGCGGGTTTGGATCTAATCCTCAGTTGGAACAAGATTTTACGCATAGTAGACGCATCAAAGCGATCTTAGCGGAGAGAACACAGCATCACGGAGACGCTAATAACATTTTCAAAGAAAATCCATCGCATTGGTGGTGGTGCTCGATGTGTTGCTGCAGATCATTCAACCTCAACGAACCAGAATTTCATATGAAGAAAAGGTTGACCATAAAAATAGCACTGTGGCGATCCCGCACCGCCAGTGCCGATGCTGAAAATTCATTACAAATTGTGGTATCAGTTAGTTGGAAAGGAACATTGGGAAAAGAAAATTGGTTCTTCTCAGGACCAACATTTTATAAAAAGAAAGAGTTAATTGCGAAAATGGACTGTTTCGGTGGCATCGGGTTTGGCGTGGTAGCTTGGTTGCTGTTAGTGATCCCATCCATTAAAATTTTCTACATCATCTCCCTCCGACGCGCTATCAAATTCGCTATTTACGATTGAGTTTTTTTTTGAGATCAACTTTCTTTTGTATAAAATCCATGAGGACGCCACCTTTGTGAAAACTATCTACCTTCAGCAACTACCCATTAGTGAACGTCGCTTGGACAGACAGATTTCAAGAGATAATGTTTGGTAATATGAAGAAACTTCGTCTGGAGTCAAAATTCTGTTATCATTCCTCGCAACAATACGCATCTTAGATAAACAACATCTCATAACCAAATTTAGAATCTTTCGAGTAAGTTTCATTGGATTCTTAGAATTCATAATTCTCCGAAAGGTCCTTTGTCTGTGGAAACCCGATCGAAATGGCTCGCGCGCGCGGAAAAGCGGCTTTCTTATATCTTATGAAGTAATCCCATTAGCCCCGCCCCTTCATTTATCGTTATGAGTGCACATTATATTTACACCATATCAGCTCACAAAGGGGCGGGGCTTATTTCTGCTGTTCTTCCTCGTAACAATACACATCTAAGATAAACAACATCTCATAACCAAATTCAGAATCAAGGAAATTTCATAGGATTTTTAGAATTTGTCATTCTCCGAACGGTCCGTTGTCTGCGAAATCCCGATCGAAATGGCTCGCGCGCGCCTAAAAGCAGCTTTCTTATATCTAATGAAGTAATTCCATTAGCCCCGCCCATTCATTAATCGTTATGAGTGCACATTGTATTTACACCCATATCAGATCACAAAGGGGCGGGGCTAACGGGCTTAATTTATTAAATACAAGAAAGCTGCTGTTCGGCGTGCGCGAGCCGTTTTGATTGAAATTCCACAAAGAGCGGTTCGACATTCGATGCAGCGGAGCGGACACAGCAGCACTGAGTGGGTGGCAATGCTGAAAATTTATTTCAACTTATGGAGGCTTAGCGAAAAATCATCAAGTGGCGGTCGTACAGTTGCAGTAGTTATTGAACAGAAGGCGCATTGGGAAAAGAAAATTGGTTCTTCTCAAGACCAACATTTTATGAAAAGAAAGAGTAATTGCGAAAATGGACTGTTTCGGTGGCATCGGGTTTGGCGTTGTAGCTTGGTTGTTGTTAGTGATCCCATCCATTCAAATTTATTGCATCATCTCCCTCCGACGCGCTATCAAATTCGCTGTTTAAGATTGAGTTTTGAACTTTGAAGAAAGTTTATTTCGGATAGTCGGATCAACCTTCTTTTGTATAAAATGGTGGCTTTTGTATACAATCAATGAAGACGCCACCTCAGTGGAAACTTTACACATCAACCACCCATCGGTGAACGTCGCTCGGACAGACAGATGCCGAAAGCTAATGTATTGCAATATGAAGAAACTCTGAAGAAACTGTTGTCGTTCCTCGCAACAATACGCATATAAGATAAACTACATCTTATAACCAAATTCAGAATCGATAAAATTTCATAGGATTCTTAGAATTTGTCATTCTTCGAACGGTCCGTTTTCTGTGGAATCTCGATCGAAATGGCTCGCGCGCGCCGAAAAGCAGCTTTCTTATATCTAATGAAGTAATTTTATTAGCCCCGCCCTTTCATTAATCGTTGAGTGCACATTATATTTACACCCATATCAGATCACAAAGGGGCGGGGCTAACGAGCTTAATTTATTAAATTCAAGAAAGCTGCTTTCCGGCGCGCGCGAGCCGTTTTGATCGGGATTCCACAGAGAGCGGTTCGACATTCAATGCAGCGGAGCGGACACAGCAGCACTGAGTGGGTGGCAATGCTGAAAATTTATTTCAATTTTTGGAGGCTTAGCGAAAAATCATCAAGTGGCGGTCGGACAGTTGCAACGCAAGGTGTCGACAAGCGATTGGATGCAGTTAGTTATTGGACAGAAGGGGCATTGGGAAAAGAAAATTGGTTCTTATCAGGACCAACATTTTATGGAAAGAAAGAGTTAATTGCGAAAATGGGCTGTTTCGGTGGCATCGGGTTTGGCGTGGTACCTTGGTTGCTGTTAGTGATTCCATCCATTCAAATTTACTGCATCATCTCCCTCCGACGCGCTATCAAATTCGCTATTTACGATTGAGTTTTGTACTTGAAAGAAAGTTTATTTCGGATAGTCGGATCAACCTTCTTTTGTATAAAATCAATGAAGACGCCACCTCTGTGGAAACTATCTACAGCAACCACCCATCGGTGAACGTCGCTCGGACAGACAGATGCCAAGAGATAATGTTTGGTAATATGAAGAAACTTCGTCTTGAGTCAAATTTATGTTGTTACTCTTCACAACAATACGCATCTTAGATAACCAACAGCTCATAACCAAATTCAGAATCTTTCGAGAAAATTTCATGAGATTCTTAAAATTTGTCATTCTCCGAAAGGTCCGTTGTCTGCTGCGTAATCCCGATCAAAATGGCTCGCGCGCGTCAAAAAGCAGCTTTCTTATATCTAATGAAGTAATTCCATTAGCCCCGCCCCTTCATTAATCGTTATGAGTGCACATTATATTTACACCCATATTAGATCACAAAGGGGCGGGGCTAACGGGCTTAATTTATTCAATACAAGAAAGCTGCTGTTCGGCGTGCGCGAGCCGTTTTCATTGAAATTCCACAAAGAGCGGTTCGACATTCGATGCAGCGGAGCGGACACATTCGATGCAGCACGAAGGCGGTCGGCGGTCGGACAATTTCAACGCAAGGTGCTGTCAAGCGTTTGGATGCAGTTAGTTATTGGAAAGACGCATTGGGAAAAGAAAATTGGTTCTTCTCAGGACCAGCATTTTATGGAAAGAAAGAGTTAATTGCGAAAATGGATTGCTTCGGAGGCATCGGGTTTAGCGTGGTAGCTTGGTTGCTGTTAGTTATTCCACCCGTTCAAATTAATTGCATCATCTCCCTCCGCCGCGCTATCAAATTTGCTAGTAACGATTGAGTTTTGCACTTTAAAGAAATCAGATTGTCGGATCAACCTTCTTTTGTATGTATAAAGACCTTTTTGGAGGACACCATCCTCAAAAATGGCCGAAATAAAGGAGAAATAAGCAGAATCAGAAGTGGCGTTCGTGGCAAAGTAAGGATTGTGATGTCCCCGACTGAAAGCCAGTCGAGTGGCTTCAGCGGCCAATGAGTCATGTTAATTCCACGGTTAGAGACTCAAAGTCCATCCAACTGGGAACAACTATTCGACTTCTTGATTCAGTTGGCCTCCGAGCAGTTTGCTCAATGTTAATAAAACGACACAAATTATTATGGCAAATACTATCAATTTCGAATAGCTACGTAGTCCTACGTCACCTTTGCGTACAACCCGATTGGGCTGCACCTTTGAGTTTTTTGTTACCACCCCTTCCCCCTCGTACCTCCCAAGAGCTGTCGGACATAAAATAAGTTTAAAATAAAAAGATCAACTCCTGCACAGTGGTGTTGCAAGTTGCAACAAACAGCAAAAGATTTAATTTTTTTTTTCATTTTGTACTAGGCGAACCGGCCCGATCTCGTTCGTGTTTTTCTTCATATAACTGCACGGCATACAAAAACAAGGCAGGCTCATCACGTATGTAAACATTCAGTTTGAATGTAAACATGTGACGTCACTGCTATCTTCGCACAAGCTGAACCGAGACGATGCTCTACGGTCGCAGCATGCTTACTTTTGTACTCCAACATGTGGCGATAAAATATGCGTCACATTTGAAGTGTCATTTTTCTAACGAGCCTACCTTGTTTTTTGTATACCGTGATATAACTGTAAATTGTTTGTTTGATTGCAACGTGGCACTCTAGATTGATTTGAATTCGAGAAGATGGCTTTCTTAAGAACTCATGAAAATGTTGTATTTTGACAATTTTTCAACTTTCTCCGTCAAATGCACCAACTTTTCGAATATATAAACACTGCTTATCTTAAGGCGGATCGATTAGTGACGAAATCTTGCAAATCGGTCCATCCGTTCTTAAGTTATATTGTCTCATTTTTATATAGTAAACTCATTTTTATATAGAAGAGAAGAGATGAGATAATAATTGGACCAATCAGTAGTAAAATGGTGGATTAATATTCAGTAGATATTGTGCAAGATAGCTAAATAGTATAAATCATTAGTTCAAGTAGTGATTTACCCACGTGGTATTCTTTATCACTGCAAAACTAAGCAATTTATGATCAGGTATTATGCGAATCTGGTATACATTACACCTAGTACTTGAGATTTTAACTAATCTAAAACAGATTGTCTTTGATTGACTCACCTGCAAGATGAAATTGGTTTTGACCAGATTCTTGGGCCTCAAAGGAAAGGAAAAATGTTGATCGAAATAAGGGTGCGTTTCTGCACGATGGACAGCTGTCTGCAGTGTGCGATTTTCCTCATCGGTATCCAAAAACATTCTTACATACGGATCACGAAAGCCGCTCTCCGAAGACGACGACAGATCTTGCGCTGCGAAATAAATAAATGAGTGACCTTTTCGGTATATTTTTGAAATGACATAAAACCGTTATACCTTCGACCAGATGGACCAATAATTCTTCCTTCGTTCCGTCGAATTTCAATCGAAAATGAAATCTTCCAAGTACCGTATGAATGTCGTTTGCAGCCATTATTATCGGCACCCGTCTCCGCGGGGAGCGACTGTTTTCCGATCGAATGGATCCACTAGGGCTGTCCGGAGCCACGAACTCACCAGGACGAGGTAATGTTGCGGCGGATACAGTGCTGTTTCTTTTCTTAGACGAAACAATCTCCCTATAATTAACGCTCATTACTGATGACATGCTTTCTTGAGGAGCTTTTGGTGACCGAAAATTGCTGTCCTGACCCGACGGAAGTTTTCCTTCTAGGCTGTAAGTTCTCATACGTTTCGGTGATCGAGATTTCTGAATGTTAGGAAGAAACTTTTACTCTTCTATTATCGCATGTGTTAGCGCCAAATTACCTGTATAATGAAGTTGTCCGAAATTGTTGACCTAGTTTCAGGGTTTGCATTTGACGCATATTTGGATGTCACTTCCCGACAGCTCTGCAGGATATTATTACATTAAGTTATGGTAGCGGTAGAGAAGAGAATGAGGAAAACACAAACCGATGCTCGAGAGTGTACACTTTCCAAGCTGTTATTTCTGGAAGCTGATGTGGGTGGCTTCTGTCGCCCAGAGTAAGGCTTCTTCTGATCCAAACTAGGCTGCAATGGGCTCGAACTCAAATCCACAGGCCCTGCTTTTCCTTCTCCTTCTAGTGTGTGCGGTGAAATATTGCATGCTGGTTGTACTGGATGGGAGCCACTAATAACGCTGCATTCCTGCTGAGCGGAAAACGGATGGTCCCGGGGAAATTACAATGCAAATCAAATGCGATGAAATTATCATACCTGTAGATTAATTTTCCTGGCCGCTTTCTTTTCTTCCAACCGATCAAGCTCCGCCCATTCCTTTCCTTTGCGCCGCACGACATAATAGCGGTACATCACTATCGTTACGGCAACCAGCAGGGCAAGCCCCGTGCCAGCAGCTGCCCCAAGCACTGCCGAGCTCACGAGGACCATCGTAGGATATCTGGAATTAAATCAAATAATAAATGCTCTCGTCACAGATGAAAAGACACCGGTGTTTCAACGAAATCATTCAGTAACGGTTGGTACTTGTATACATTTGTGAACATCTGTTCGATACTTTTTGGCAGATAATAGGCATATGTTGTTCTTTTTCTTGGGACTCAAAGTCCAAAAATAGCTGCTGATAACTGCCTGTACCATCACTTTGTGCCATTACCTTATGTTTTATACACAAATCTCAAGAAATATATATATCGAGAAATGTTTATTAGGGAGGTCAATTAATGGCTTAGTGCTAAAAAATGTATATACGGTAGATTATACCCTGCCCTGCCCTGTACCCAAAAAATTTGGAATGATTCTTCTTCCTCATATACTTTCAAAATTCATTTCAGGGCAGTCAAAATTTGTACATGTTCAAAATAGGGTCATTACTATGTCTTGCTCATATTTATTTATGGAATGATGCTTTGACAATTATATTGTAAAATATTGAAAATAGCATTTCATAAAAGAGGAATTGGAGAACAGATTTAGTCAGAAGCCTAAATGAGTTTATTTTTGATAGATTAGAAGCCAAAAATAGTGAAAATGTTTAATAACATCTTTTCTTATTCTTCTTCATCTTCTTTTTCTTGTTCGATGGCTCTACATTCAACTGGAATTTTACCTGCTTTTAGTTTTCAACATAGTTTTCTAATAGCATTTCCTCAGTTATTAATTGAAAGCTTTTCCACTCAAATTTTCATTTGGGTCTTGCCCTTAAAACTACAGATGCTTATTATTTATTAAGGGGAGTTTCACAAATTACGTAACGCTGAAGGGGGAGGGAGGGGGTCAAGCCGAGCGTTACGATCCATACAAAAGATTAAACCTTTCATACAAACAGTGTTACGAGAGGGAGGGTGGGGGTCCAAAATCACCAAATTTAGTGTTACCTAATTCGTTTGATGATAATTCGAACTACGAACAAATTATCTCAAAAGCCTATTCATGGTTGCATATACAGAGGCCTACACTACCCAGCAAACCAGCAATCGTATAAGAATGTTCAAATTAAATTATATATATTCACAGATCAGATCGTAATCATATATAGATCCAGCAGAAGTTATGAAAAATAGTAGAAAGGTTACATATAATGCAAATGTACAATCTAATTACAATCTATGTCATAAGTTGTAAATACGTAAATTTAAACTCACAACGGAATCATATATCGCAAATATTTGAAAAATTGCATATATGTGCATCTGAAGTTACAATGTCGTTAAGATTTGATTGTAAAGTCTTCTGTTATAATTATTTCAAATATACATACAATAACTCTGTTGATCCTTGAATGTTCAATAAAATATTCTTTTTCAAGAATATTAAAAAGAACACATTGGTCATTGTCATTAAAAACAATTCGAAGACAAATATCAAAAGTGGTAGTTGTTTTATACAAATACATTCCTCAACATTAAACAATCGGTAATCACCCAGTCAATGTCTGTGAAATAGAACTACATGAAAATGTTCATTCGGTTATTTTTTTACTGTCAAATAGTAGTTTCCGTATTTAAGGGAAAAAATCACGTTCTGCTGGGTGCCGATTCCTGGCGTCGTTTCTAAGTTACCCATATCGGTGTCCTCACTGTAATGGGTTAAGCAACCGCATCACAAGCTCAATAGTTGGTGTTGATGAATGACAATGATGTTGCTTATTGGAAACATTTAGCAATCAGAAAGAGAGTATGTACTATTAGTCGTTTTATTCCATATTTTGTTCTCAACAATCAATTCACAACATCACTGCGATCTATAAAACAATTTAGAAATACAATAAACACGATTTTAGGGAAAACAAACTTTGAGGGCAATTTTGTTATATTGACAACGTTATATTTCTCCTCTTAGAGATGATAATATCATGATGATATTATACACGTCAATATGAAATTATATATGTGTTCAATTAAATCGGATATACTGGTTTATGCAATCAATATCGACAATGTTGTATAAGATGTGATGGAATGTCTTCTCCAGATTGTATCCGCAGATGCAATATTATCATTAGGTATAAATGATTGCTTAACAACTGCGTACACATGGAGGAACCAGGTAGCTTCTGGACTATGAACTAGAAGGTCAAAGGATCGAAACTTGAAGCTGGAGGCTAAATTTATAACATAAATATATACATTAACTAATAATATAATCAACTAACAGCATGTCACATAATGATTATGTTTCGACTTAAGAAATATTTTTGTTGCAAATACAATAACACGTATGTTTTTTATGATAATATAAAGTATGTATTATGATGTATGTTTGAACTGTTTTTTACTATTCTAGGTTTAAAGTTGTAACAGTCCAATTATGTAACTTTATAACTGAACATATGCGATCTCTCATAAAAACCAACATGATTGTATATTGATTAAATTGAAATCGGAATACGTCGTATATCTTGTTATGCCATAACACTGATTTGTACGTATATGGCCTCCACTTTTGTTCACATAGAAGGAATCTATGTATTTTATGCAATCAAATTACATCGTATAAGAGTGCATTAAACAGAACTGAAAGTTAGTTATGTGAACCAATTTGTTGGCTGAAACTGTTAATATCAATATCAATCAAGTCACTGTTGGTATGATATTTCAATATAATATTTCAATATCCACAGAATTATCTTCCAAAAGAAGTTATGGATTATATTATCTTAAATTTTTAAGATAAATAAATGCAATTTGAAAAAGCTCACTAATTTTCCTCACTTTTTTCCATAAACATTAAATATTATGGAACATTCATCTGTTGAGGAAGCGTGACTTGAGTAAATGTTAAATCTGTATTTGTCGCTGACACTTAATAATCCATTTATTGTGTTGCCAGCACTAAATTGTATTCCGACTACCGACGTTTTACTTCCGAACTTACTTTCGACATCATGAACGTCAGAACAAATTTTGAGTTTGCCACCAACACATTGTCGGACGAAGTCGAAGTCGGACGCCGCGGCTTAACATTGGGCGGCTACAAGACGGTAGACTCGCCCAAGAATACGCGCAGCAGCTGGAAGTGGCACTCCCAACGGAAGAGCAGCTAGGTGCAGCGTCTCTAGAAGTTGGCTGGAGAGATATTCAATCCGCCATTGAAAGCACCGCAACCGCTGCACTTGGCACGGTGCCCCCGGATCAGAGAAACGACTGATATGACGGCGAATGTGAGCAGTTAGTAGAAGAGAAGAATGCAGCATGGGCGAGATTGCTGCAACACCGCCCGAGGGCGAACGAGGCACGATATAAACAGGTGCGGAACAGACAAAACTCGATTTTCCGGAGGAAGAAGCGCCAGCAGGAAGATCGAAACCGTGAAGAGATGGAGGAACTGTACCGCGCCAATAACACACGAAAGTTCTATGAGAAGTTAAACCGTTCACGTAAGGGCCACGTGCCACAGCCTGATATGTGTAAGGACATAAACGGGAACCTTCTTACGAACGAGCGTGAGGTGATTCAAAGGTGGCGGCAGCACTACGAAGAACACCTGAATGGCGATGTGGCAGACGAAGATGGCGGTATGGTGATGGACCTGGGAGAACGTGCGCAGGACATAATTCTACCGGCTCCGGATCTCCAGGAAATCCAGGAGGAGATTGGCCGGCTGAAAAACAACAAAGCCCCTGGGGTTGACCAACTACCAGGAGAGCTATTAAAACATGGTGGTGAGGCACTGGCTAGAGCGCTGCACTGGGTCATAACCAAGATTTGGGAGGAGGAAGTTTTGCCGCAGGAGTGGATGTAAGGTGTCGTGTGTCCCATCTACAAAAAGGGCGATAAGCTGGATTGTAGCAACTATCGCGTAATCACATTGCTGAATGCCGCCTACAAGGTACTCTCCCAAATTTTATGCCGTCGACTACCACCAATTGCAAGGGAGTTCGTGGGGCAGTACCAGACGGGTTTTATGGGCGAACGCTCCGGATTAGGGACAAAAGGTCGAAAGACAAAAGGTCGAAAGACAAAAGGTCGAAAGGACAAAAGGTCGAAAGACAAAACGTCGAAAGACAAAAGGTCGAAGGGACAAAAGGTCGAAAAGGACAAAAGGTCGAAAGGGACAAAAGGTCGGAAGGACAAAACGTTGAACGGGACAAAACGTCGAACGGGACAAAAGGTCGAAAGAAAAAATTATCAATAAGATCAAAAAGACGAAAGGGTCAAAAGGTCGAAATAGACAAGAAACTGAAACGGAAAGAATCAATCTCGCAACAGAGTTGGCCTACACCAGTGGTTCTCAACCTGGGGTACAAGTACCCCTGGGGGTACCTTCGCTGGTCCTAGGGGGTACCTCGGATGAAAATGCATAATGGCGGACGTATTACAATTCCAATCGGAGCTTATTGATAAGTTTTGATTATTGTGATTTTTTTATTTCAAAACTTTGTCTTGTACATAATATGCATGGCGATCAGTAAATCAAAGCTAATTGAACCCTGCTTTCCTCAACTAGAACAGTGTATGAAGGGCTGCGGAACAAAAGATCAAACGAACAAATGTCGAATGAGGAAATTTAAAAAATCATCAATGCAATCTACCTGATCTAAACAAAATGTTGAATAATATGTTAGAAACATGCTTTTGAACTAAAACCTAGAATCCAAAGGTTTGGAAGCCTTCGTTTGAGAGGCATGTAGGCCTTTTTTTTGGAAAAGCTCTATTGCTTCGTTGCAAGAGGTTTAAAAGCGTCTTTCTACGCTTCTCGGAAGCCTTCTTCAGAGCAGCACAAATGCCTCCTTTCAAGATGTTCAGAAGTCTTCTTTCGAAAGGTTCGAAAGGCCTGTGTCTCCTGGCAAGAGGCCCGGATGCCTCGTTTTAAGAGAGCCGGGGCCTTTTTTTTCAAAAGCTCGGCAGGATTCTTTCAAGAGGTTCGGAAGCCTTTTTTTCAAAAATCTCGGAAGCCTACCTACAAGAGGCTCGAAAGGATTTTTTCAAAAGATTCCTTTTAAGAGGCTCGAAAGCTATGTTCAAAAGGTTCGGAAGGCTTCTTTCAAGAGGCTCGGAAGCCTCCTTTGAAGAGGTTCGGAAGCCTCTTTTCCAGAGGCTTTCAAGAGGCTCATAAGCCTCCTTTCAAGAGGCTTGGAAGCCTCCTTTCAAGAGGTTTGGAAGCCTCCTTTCAAGAGGCTTGGAAGCCTCCTTTCAAGATGCTTGGATGCCTCCTTTCAAGAGGCTTGGAAGCCTCCTTTCAAGAGGCTTGGAAGTCTCCTTTCAAGAGGCTTGGAAGCTTTCTTTCAAGAGGCTTGGAAGCTTTCTTTCAAGAGGCTTGGAAGCCTCCTTTCAAGAGGCTTGAAAGCCTCCTTTCAAGAGGCTTGGAAGCCTCCTTTCAAGAGGCTTGGAAGCCTCCTTTCAAGAGGCTTGGAAGCCTCCTTTCAAGAGGCTCGGAAGCCTCCTTTCAAGAGGCTCAGAAGCCTCCTTTCAAGAGGCCTCAAGCCTCCTTTCAAGAGGCCCGGAAGCCTCCTTTCAAGAGGCTCAGAAGCCTCCTTTCAAGAGGCTCGGAAGCCTCCTTTCAAGAGGCTCAGAAGCCTCCTTTCAAGAGGCTCAGAAGCCTCCTTTCAAGAGGCTCCGGAAGCCTCCTTTCAAGAGGCTGGAAGCCTCCTTTCAAGAGGCTCAGAAGCCTCCTTTCAAGAGGCCTGGAAGCCTCCTTTCAAGAGCTCAGAAGCCTCCTTTCAAAGGCTGGAAGCCTCCTTTCAAGAGGCTCAAAGCCTTCTTTCAAGAGGCTCAGAAGCCTCCTTTCAAGAACTGGAAGCCTCCTTCAAGAGGCTCAAGCCTCCTTTAAAGAGGCCTCGGAAGCCTCCTTTCAAGTGGCTCGGGAGCCTCCTTTCAAGTGGCACAGAATCCTCCTTTCAAGAGGCTCAGAAGCCTCCTTTCAAGAGGCTCGGAAGCCTCCTTTTAAGAGGCTTGGAAGCCTCCTTTCAAGAGGCTCGGAAGCCTCCTTTCAAGAGGCTCGGAAGCCTCCTTTCAAGAGGCTCGGAAGCCTCCTTTCAAGAGGCTCGGAAGCCTCCTTTCAAGAGGCTCGGAAGCCTCCTTTCAAGAGGCTCGGAAGTCTCCTTTCAAGAGACTCGGAAGCCTCCTTTCAAGAGACTCGGAAGCCTCCTTTCAAGAGGCTCGGAAGCCTCCTTTGTAATTGCTAGGATGGGCAGCATGAGGACTGCCAGAACAAAGGCCTCGGCAAGCTTGGCTAAGCAACGGCCTGCCGTGTGAGGCTGGGTGCTGCAAAGACCTCTTTTTAGGGCTAGCTCGGCCTGGAGAACCTCTTCAGTCTCAAGATCGGCTGGTGTGTACCTCTACTTCACTAATCAGACCTCGGATATGTGGGAGTAATTAACAAAATCTCGTGTTTAACAGTTGTTGGTTTATTACCCTAAATTTACATACTGTGTGGGTGTGTGTCAGAGTCGTGTAGTTATCAATCAATACCTGGCCGGCCGGCATACGACGGATGCGATGGTTTCTCGATGTGCGCGCCACGTGTTGGCAGATGAGTTCAGAAGCAGTTGGGGATGGCGAGATGATCTGGTTGTCGGGTGGGCTGAATCAGCAGACGATTATCTCCAGGAGGTGGTCAATAGGACACGGTCTCACAAGACCGTTTTGGCTTTAATCAAAACTTCCGTCTACGACGGCTTGGCACCCTCGGTAATCTGGATAGCACATACATAAAAACGGGCCCTAACAGGCAAATGGGCTATAAACATTGTCTTCCTGAACTTGTAGGTTATCATACCTGATTCTATCTGTTTCACCTTAAGAATCCCTTAAATTCTGCTTTCTCATAAAAAGAGATGCTAGATGTAGTTATTCCACCACTAGAAGTAATTATTCCACTCTTCAATAACTTTTTCGGTGCTCTAAAAGCTCTATCACGTCTTTTTCGGTTGGAGTTCACATGGAAAAAGAGGTCACCAAACCTCGAAAACTTTCTGTTCACCTCAACTTACTGCTCTATCTCCCTTTATGCATCCACTGAACTATATTTTATGTCTAATGTTTATTGTAGTGTGTCGTGTGCTTAACCTAAGTCCTAGGGGTATAGTTTTATGGCATTTTTATTTAAATTTAAGTGAGATTAGATTTACACGGAATATATATATTTATAGATAAATAGGTAGGATGAACAAATTTAACACTAATTTACAGGCTTATTGTTACTAACGGTAACACTACCATTATACTCCCTCTAGAAAATAGACTTTATCCATGATAAAGTCTATTTTCATTTAAACTTTACCAAACAAATTAAGCCCAGGTTTGGGACAACACCTTTCGTGGTTAACTCGACTAATGAGAAAAGTAGCATTGTGAACGCGAAATTCAACAAAATAGTAAATTTGTTCCTGAAATTCGAACAAGTACCATTTTACGCGCTTTACCCTATTGCTTTTTCTGGGTATGTTTGTATTTGCTGCTATAAATTCAACTAATACTTTTCTCCGTTTTGCTTACTGATAGAGCATCTCTCAAGCAACACAATAGCCATTTGCTTTCCAAATCGCTTTGTGCGGTACGCTGTATTAAGTGTTGTGGCAAAATACTGGGATAATTTAGTGTTCTATTGCGAAGTTAATCTACCAAAATTGCCTCCTTATTGAGTGCGGAGCGGAACCGGTTAAATTTGCTGCTACGCACATTGATTGCCTGCATTTATCTGTTTTAATCACCCTGATCATTTCGACAATTTCAATGAGCACGCTACTCGCTTAGGGGCAATGGCAGAAGAGGGGGGCGATAGTATGGACTATGGACAAGGAAAAATATTTGCACTAACACCTAACACGCAAGCTTGAGCTTCTATCTAATATCTCTCTACTTGGTTTACTTTCAGCGATCGATCTTTATTTCATTACGGACAGTTGGACTGATTACGAACCATTGGACTGAATTGTTTATCTTGGACGAACCTATTATGACTTAGACAAACAACAAAATAAAACAAACCAGACGCGACTGATGTGACCCTATTCTATTTCGGGGATTCCGGGCTTAAGATCAGCAGCGGAGAATACCCCTATGTTCTTCCCCTGATCATCGGCAAGCTCATAAGAGTTAGTTCCTCTACGCGCGACAATTGTACATGAAACGTACGCTGGGCCTAATTTAGCATTATACGTATCTGCAGCAGAGGATTGAGTGAAATTACGACGATAGACGTGCTGGCCAACTTGGTACACCGGTGACGGTTTATTGTACCGAAGATTGTAATTGCGACGACTGTGCTCATGTGCTTTCTCGAGATTCCTCCGAACGATCTCAGCAAGCTTACTATCAACAGATTGCTTCTGTTCGACGCGTTCTTGGTGAGATAAGTCTCTCACATCAACCTCGCGTCGATGTTGATCGCCAGCAGAGACGATCTCGTGACCAAAAACTATTCGGTACGGCGAAAAACCGGTTGATGAGTGTAGAGTGTTGTTTATTACATGCTCTACCTCCGAAATACGTGTGTCCCACAACCTCTGATCGGTTTTAACGTAGGTTCTTATGGAAGCATTGATACTGCGGTTAAGCCTTTCCACCGGATTGGCTTGACTGTGGTGTCTAGCATTAGTCCAATGTTTTACTTGGTACCGTTCAAGAAACTTTTTAAAGTCATGACTGACGAAACTTGACGCATTGTCGGAAATGAGAATTTCGGGAACCGAAAACCGTCGGAACCACTGTTCCTCTAGGACTTTGATCGTTAGGCTGGTCGATATTTTTCGAACGGGTACTAACATAGTCCACTTTGAGTACAGGTCCATCATAACTAAGAGGTGCGCATTACCAGACCGACTTCTCGGCAATGATTGAATATAATCAATGGACAGAATCTGAAATGGTTTAGTTACTAGCCGGGGTTTACCCATTTCAGGGTGCTGCGAAACATTGGTGGGTTTTGCTTCTTTGCACATCCGACATTGTTGGACGTGCTTCTGAACTGACGCGGACATTTTTGGCCAAAAGTACAACTTTCGCACACGGTCTAGTGTTTTCTCGTAGCCGCTATGCAAAGAATTGTCATGCTCTTGCTCTAATACTTGACCACGTAAATCAGAAGGAACGCAGAGCTTCCATTGATGGGTGTAGTCTAATACATCGGTTTTAGTAGGAACAAGCTTATAAAGCTTTCCCTCTTCGATTCTATAATCAATGTTTTCTTCAGGAGACTCTCTCACTTTTTCCATCAGGTCTGAGTACCAAGCATCTTCTGAATTTGCAACATCTAAACACTCGACGGCTCTCGATAGAGCATCGGGAATAATATTATCTTTTCCACGTCGATGCTTTATCTCGAGATCGTAGCTCTGGAGCTCGATACTCCAGCGGCTCAATCGCGAAGATGTTCGCCACTTACCGCGCATGATGTATGTGAGCGCAGATGCGTCTGTAACGACAACAAAATGTGTACCCTCTATGTAGGGACGGAATTTATCAATAGCGCACAGCACCGCTAAACCTTCCTTCTCAGAAGCCGCGTATGCTTGCTGCGCTGGCGTAAGCTTCTGAGAAAAGTAGGCGACGATCTTCTCACCGTCGTCGTGCTGCTGCGTCAATACTGCCGCTATCGCCGTATCGCTCGCGTCACTTTGGATTTGGAATGGTCGTGAGAAATCGGGATTGCAGAGAATAGGAGCAGCTACTAAACATTCCTTAAGGCTCTATAAACCGAAATCAATTCGATAATGACGATGATTTTATTCGAATCCGCACTAATACTAATAAAGTTTTGAACTAAATCAATATTTTGGGGCTATTTACGGACTTACCCTCCATCATAATATATTCATTGCATTTCCATATTAATTCTTCACTTATCAAAACTAGCAATTACTGAGGAATTGCTGGAAAAACGCTGAAAACTGCGTTTTTCCTTGGCCGATATTCGTATGGTCATCGAACGCATACTAACGTTCGAACGTTCAGATAAAACACATACACATTCACTTGATTTTTCACTTGATCTTTTCCCATTGTTTCCTTGATTTGATCACTCCTAAAACATATTCACTAACTGAGCTTCACATTTTTCTTCAACCTTGACTACCAATTAATTCACTTCACGCCCAAAAACTGTCGAAAACTGCTTTCCAAAAATCGAAGTGAGAGACAAATTTGACGACCGTATTGTGAATGCAATAAAATGCGGAAGACTCAAATTCACTAGCGCAATAAGTGAAATGGTGAGTTCAAAATCTACGCGATGCAACTTCATTCAATCCGAACAATACAACGTATACGCGCAGCCAACACGCAAACAAAGGTGTGCATACACAAGAAAATAATCATCTCTTCTCCGTTGCCAGATTTGTTTATTGGAAAAAAACATTGCTGTTTGTCGGATTGAACAAATATACCAGAAATAAATATTTAAACATGTTATGTAAGCTTCTGTTAAATTCCAAGTGGTGAATAACAAATTTCAAACCGATAAATACCCATATATTTGATACACCGTGAACGTGTGTTATGATAAAGAATAATCATTTCGTCAAGTCTGGCAACATTATGCATCAGCTGGCATATTCTTAACACCCCATTTCCACCCACCCCAGTTGTAAACAACATTTATCTGCATTTTTCCGTACCAATTGCCTCACTATTACAAACAAGCGATACAGTCATTATTTTCAAAACATTGTGATGGAGTCTTGAGCCTTAATATTAATGAATGCTTTCTCCGCTTGCTCATTCCATACAATGGTTTTTGGCTTTTTGCGAAGCAAATTCGTGAGAGGCGCAGTGATCTCACTAAAGTTGCTAATAAAGCGGCGGTAGTAATTCGCCATGCCTAAATAGCGTCGAAGTGCGCGAATTGACGTGGGTCGCTCATAATTCACGATCGATTCAATTCGATCGGGGTTCGGTTTTAAGCCATTGGGTGTGAGCAAATACCCGAGATACGGAAGTTCATTGAGACAAAATTTGGATTTGTCCAAGTTGACAGACAGATTAGCGTTTCGGAGACGACGTGCTACTTCTGTTAAACTCTTTAAATGACCATCGAAAGTTTCGCTTACAATGACGATGTCGTCAAGATAAACGAACACTTCTGGTTCAAGTTCCCCATACCCCAGTACTTCGTCCATCAGCCTCGAGAGGGTGGCAGGGCTATTGATGAGACCGAAGGGTAATCGGGTAAACTGATACAAACCTCTGCCTAACACCGAGAAAGCAGTATATCGCCTCGATTTGGGTTCAAGAGATATTTGCAGAAAAGCTTTCGTGAGATCGATTGTCGACAAATAGCTACATTTCCCCAATCGGCTCAATATGCGGTCCTGGTGAGGTAAGGGGTATGCATCGCGTTGGGTGCGGTCATTTAAACGGCGAGCATCTAGACATAGTCTTACCTCTCCGTTTGGTTTTGCAACTGGTACGGTACTCAAAGACCAGTCGCTGTGACTTCTTTCAACGACCTGTTGAGCAATCAACGTGTCCAGTTCGCAGTTAATTTTCGATTGCATTAGCGGAGATGTTGGGTATGGGTTTATGCGTATGGGTGGTGAGTTCATAAACTCTTCTTTGATCTCTATTTTGTGAGTGATCAAGGAGTCGTATCAAGATACTCTCCCTCTACCGCGATTTTAAATTGTCGTTTCGCTAACTCAAGCTGATTGATCTGATGATCTGTGAGCTCGAGCTCTTTCTCAGGCTGGTCAATCTCGTCTACCTCCACTGTCGTCTGTACTGTGGGACGAATATTGAAAGCTCTCCAAAATCGCCTGCTCCGAGAATCAATCGTCGGTGCAGTTTTGGTGCGACAATCATGGGAATAATTCTCACTTGGTTGTCGAAACAGACAGGTAAATCCACACAACCACTAACAGGGATTTTATTACCTGCTGCGTTGATTAGGGTGGTATTAGAAGGGCGTATTTTAATTTTAAGTGTTTGTAATAGTTTTTCGGCTCCTCTGCCTAATACAGAGCGTTCTGCCCCGCTATCGAGGAGGCCAATTATCTCCCTTCCCATTATTTGTATTTTTACGAATGGACGTGCGTCTCCATCGTTATATATGAAAAGCTCTTCCAGCTCTGGTGATTCGTATGAATCAGTATCGGAAAAAGGAATGAAGCCATTATCTCGTAAGCTTTGTGAAACGTCTGTATTGGAGGGATTTTGACGGAAAAATTCAACTTGCCCTCTCAAGCCGAATTCTCCGCGTTTTTTGAACAGACTGGGCAAGTACTAGTGAATACATTACTGAAACCACAAACTCGGCAGAATCGCTGTAGCTTCTCTTTGCATTCATTGTAGTGGTGCCCTGATTTTCGACAATTATAACACACGCCAATTGGAGGCCGTTTATAGTCTTCGGCTAAAAGTTTTAGCGTTCCACTACTCGAACCTTCCATCGCATCTGAGGACTTACTGTTCTGCCTGGCCTCTTTGCCATGGTCTAGTTGACGTGGTTTTTCGGATTCGGGTTTGGTAGTTTTGTTAAACGAATGTTTAGAGTTTTGAAATATTCGGGTAGGCATGTTATTCGACGAAGAATCCTTCTTGGATTTGTCTTTTGTCCATGAAATTTCGTTTACTTGTGGGTTCCTTGCCTTGTGGCTGTCAGACGGTCGGTGGTACAAGTACCAGTTATTTTCGTCTACAGTACGACCAAAACGTTTGAGCTTAGACAAACTACGAATGTTTGCCCCAGTCATCGCATTTTTATATTCATGACGCATATTCCTCCAAACGATATCAAATTTACGACGCTCGGATATTGATTTCGTCATGGAGTGGAATATTTTCTGCATCTCGTGAAAGTAATCCACAAACCTTTCCCCGCGACCTTGGCGACGGTTTGTCGCTTGAATTTCCAATTGGAAATCCAAGTCTGGAGGCAAAAATTCCCTCTTGAGCTCTCGCTTCAATTGAGACCAATTTCTAAACTCTCTGTTTTCATAACCATCGAGAAACCAGTCTCTGGCTCTGCCTGAAAACAGATGGATTGCTGATCTGAAAAGTTCCCTATCCTCTACCTCTTCGGCACGAGCTCTCATTTTAATCTCTTTAAGAAACTCTGAGAGCTTTCTACCCTCGTCTCTACCATCGTATTTCAACCTCCATTCAGAAATGGGAACCCGTCTAGTCGATCTAGACCGTCCCCTCTTCACTTTCCTCTTTCGGTGTCGTCGGTGACCAGCAGAGCTTTCGGAACTCGGCTGTGACGATGATCTACCACTACTACTACTACTGTTCGTTTGATCAGAACTCTCTGAGTCATTACTTTCGTACTTCCTCGAACTCTTCCGCTTGGACTCTCGCGCATGTTTAGATCGGGATCGGGGAGTATAAACTGATCTCCGCGGTCGTATTTTAATCGATTTTCTGAGTGGCGATTCCAAGCTTACGTTTGAGCCTTCCGAAGAAAAAGCTCTCCTTTTCGCTTGTGGAACCTCTGATTGACTTTTTTATCGTCGAACTTGACCTTCTCTAAATGCTTGGGTGTTGCACCTCTTGACCTTGAAGGTTCATGGATGATATTTTTCAGTTGACCCGCTGTTTAGATTTTCGTTCAAATTTGACAACAACTTTTCTAGCCTAATTTTGCTCTGAATTTGCCGTTCCGCTTCTTTAAGTTTTGCTGTTCTCTGTCTATGTCTCGCTGTCTACGCTTCTTTTCCATTTCTGACGACTGTATTACAAAGTCTTTAAAAGCCTTCAACAACTTTGGTAGGTCTTCTACCTGTCCATTCTCATATTTAGTTAATTCACCTAGTATCTCTTCTGTTCGTCTGACTGATGAATCTAGCTCTTTCTCTTTCGTTGCAATCAAAAAGTTCCTACGTTCGTTGCTCTGTGCCTCTTCGGACTCGATCGGAGCAATTGATTGATTCAAATCTTCTATCTCCGTTCTCACCTCTTCTAGCGCTTTTGATAATTCTACCTCCACATCTTCATCTTGAGTTACCGAACTCGTTGACGGAAAATACTGCTTGCAAATATGGTTAACTTCTTTCTCTAGTCTAGCTGTCTCTGCAGCGAACTTGTGAGAATCCGACGCTGAGTGTAATCGTGAGATTCGCACTCTGTAATGCACCAATCTTGTGTACAATTTTTCCCTATTTCTAGCATCCAGTTTAGGATTCTCTAACAGGCCTCCGATTGTGACCAGTTTGGAGAATATCACTCGCAATTCATCGGATGTGGTTGTCCAGGTACCACTACCTACCAACACTGGACTACTCAACGCTTTTTCCTGCCTCAACTGATCCTTCAACTTGCGTCGCTTCACGCTCTCGTGCTCATTCAAATTGTACGAAATCTTCCGAATGAATAATTCATACTCAACCTCATCAATACTCAAGTGTGACACATCCATCTTATGGTACTGTGTAGTAAGCTCCATGTTTAATTATTGTATTACAATCATTTGTCACAATCACAATTATTTGTTATTCTAAGTCACCGCACTTGCGGTATAGTATCGCAGTTACTGTATGATCAATAAAGATTATCAAAATTTGTTATTCTAGGCCACCGCACTTGCGGAAAAATATCGCAATTACCAATTCTATGAAACTTTCAATCAGTAAGCAAAATTTGCTACC
Organism: Armigeres subalbatus; assembly: GCF_024139115.2. Lineage (NCBI taxonomy): Eukaryota > Metazoa > Arthropoda > Insecta > Diptera > Culicidae > Armigeres > Armigeres subalbatus. The sequence continues at coordinate 257,345,484 of NC_085141.1, forward strand.
AAAGCTTTATCGAAATCGAATCAAGACCCGTTTCCAACTAATCTACTCTCGGAATACTTGTTTAAACTTCTCTCCCTCGTTCACTTCTTTGCTGAAATCTGTCCGAATGCTCTCTTCACCAAACGTACGCGCACTAGTAAGCCGCCTCTGAGAGGTTCGATTATATCAAGAATATAGGGTTAGTTACCGTGTATTGCTGCAAAATTTGTTAAATTTGTCTTCCCTACTCTCCGTATGAAAAAAATAATGCCAATTATTTTTTGAGATCTGATTAGCTTTTCGATTGATTTAGATGGGCGCCATTTGTAATTGCTAGGATGGGCAGCATGAGGACTGCCAGAACAAAGGCCTCGGCAAGCTTGGCTAAGCAACGGCCTGCCGTGTGAGGCTGGGTGCTGCAAAGACCTCTTTTTAGGGCTAGCTCGGCCTGGAGAACCTCTTCAGTCTCAAGATCGGCTGGTGTGTACCTCTACTTCACTAATCAGACCTCGGATATGTGGGAGTAATTAACAAAATCTCGTGTTTAACAGTTGTTGGTTTATTACCCTAAATTTACATACTGTGTGGGTGTGTGTCAGAGTCGTGTAGTTATCAATCAATACCTGGCCGGCCGGCATACGACGGATGCGATGGTTTCTCGATGTGCGCGCCACGTGTTGGCAGATGAGTTCAGAAGCAGTTGGGGATGGCGAGATGATCTGGTTGTCGGGTGGGCTGAATCAGCAGACGATTATCTCCAGGAGGTGGTCAATAGGACACGGTCTCACAAGACCGTTTTGGCTTTAATCAAAACTTCCGTCTACGACGGCTTGGCACCTCGGTAATCTGGATAGCACATACATAAAAACGGGCCCTAACAGGCAAATGGGCTATAAACATTGTCTTCCTGAACTTGTAGGTTATCATACCTGATTCTATCTGTTTCACCTTAAGAATCCCTTAAATTCTGCTTTCTCATAAAAAGAGATGCTAGATGTAGTTATTCCACCACTAGAAGTAATTATTCCACTCTTCAATAACTTTTTCGGTGCTCTAAAAGCTCTATCACGTCTTTTTCGGTTGGAGTTCACATGGAAAAAGAGGTCACCAAACCTCGAAAACTTTCTGTTCACCTCAACTTACTGCTCTATCTCCCTTTATGCATCCACTGAACTATATTTTATGTCTAATGTTTATTGTAGTGTGTCGTGTGCTTAACCTAAGTCCTAGGGGTATAGTTTTATGGCATTTTTATTTAAATTTAAGTGAGATTAGATTTACACGGAATATATATATTTATAGATAAATAGGTAGGATGAACAAATTTAACACTAATTTACAGGCTTATTGTTACTAACGGTAACACCTTTCAAGAGGTTCGGAAGCCTCCTTTAAAGAGGCTCGGAAGCCTCCTTTCAAGAGGCTCGGAAGCCTCCTTTCAAGAGGCTCGGAAGCCTCCTTTCAAGAGGCTCGGAAGCCTCCTTTCAAAAGCTTCCTTTAAATAGGCCCGGACGCCTGCTTTTAAGATGCTCGGAAGCCTCCTTTTAAGAGAGCAGAAAGCCTTTTTTTTTTTCAAAAAACTAGGAGGGAAGTTCGGCTTTTTCCAAGAGGGTTGAGAGCATACTTTCAAGAGGTTCAGAAGGATTCTTTAAAGATGCAAAGGAAGCCTCCTTTTAAGTAGCTCAAAAATCACCATTCAAGATGCTCAAAATCCTCTTATCGATAGTTGCGGAAGCATATGTTCAAGATATTCAGAAGCTGCTTTCAAGAGGCTCAGAAGCCTCCTTTTAAGAGGAACAGAAGCCTTTTTATTTTAAGTTCGAGGCTCGAAAGCCTCCTTTCAAGAGCCTCGGGAGCCCCCCTTCAAGAAGCTCGGAATTTTTCTATCAATAGGCTCAGATGCGTCCTTTCAAGATGCAAAGGAAGCCTTCTTTTAAGTGGCTCAAAAGCCGCCATGCAATAGAATCGAAAGCCTCTTCACAAGAAACTAAGAATCCTCTTGTCAAGAGCTGCAGAAGCCTACTTTCGAGCGATTCAGAAGTTCCGTCCAAGGGGCTCCGAAGCCTCCTTTCAAAGAGCTCGGAATTATTCTTTCAAAAGGCTTGGAAGCGTACTTTCAAGAGGGGGTACCTCAATTAATGCAAAAGTTTGAAGGGGTACCTCTCAAGAAAAAGGTTGAGAACCGCTGGCGTACACAGTTGGCAAAAAATCTGCTCTTTTATTTTTCACAATTTTTAACAATTAGATAAAATTCATTCAGTAAGTACAACTAATAGATGGATGTTTGAGTTTTCTAAATGTCACTTTGGAGTGGTGTATTTCGGTTTTCAGTTGTAGATAGTTTTTTATACTTTTTCAAAATCATATTTGTTGTAGAAAAAAAGTTAAGCATTCAATGATGAAAATGATTACGTTTTGATGATTGTTAGTGCTTCCCGTGTCACCTTAAATGCATTTCACAAATTCCTTTGAAATACACAAAACTTGTTATAAGCTTGTTCTTCATCGATCTTTTGCCCTTTCGACCTTTTTGTCCTTTTTGACCTTTTGTCCCTTTCGGCCTTTTGTCTTTTTCGACCTTTTGTCCCTTTCGACTTTTTGTCCTTTCGACCTTTTGTCCTTTCGACCTTCTGTCCCTTTCGACGTTTTATCCTTTCGACCTTTTGTCTTTCGACCTTTTGTCCTTTCGACATTTTGTCTTTCGACCCTTTGTCATAGATTCGAACGCTCCACCACAGACCAGGTGTTTGCCATTCGCCTGCAGAAATGCCGCGAATACAACGTGCCCACACATCATCTATTCATCGACTTCAAAGCCGCATATGATACAATCGATCGAGACCAGCTATGGCTGCTAATGCACGAACACGGATTTCCGGATAAACTGACACGGTTGATCAAAGCGACGATGGATCAGGTGATGTCCGTAGTTCGAGTTTCAGGGGCATTCTCGAGTCCCTTCGAAACGCGCAGAGGGTTACGGCAAGGTGATGGTCTTTCGTGTCTGCTATTCAACATCGCTTTGGAAGGGGTAATACGAAGAGCAGGGATTAACACGAGTGGTACAATTTTCAATAAGTCCGTCCAGCTATTTGGCTTCGCCGACGACATAGATATTATGGCACGTAACTTTGAGAAGATGGAGGAAGCCTACATCAGACTGAAGAGGGAAGCCAAGCGGATCGGACTAGTCATTAACACGTCGAAGACAAAGTACATGATAGGAAGAGGTTCAAGAGAAGACAATGTGAGCCTGTAACGTTTTACGTTTTTATTGTTGTTAATTAATTATTCGTAAACTGAAAATATTATAAGAATAGAATAATAACTTTAAATAAAAGCTAGTGTTGATAAAATCGAGCTATCTCTGTGCTCAACTCGCGTACATGGAACATGTTATAAAAGCTCTGCTTTTATAGCATGGCGCTAAATTTAAAATAAGCGGTTTAAATTCGCCATGCTTCTCGGCGCCATGCAAATCATTTGGCGCGATTTTCAAATAATGCATTCTCCTGAAGAATAGTTACAGAGTAGTCTTTTAAAATACTTGAATAGGGCTCAAATTTGAAAAGAGGCACAGTTTCTTGGCGTAGCTATTTCATCCGCTCGATCATTTCGCTAGAAGATCGGCTGGAAAGCAGAAGTACGCGATTAGAGATACTTACGTTTTGAGAATATCTTGTGTGATTTGAAGTACAATTTAAAGGTAACATTAGTGAGTGAGTTTATAAAAATGATAAGTGGTGTTAAACGTTTTGTGTTTCTTTCTTTGTTTAGTGGACTGAGGTCCGTTGTATCGCAAATTCTGCTTGAATTTTTTATTAAATCTACTGCTACGAAAAAAGGTAATTATACTCAATTATGTGAGCGATTTAACTTAATACTAAAATAAATTCGTGTTGGACGCAGCGCGCTGCGCTTTTTTCGTACGGCTGGAAATTTCCGTCGTCTTGTGGCGACCGTCCAAGGTCCCGTTGTGGTGCGAGCCACGAATTCCGTTCGAGATCATCGAAACCCGTGTGTACCGTGAAGGCCCGCCTCAAGTAGGTAGTTAAACGGGTGTGTGAAGTCGTTCAAACCATCGTAGCGAAGAATCTCCATCGGTCGTCCATTGCCGAAGGTAAGGTCCCTCTCCGTCATTTTCTGTGGACCGGAGCCATCCGAGAGCGCGTGTCGTCCATTGCACGCAGTGAACCCGATCCGAACCGAAAGATAGAGGTTTCGCCGATCCCCGCTCGGTGGAACGGAAAGGTACGCGAAGCCGGGTCGCTTTGGGTACGTGTGCCTCTATCCGTAAGTGAGGATCGCCCCGGGATATTATCGGCATTTTACGCCGCCATTGCTCGCGGAACAAAACGGAAGCTTCCGTTCCAGCCGCCACTACCTCCGCATCTCTAGTTCGGCCATAACACACACGCGGGTCATCTTTACGTTGCGCGCCAAATCGCAGCGTGGACATTCCGGTGGCAGCCATCGCATCACCGCCATCGTCGAGGTTTTCTCGAGCCAGTAGCTGCCAAATTCGTCGAAGTTCGTCGGGCCCCATCGATCATCAAAAACCTGCGCAGGTACGTGTTAGAGCTTAGTTACATGGCCATGTTTGCTTTTATGTTTCCATTTCCGTTGAAAACGTCCAGCACGAATAAACCATTCTAAAAGTAAAGTGATTTAGCTTAATTACGTTTAACGTCAATTTCTTAAATAAACGACTCACTAATTTCGGGAGCCAAAACGTTTTTCTTGGTTGTATGGAAACTTTTTGCGGTCCCTAAGGTCTTGCGGTGAATGAATGGGAGGAGATTTAGCTTGCGCTTGAGAGATTTTGCCAATTTCGCTTGATAACCGTTCTAGAGTTTTCCCTGAGCCAAATAGTCTCAAAAGGTCGGGCAATTAAAACGTGACCGGTGGTCTCTCGTTGAGAGTGGCGCTAAAGCCGCCGATTAATTAAACTCGGTAAACGTGGACGGTTATAAGCCACCCACCGCGAGTTTGCATCGGTGGTGACGAAATCGAGGTGGTAGAAGAATTTGTGTACTTGGGCTCACTGGTGACTGCCGAAAATGATACCAGCAGAGAAATTCGGAGACGCATAGTAGCTGTAAATCGTACGTACTTTGGACTCCTCAAGACGCTCCGATCGAATAGAGTTCGCCGCCGTACCAAACTGACAATCTACAAAACGCTCATTATAGACCGGTAGTCTTCTACGGACACGAGACCTGGACGATGCTCGTGGAGGACCAACCATCCATCGTTCACAGCGAAAATCTGACGACTGCGGTGGGCCGGGCACGTAGCCAGAATGTCGGACAGTAACCCGGTAAAAATGGTTCTCGACAACGATCCGATGGGAACAAGAAGGCGCGGTGCACAGCGGGCAAGGTGGATCGATCAGGTGGAGGACGTTTTGCGGACATTCCGCAGACTGTGGTTGGCTAAGTGCATCCATGGACCGAGCTAAATGGAAAAGACTTTTATGTATTGCTCAGGCCACTCCGGCCTTAGTCTGGTTATTAAATAAATGGGAGAAGGAATTTACGAAGATTTTTTTTTAATTTGAGCTACTCTACTCAGAAGCCTACTTTTAAGTGGCTCGAAAGTTGCCTTCCAAGAAGCTCTGAGGACTCCTTTCAAAATTTCCTAAAAGCCTCCTTTTAAGATGCTCAAAAGCCTCCTTTCAAAAGGGTTTGGAAGCCTACTTTAAAGAGGCTCGGAAGGCCCCTGTCCAGCAGGCTTGGAAAGCTCCAGTCAAGAGACTCGAAAGGCTCCTTTCAAGAGGCTCTCAAGCCTCCTTTGAAGAGGCTCGGAAGCTTCCTTTCAAAAGGCTCGAAATTCTTCTTTCAAGAGGCTTAGAAGCGTATTTTCAAGATGCTCAGAAGACGCCTTTTAAGTAGCTCGAAAGCCTCAATTCAAGAGGCTCGAAAGTCCCCTTCAAGAGGCTTGGAAGCCTCACTCCAAGAGGCTCGGGAAGCTCCTTTCAAGAGGCTCGTAAGCCTCCTTTAAAGTTTATCGAAAGTTCCTTGTAAAGAGGCGCGGAATTCTTCTTTCAAGAGACTTGGAAGCTTACCATCAAAAGATTCAAAATTCTTTTTTCAAGAGGCATCAAAAACGTCTTTTCAAGATGCTCAGAAGCCTACTTTTAAGTGGCTTGAAAGTTGCCTTCCAAGAAGCTCAGAGAACTCCTTTCAAAATGCTTAGAAGCCTCCTTTTAAGAGGCTCAGAAGCCTCTTTTCAAGAGGCTCGGAAGGCCCCTTTCGTAAGGCTCGAAAGGCTTTTTCCAGCAGGCTTGGAAAGATTATTTCAATAGGCTCGCAAGCCTCCTTTGAAGAGGCTCGGAAGCTTCCCTTCAAAAGGCTCGAAATTCTTCTTTCAAGAGGCTTAGAAGCCTATTTTCAAGATGCTCAGAAGACGCCTTTTAAGTGGCTCGAAAGCCTCAATTCAAGAGGCTCGGAATTCCCCTTCAAGAGGAAGCTTGAAAGCTTCCCTTCAAAAGGCTCGAAATTCTTATTTCAAGAGGCTCAGAAGCATCTTTTTAAGATGCTCAGAAGTCAGAAGTCTCCTTCTAAGCGGCACGAAAGCTGCCTATGAAGTGGTTCGGAAACCTCCTTTCAAGGCGGCGCATCAACTGAAACCATCGTAAAGTATATAATGCATGGTAAATGTTGTCATTTAAAAAAATATATTTTATTTTATTTCGGTTTGACATTTATTTTCGGACTATTTCAACCCTTAGCCGAACAGCAGGAACAGGTATATCTCTATATATAAAATTGAGTTCACATTTCTTTTGAGGCAATGCAACTCGCGAACGGGCTGACAGCTTTGCCAAATTTTCTCACCGTCGAGTCATCTTGGGCGCTTCTGTGTTCATATGTAAAAAAAGATATATATTTCCCATGGAATAGTTCGAACACCACCAAAATGTGTTGTTAACAAATCTAGAATGATCCTGCATAAACCTCTCTAGAATGCGGCGCTGTAAAAAATTAACAAACTGAATGGCAAATGTTCCGAACCCGAGTAACGCATGGTACGTTCTGAGTTTTAAATAATTCTCTCTAAGAAGAATATATTTTGTCCACGGAAAAAAAATCCACAAACAAAAGATTTAAAAAAGCGATAGAAAAAAATATAAATAGGTACCAATAGAAAACTATGAAAAGCACCAACATAATGGGATTCATTATTCCAAGAATCATGGATGATGACCGTCTTCAAGTGATAGAAAAACCAAACCGCACCCAATATTGAAGGACGGAGATTGAAAGCGGATAACATTAGTTTGCAACATCCGGTGATTTTCTTATCGCGAACAAAAAGTTCAACTAACGATGAAAAGTGTCTCGCCCTGTGCCATTCATACGATTTTCCGAATGACGGTAGATCCTTGATTTGTATTTTTCATCGAATGGTCATCCGCACAGCTGGATGAAGTCTGATGTTAACGACATTTTCAAGTAAAGTGTCGGCCCCTAATACGTACCCAAATGGATATTGTACCTTTATCGAAAAATGTAAGCAATCAAAATCAAACCCAAAAGAGAATGAAAGGAAAATGCTTTTGTACAATTGCCACTTGTCTGTTGTGTGAGAAGGGCAAAATCAAGAGTGGGTATTGAAGGGTATTTTTTCCCATTACATATTAATATCCTGCCATATATTGATAACATTCGCAAAACGGACATCTTCGGCTCAATGTTTGTCGTATTGACTTTCTGGAATTCCAAGGTGTTACGAGAAGGCTATATGCTCACTCCAAAAACGATTTTTTGATAGAATGCGCGGAAGCCCCTCCGTGTGTGTACGTATGTGCGTAAAAAACTCACACATCTTTTATGCACTTATCTTTTACCGATTTCCTCTGTCTCATTGTTTCATATTGGGAATTGACCGGATCTAACTATGTGTTCGAAAGTTATGCCAAAATACATTTTTGATGACGAGAATGGTGGACATTACCGCTAAGTGGATTGATAAAAAAAATATTGCTATCATGCATTGCTAAAAAAAGAGGAACAAAGTAATTTGCGCTTCAATTCTTACTTTTCGGTTTTTAATTGATGTAGTTGAGATGGTAATCTTGAATTAAATTGAAATAGCAGTAATGGTAATCCCACTTATTATTGTACCCCGTCTTTTTTTCCATGGCCACTGAAACAAAACACCTGGGGGGTCCAAGTACACAAACCGTCCTGCTAAATTAGTACGGTTGTTATTCCGAAAAATGAGTCGCTTCTTAATGATCATTTGCCTAGAGAGAATCCTTACTAAAAATACTCTAAAACAAAATAATTCTTGGTAAAACAAAGGGGATCAAGTCTCTCCACCTACCCCTATCTACGTAGAAAGTAAAAAATATGGTTGACCATGCATGCTCGTAAAGTTGCAGTTCAATACATTTCATCACAAACTGCACCATCAGTCAGACTGAACTAACGATGCCCTTATACAGTTGCGCTAACACAGGTATGTTGCTTCCGTTTGGCGGCATGAATATAATTGGCTAAACTTTACCTTTGCCTATAAAAGTATATAATAAACATTTGTCGGAGGGCGGTCTCCGGAAGCGCAACAAAAATGTTTTCCTGATTGGACAAAGTTTCATATGCTTTGGAACGATGTTCGTTAGTAGCCAATCTATGCTTATAACTGTGCCAGCGGTCTACAAATAATTAATCAGCAGTTCTAAAGCTTACGAGTAATTAAATTCGATCACATATCTACCGCATGAGATAAAATAATAATTTCTAGGAAACGCTCAAAATATCCCTCGCTCGGAATCACAATTCCTCCGAAAACCATGCCCCAGAATGTACCATGTACACTATTTTTTTCCAATGTTTAAAGACATTCCCTTTCAATAACTATATGACACAATCCACGCACTTCTACACCAAGGGACCAAAATTTCAAACTAAAAATTAGGATCCAATATCTGTAGGACAGGAAAACATACATATTGAATTACAAGAAAAACATTTCTTCCACTGAAAAATGTTTTCGGAACATTGTTTAATAGCCAATCAAAGTAGCAGACTTTTAGTATAAAAAAAGACTCCCTAATCATTTTTTACAAATGTGCTCTATCGCACCTATTTGGGTGAAAATGTATTGATGAATACGTAATTAAATACAGTTTTTAATGATCTTTTTGTGTGCACATTGTATTGCTTCGAAAATTTTAGTTTACATGAAATATTTGTACTTTAAAAACAGTGACATTGTAATGGTGTCGCGTTACGAAAATAGTCGTATAATTGAAACTAGACAAAAGGTACAAACATTGGAAAAGTAATATTTCGGATTCTCTTAGTACTCGTCAAGAGCTTTCTTTTCGTGTATTAAGATCCACATTCGATCACTTGCAAAACCACCGTGTACTCCGGCACCCGGTAACTCACGTTACAGCGGTTTGAGCACGGGGATGACAAGCTACGCCATCTTTGTCACATCTTTTCTAAGTCACCAATACGAGTGTACTGCGAATTCAACATAAACAATTACGAGGGTGAACATGATATAAAACGAACAAAAGCATAGACAGTACCTTGTGAAAGTAGCATTCTGAAGAAATTAGCAAATAAGTTGAACATTCTTAAGTTTAAAGCAAGGAATCGAGTGTAAAATAGTTTTAATTTATAGTTTGTTCCTTTTTTTTCTCTATTAAATCATGATTGTATCATGTTGCATTATTAAGTGGCATGGGCGTTTTGTATCATATTCTCCTGTAAAAACGAAAACATTAAAAATTCGCGCACATACTATTGCAAAATAAATCAGTATTGGGGTGATTTGACACTGGGGGATAAATTTATCACCCAAAAAAGAACGAACAGGCAAACCTGTCAAAATCCATAGTAAAAAAATTGGTTGTCGCTCCTCTGGGTTTGAGCGTGGGCAAAAGATGAGAGCCCACCCTAGCTCTCCCACTTGCCAGTAGATGGAACCGGAAGTGTTGCCAAAATGAGTGGTAGCTTCGGCAATGATCGTTACCCTCGTCGTAATTTCTCGATCTGCTGAGCTCAGCTATTTATAGCCAAGGGAGATTATTCGGTCCGTGACTACAAGCGGGAGTAGTAGTGCGCGCCGTGTTTTTCCCAATATTTCATAAAAGAAAGAGAAAAACTAAAGTCATTAGCTAAAAAGCTTAGTTAATAGTAGTAAATAGGGGTGGCACGAAATTAGTACGTAATAGATTGTGAGTACGGTGATCTTTGTTAGAAAAAAATCCTACGTCAAAAGTGTAGTAAAACTAGGGATCCTATAATGAGAGATATGCAAATACTTTTCCAGGCGATTTAGCAACGCTGTTACTTTTGTTAGCAAACGCTTCCAGCACTTGCCGCAGCGCAAAATGTTGAAGCTTGTATATAACTTTGCATTTGATAACAATTTGGAATATGTTTGTCTGTCCACTAACAATGTTTAAGTAAGCATTATCACTAAAATAAAAGTGCAATACAAATAGGCGAAACACGATACATAAACTAGATTACTTCTACTCGCGAAAGTAAAACAATTTGTTTATTCGATGAAATTTTTCTTAAAATCTATCTCAATACCTTTCAACCTCGTCTCAATCTGCAACAATAACAATGTTCATTTGGCTCACGTTTTGACAGTTCTCAATGCTCGATTGGCTTACAATGGCCGCTTTCGCATATCTCTCATTATAGGATCCCTAAGTAAAACTATTGTTCGGTTTTTTTCTTATTGTTGATAGAGATAGGAGTGTTTAAGCAGAACAAAAACCCAGTGTATTTGAATTATATACACTCAACAAAAAGGTCCTAGTGGGCCTTTTTCTGCTCTTCTATTCCTTGGTGTAAACAGGTGGTGATTTGGCATTCCCCAGGGCGAAAGTTGAACCGATTCCCTAACCAGCTGATAGAGCCACGTGGATAGGTTCCGCTATTGTGAAACGGTCCGGACCACACCTTTGTTCCGAGCCGTCGGCCATTGCTTTCGCCAAGCGTTTACCGTCGTCGAATCCCACGCCAGCTCGCCGAAGTCAGTCCGGAAACAGCCGGCGTACACCACAAGCCAGGTCGCTTCGTCCAAGATCAAGCCGGGGACCGTCGCCAACGCCACAAGCCAGCTCGTACCACCAGGAAGTCAATTCGTCGCCGAGCACGGCCAGCCAGCTCGTTCCGTCAAAATTCGAGCTTAGCCGCCGCCGACGAAGAAGTTCCGCTCGTACCGTCCGAAATCGAGCCTAAACCGTCACCGATTACCGGAATTTCGTCCTCCGTCAAGGCCGAGCGCCTCTGTCAAGCCGGAGCACCCTCGTACCGTCCAAAATCAAGTCGAACCCGTCACCAAACATCGGAATTTCGTCCACCGTCAAGCCCGAGCGCCTCTGCCAAGCCGGAGCCTCCTCGTACCGTCCAAAATCGAGTCGAACCCGTCGCCGAACATCGGAATTTCGTCCCACCTCAAGCCCGCGCGCCTCCACCAAGCTGGATGCTTCTTGCGCCATCCGAAATTGGGCCTGTGCCGTCGTTATCCTGTGCACCAGAAGCCGAGAAGCGTTGCAGCCATCATCCAACCTGCCGGCGGCCGATCCTGTCGATCACGGAGGGATAAGGTGTCGTTATCCCGTGAGTCGGTCATTACGCTCGAATGCCGCACAGAGAATTGGTGCCCCTATCGAAGACATCGCTACTGTCAACGGAGCCCCATCGACGAGGTGCATCGGCCGTCGCCAGCTAGAGCCCCAAAGGCCAAACCGCAAGTACCCCAAGCATGTTGTGACGTAACTGATTAGAAACGCCCATGTCGGGCGGTATGTAAAATTTTATACCGTTGAGTAGCGCTTTTCCTTAAGAGCAAGCATTCCCTTGGTTAGTACACCACAGTTTTCCACTCTTGTCGACCTCTTTCCGGACTCAAAAGGAGTCACCAAGCCTCGCCCGTTGTGGTCTGAGCGAATTCTCTCCCGGGGACAGCTTTTGAGCTCCCTTTTCTACGACGTTGTTTGTCAATATTTCCACTTGTTCCATTGATTGGCAAGTGTCGCGAAACACACAGAGGTGTGTATGCTCCTGCTGAAGGTGAGTTTCTTTGGTGAGTGGTAGGTATTACGGTCAAAAGAGTAATTGACCCTGTAATTGTCTCGTTTCCTAGCTCCGGTAGCTAGCGGGTAACACGTGAAGCGTTACGGAGCCGCAGTTATGTTTTTTTTTGACGTAGAACTACGTCTGTCTTTTCTATATTAGGGTACACTTTACGATTGCAAAAAATTGAAAATCGTCATGATAGACTTTGATCGTTAATATCTCAGCCGTTTCTCGATGGATTTTCAATTTTCTTGGACCATTCGATCAAGGAAGAGTCAACGCTTCATACCCGATGTACACTGAAGTCGTTTGTTACGCGGTTATTTTTACAGTAATCGTTTTTTATGCGATTTTTTATTCACGCGAGTTTCTGGATTTCAGCGGGTCCTTCAGACATACTTTGGGATTTACGCGGTTTTTTACGTTGTTTTAATTTACGCGGCCCATATCTTCCGCGTAAAAACCGACTCTAGTGTGTTACAATATCTATGTATGATAATATTTACTATTAAAAACTTGCTAACAGTTTAGCACTTGATTTCGGTGAATCAGTCAATCTCGTAAGTGCATCGCAAGCTTCTTCTTCTTCCATAGCACTACATTCCAACTAGAACTTGGCCTGCTTTTCAACTTAGTAATTTATCAGCATTTCTTTAGTTATTCATTGAAAGTTTTTTTTATGTCCGCCATTGCAGGGCTTTTATAGCTGGTGCAGTTCGTTTATGCTAACTTAAACGTGCGTTTTCCTTGGAAAGCTTGGGGGCATTTGACGATAGCTTCTTGCTTTCGTCTGTTGATGCAGTGAATGCGTTCTGGTAAACTTTCTTTGGCTCGTTTTTGCTGATTCGTAGGTGTCTGCCGGAGTAAACGCTAAGTCCGACGCAATTCACGTGAAGAAATAATTATTATCAATAACGCCGTTGACAGCCCAGCTCTCGCAATGGGTTTTTCTGTAATGAGCCACCAGGGGCTTAGACTGACTTAGCGATGGGTGGTAAGTCTCTGTAGCAGTTTGCGTCGGTGATGGTTGCAGCTGTACACTATCAGCCAGGCTTGTGCTTTTCAAATTGTGTAATCGGTTATCATTTAAAATAGTATAAACATAATTAATACCAATTTAATGTCAACAATGAAGTTCAATCGAATGTTTGGCATTGTTACCAATGCTTCGAATCGAGATACAATTATCGAACGATTCTTACTCTCTAGCGATTTTTTATCAATTGGTAATTTGGATATGTGAACGCTTGAACGTGTTGTTCAACCTCGATTATTTGAAAATTTAATTTTTATCTTCATTTTCAAATGTTGGTCCAAAAATTATATACATCACATCGAAAGCAGATTCAGGCTGGGCTTGAAAAACGCTTGCTTTGGTCTCATCGCACAGAATAGTCGAAAACCTGTAGATTACATACAGCTACGTAGTTCAACGTCACCTTTGCGTACAATCCGATTGGGCTGAACCTTTGAGTTTTTATTATAAGTTTTATCTTGATTTTTAAACACATTTTTAGCTTTGAGGAACCGAAAGACTCGTGTTTTCTTTTCTCCATTTAATTTGATGATTTTTAATATTTTAGTTAATTTTCCTTTCGTTCGCTCTCACTAGCTCGGCATTTTTTATTCTTTGACGAAGATCGTCACAGCCGAGTACGTCAGCGCTCAAAGAAGATGCCGTGAGCATACGTCAATTTAGTCGATATTTCATCTTAAGAACTTTAACAGAGACTTTCACAGTCAATATCGGTGAAATCAAGACAAAATTTTCAAAACGACTTATCTGCTTTTGTAAACAAAGATTCAAAAGACGATTTGGCGAATCTGAGAGCTCTCCCATGCAAACCAACACCATCAACAGGTAGAGGAAACCTTCACCTACCTATTGGTGGTGTTGGTTTGCGTGGGAGAGCTGTCAGATTCCTCAAATCGTCGTTTGAATATTTGTGTACAAAAGCAGATAAGTCGTTTTGAAAATTTTGTCTTGAAATAATTTAAGAGTGTTGGTCACCGGTAGTCGAAAATATAATGAATAGCGTCAGGCAAAAAAACTTCACCAAACCAATGCACAGTGTGCAAATTCGAGCCAAAAAACGGACGCAATTCAACCACGGTATGTACAAATCTGGAGATTACCTTAAAAAAATCACAAAAATCCAAAGAATCTGATGGTGCCGACCCCTTTGCCGTTAGAATACAGGAAGTGTCCTATTTTGTCCAATTTCCCATACAAATAGAGGATTTTGCTAATTCATATCAATCGAAAAGACAGGGAAAACCTTGACTTGTGTTATGGAAATATCATAATAGGCCTCCCATATATTTTTGAACATGGATAAGTGTCTCATTTTGTCTAATACCCCCTATAAAATGCTTCAGATGATACACATTTAAGATTAGAGATCATCAAATGAGTTACTGTCAGTTATGGAATTCAGGACGATGAAATAGTGTTATCCTCGGACAATTCACTGGAAATCTGTTTAGTGTCTGTTTTTGTCTGATGCCCCCTATAATTTTAAAATATTTTTAAAAGTATAACATCAAATCAATTTTAATTTTAGGAAAATGTACTAAGATCCTTGAAGACTATTGTAGGCATATCAAAAGGCTATTCCTTTTTTGCAGGGTCCCTTCAGTGTCTCATTTTGCCCAATATCCCTTATACGTTGAACCTTTTTTTTCAATTTATCAGAACACACAAATTGAAAGCTCGAGAAAATTTAGTGAAAATCGACGAATTATCTGGACAAAGAAGTGTGACTTTCCCTAGGGGTTTGAATAGTGTCTGATTTTGCCAAATATCCCCTATAGTTGAATGAAATTTTAAAATCAGATAGAGCAAATCAATTAAAAACTATGAAAATTATATTAGCATCCTTGCTTACTTAGTGGACATATTAAAGAGAGTTTTTTTTTAGAGTGCATCGTCCAGTGTCTCATTCTGTCTAATACCCCCTATACATTGAAATTATTTTAATGCACACATCTTCGAGAGAATTTTGTGAATTGTGCTAATTTTAGCAAATCACTTGAATAATCAAATAAGGACTTAGCTAATTAACAGGGAGCTGGGTAATGTCTGATTTTGGTCAATATCCCCTATATTTAAATGAAATTCCAATATATAGTAGAGCAAATCAATAAATAATAGAGCAATTGCTATCTCTCATCAGAACTCTCATCAGAAACACGAAGAAGAATATTTTATTGTCCAGATGATTCGCTGATTTTCACAAAATTCTTTAGTTATTTTGATTTGTGTGTTCGTATGCATTAAAATATTTCCTAGAAGGATATTTGTCGGAATGGGACACTGGACGGTGCACTTAAGAAAAACAACCTTTCTTTAATATGTCCACTATAATACGCAAGGATCTTGATACAGTTTTCTAAGTTATTTATTGATTTGCTCTACTATATATTGGAACTTCATTTAAATATAGGGGATATTGACCAAAATCAGACATTACCCAGCTCCCTGTTAATTAGCTAAGGCCTTATTTTATTATTCAAGTGATTTGCTAAAATTAGCACAATTCACAAAATTCTCTCGAAGATGTGTGCATTAAAAGAATTTCAATGTATAGGGGGTATTAGACAGAAAGAGACACTGGACGATGCACTCTAAAAAAGAAAAAAAAAACTCTCTTTAATATGTCCACTAAGTAAGCAAGGATGCTAATATAATTTTCATAGTTTTTAATTGATTTGCTCTATCTGATTTTAAAATTTCATTCAACTATAGGGGATATTTGGCAAAATCAGACACTATTCAAACCCCTAGGGAAAGTCACACTTCTTTGTCCAGATAATTCGTCGATTTTCACTAAATTTTCTCGAGCTTTCAATTTGTGTGTTCTGATAAATTGAAAAAAAAAGGTTCAACGTATAAGGGATATTGGGCAAAATGGGACACTGAAGAGGCCCTGCAAAAAAGGAATAGCCTTTTGATATGCCTACAATAGTCTTCAAGGATCTTGGTACATTTTCCTAAAATTAAAATTGATTTGATGTTATACTTTTGAAAATATTTTAAAATTATAGGGGGCATCAGACAAAAACAGACACTAAACAGATTTCCAGTGAATTGTCCGAGGATAACACTATTTCATCGTCCTGAATTCCATAACTGACAGTAACTCATTTGATGATCTCCTCTAATCTTAAATGTGTATCATCTGAAGCATTTTATAGGGGGTATTAGACAAAATGAGACACTTATCCGTGTTCAACAATATATGAGAGGCCTATTATGATATTTCCATAACACAAGTCAAGGTTTTCCCTGTCTTTTCGATTGATATGAACATATGCTTAGCAAAATCCTCTATTTGTAGGGAAAATTGGACAAAATAGGACACTTCCCGTATTCTAAAGGCAAAGGGGTCGGCACCATCAGATTCTTTGGATTTTTGTGATTTTTTTAAGGTAATCTCCAGATTTGTACATACCGTGGTTGAATTGCGTTCGTTTTTTGGCTCGAATTTGCACACTGTGCAATGCAAAAAAATATTTCCATTTTATGTTAATCGAGATGAACAAGCATTGGGCTGGTTCGTTAATAAAGACAAATTATATCAGGCATCCTAATGAACTTCGCTTTGACCTGAATGAATATACAATAATAAGACAATTATTTTATACCAGGATATAAACACTATTTTCAAAATTAAGTATTTATTTTCTGAGTAGTGTTGATGATAGCGTAAAGATTGAAAATGTAGTTAAAAGTAGTGCACTCAGGGCACGACGCATACGTTCTTGTGATAAACATTGGTTGAGACATGTGACGTATTCCAATCTTTTCGGAAATAAATAAAAAGTTGAAAACAGTCAACGTTCCAGTAGAAACGTAGAATAAAAAACGACAGAAATTATTGCTCTTCAACATTGCTGAGCTTCTTGGGCCATCATCACCTTTCAAAACGTAGAAAAAAGGCAATATAGAACTTTTCAGTGTAAAAAAACTCACTTCTAGGTGGATCGATCGTTTGACCACGTACTTAAAAACCGATCCGGGCCATACTTGGGTGTGACTAATATAAAAATAGGAAGACCGATTACCATTTAATTTGTTTCTAAAACTGAATATGTGATACGAATGGAATTGGTTCAGTTCTATATTTGTGCCGGTTAGTCCCTCAAACTTTAATAACTGAAACTCCAGATCGTAACCACCAACTCTACATTCAACGATAGATAATGTGATAATATTCTGTGTCGAATATAACATGTCGCATCGAAATCGGCTGAAATTACGTATTCTATCAACGATAAACACGTTTGCGTAACGCGACACCATTTGCAGGAGACTGTTTGTCGATCAGCGTAACGCGGCGGTGTTCATATCAATTCAGTTATTTTCATTATAATTTCCGTTTTTTCCTGCGATTTTAATTCACAGCCTCATTTCTGTTGATGTATACGAGAAATGCTTAGAATAAATCGAGACTCCAAATCGTGTACCAGAGCTGAAAAACGCAATTGCATTTCAAAATGCGAAAAAGTGCAATTCAGCGATGGTGTCGCATTACGAAATGCAGCGCGCTATATTTACCATATTCAAAGCGAAAAATCTCAAAATGAATATTCTATCAGAAAGGAAATTTAGTGAGGATAATTTTACACCTGTTTAATCATATGTCCCCGAGGCTAATTTACGAATGCAGACCTAATTTCTCGCTGAAAGTCGGCTCCTCATGGTTTTGCGTTACGCTGGAATGTGTCATATTACAATTATACCATATTTCAATCAGCAAAAACTGGATGTAACTAAGTTCACGTAGTTGACAACTATTGATGATTGCTTCAGAAGAAAAAGTCATCTATACTCATTTGATATATATCGGGTAAATGCGTTTAACAAAAAAAAAATATCATCATTTATTTAGGGTCTCCACTCTTTTGCCTCATTCCTGAAAAATGTGTACTTTAAAAAGGCGTCGCCTATCCGTTTATCTTATTGCTTCAATATATGGCGGTTGACATAAAAAAAAATATTTTTTACAATTTCATATTGCTCGTACGCAAATTAAACTTGAAAGTGGCAGGTCAATAATAATTATCGAAGCAAGCTTACTTTTGACAGGTATCGCAACGTTTTTGATAAGATGCCTTATTGGTCTTGCTGGGTAGCATATCAGACATTCTTATTACCGGGTTAGTTTCTAATTTTCGAACTGTCACTATTACGTTTAATTCGCGAATTGCGACATACCCATATTATGCAGTTTATGAATTTATTTCTTAGGTACTTTCTGTACAACACCGGATGTTAAACGGCGTTTTGCTCCTTTTGCCCAAAGAGGCCAAGACAAGTGGTTAATCAATATGGAGGTGCATGGTATTTAAAGTAGATTCAGAAACGTTTGGGCTTTGTTCAACATATGGTCGCAGCCATGCTAATGTGCGTCATCCTCGTTTCTTAGATAATGAACGATAATATAGTACATGTTGTACGTTTGAATTATAGAAATAATAAACTATATATGTAGAGGAATGTTGTCATCGATGTTTCCTCCAACATGATGGGTACAACTGTCAGAAAAAAAACATTTCTTTGTTAACATTCAGCTCCCAGCCTATCACAGTCAGCAAAACATGTTCGCTTGTGACGACATCGACAATCTTCCTCTATAGTTTGGAACTTCTATTGCTTGGATAGAATACTGGCTTATTGTAAGTAAAAGTGGTCTAGGACTGGTCATGAAATACATCATCAAGTCATCAAGTCTGAAATAGATAACTAATGGAGCTACAGTAGAGCTAGCACTTTCTATCTCCCGGACTAAATCTGACTATAAAACTATCAAAACAGACAGCTTTCTTCCTTGATATCACTACCAGCAGGTGTGGTTAGATTCTTCACACGTATGTATAGCAATAATAACAATATTCGAGCAGATATAACCTGGTTTACAACACTTTATCGGAAAAATATATTTTTTGCAATTCCTGATCATAATACCTGGTTTACAGTTTACGTTTGAGCGATAAAACAGCCTACTTTTCCATACCAATGAAATGGGTGCTTTAATGAACATTATGCAACTCAAATGGGTTGCATAATATCCATTATAGCACTCATTTGGGTGCTATAATGAAAAACCAGCATAAGATCAATAGTTATATAACCAGATGTAGCTCATTTAATTTGGTGGAGTGTTCAAACAGTGTATTCTCTGTCTCACGTAATTAATGGAATAGTTATATGGACACGACATCAAATTCTCTAAACGCAGGTTTATCTATTGCTTTATGGTCTGTCGAGCATACAATGTGGCACGATAACATGAAATATGTTTGTTTTCTGCAGCAGCATGATATTTTGGCAAGATTGATCATGTGAAGTAAATACAATTGTACCATTTTGGTACAGATTTATCACATTAAAGCCTATTTTTCGTCATTGCAAAAAATAGCGTGTGCAACTCGTTGCAAAACTCGATTTTTTCAGCACTCGTAGTATTTATCTAACTCGAAAAGCCTCGTTTGATAAACGTACAACTCGTGCTGAAAAAATCATCTTTTTGCAACTAGTTGCACAAACTACTATTAAAAACTTGTTTAGTGGAATACCTTATGACTGGTGAACACTTTTATGACGTAAAAATCGATGAGAATTTGATACCCTTTATCATGTTCAGAAAAAGTAATGGGAACCTATATGCATAAACCGCTACTACACTTTGCCCACCGGAAAATTTTTTATATTAGATTGAGAAAATATTTTACCGTCTCCGACTTAACAATCCTACGCTCTTGTGTCTAAGGCTAATTGAAGAAACCATGTTGAATTGTAGAAAACTGAATTTTGTTATGATGGAAACATAATTTATAAGCTAGTTTCGAATGACACGTTACGCATTCTTCAAAATATTGGGTAAGATCCTTTATTTACGTCATTGCCAAAAAACCGACCATTATTTCTACGAAAATAACCTCCTCAAAATCAGTCATGCGGCCACAACTCCACCCTCCTCGTAATTCGCATCTCAAAGTTGCTATTCTATAAGATATACAAATCGGCATAACAACCCTCCTTCGCTTTCGCAAAATAAACCGACATGAAAACAAATTGTTGATCAAAATTCAGCCTTCTACTTATTGATGGTTGGGTTGATTGCACTATCTCAACGTCGAAGCATCCAACCACGTTGACACCCCCTCATCCCACCGCCTCGCACTGAAACATGGTCCCCGATGAGTTCGTCGATAATAAGTTTTCAGATTTCCTCAGCCGTTAGCACATGCCATCAAAGTTCATGGCGGGTGCAGCATACCAAGTATACATACTACAATCATGGATCCACTTTCCAGCTGTTAACGCGCCACTGATTTGCAATATGGCCCAAGTGAAGCACGCAAATTTATGTAAATTGAGAGCTTTTTTCTCTTTATTTTTTGTCAATAATTGCACGTTGAAAACGGGATAAACTACGCCGTGAAGAGAAAACGTCCATCTTTATTAACTGACCAAGCACGGTGCAACTGAATAGACAGCATCAACGATAAAGCGAACACGGATCATGAAACATTTTCCAGGCGTCACTATCGTTTAACTCTTAAATGTGCAATGTTGTTTTAAAACGACAGACCGAAAATACTTTTAATGTTAATGATTTCAATGGTTATTTACATTTAAAATATTTTCGAAGATTTCTAAAAAATCGCCTTGTGCCTTCCAGGGTTAAGCTATATTAGTACTAACAGCTTTAAAAAATCAACGGTTTCCATTCTACTAGGAGTAATGTTTCATAGGCGATTTGAATGTGAATCAGTTGTGATTGTGTATGAAACAATTCAATAATCAGATACGCAGGTAAATACCTACCCCTATTATATTTTCAAATGTGTAGATTTATGCACTTAAAGCTTCTTCTATTCTATCTTCTCTATATAATAAAAATGAAATGGTCTGTGTTCGTATCCGCATAACTCATAAACGGTTGTATGAATTTTCTTCATTCCTTCAGCAGATATGTTCCGACGGATTTATATGACATTTTGTCATGCAAAAATCACGAGTAAGGTGGTGTAAAACGTGAATATGACCCACCATATATATATGAACCACCCTCAATTTGAGACATTATTATTATTGATAAGTTTTATCATGTAAAAGTTATATGATCTTTAAGAGAATGCTTCACACATGCCTCAACGTGAAAATCGCATTAAAATTCAATTCAAACATGAAAACACACTTGAAAATGTTTTTGCCTTTCTCGTATACTAAGTATACGTAAAGGCTATATGATCGCTCCAAAAACAAACTTTTTATAGAAGGCCCGGAGACCCATAGTGTTATATACCAATCGACTCAGTTCAACGAATTGAGGTGATGTCTGTGTGTGTGTGTGTGTGTGTGTGTGTATGTGTGCGTATGTGTGTGTGTGCGCAAAACCACTCAAAAAATGTCACTCATTTTTCGGGCACTTATCCTCAACCGATTTGCTCGCAACAAGTTGCATTCGACGCAGAATCCTGTCCCATTGTTTCCTATTTGAAATTGGCTAGATCGGAGAATGGGATCAGAAGTTATGGCCAAAATACAAATTCATACAAAAAAAACGCGTAAAAAATGTCACTCATTTTTCGGGCACTTATCCTTAACCGATTTGCTCGCAACAAATTGCATTCGACGCAGAATCTTGTCCCATTGTTTCCTATTTGAAATTGGCTAGATCGGACTATGGGATCAGAAGTTATGACCAAAATACAAATTCATACAAAAAAAACGCGTAAAAAATGTCACTCATTTTTCGGGCACTTATCCTTAACCGATTTGCTCGCAACAAGTTGCATTCAACGCAGAATCCTTTCCCATTGTTTCCTATTTGAAATTGGCCAGATCGGACTATGGGATCGAGAGTTATGGCCAAAATACAAATTCATACAAAAAAATCGCGTAAAAAATGTCACTCATTTTTCGGGCACTTATCCTCAACCGATTTGCTGAAAATTGGCCATATCGGACTATGGGATCGAAAATTATACCATTTTTTATGGAAAAATCGCTAAAAAAAACTCACTCATTTTTCAGGCACTTTTCCTCAACCGATTTACTCGCATTAAATTACAATCGACGCGGAGTGTCTCATATTTTCTTATTAAAAATTGGCCAGATCGGACTATGGGCTTAGATGTTCTGGTCAAATTACTATTTATTGCGAAAAAGAGTTCAAAAAAGTCTATCTCACTTTTTTAGCACTTAGACTTCATATATTCCCCAAGCAACACAAGTTTAACAAATCTGGTTGCAGTAACCATATTGTGATTGAATCCGGTCATATATAAGTTAATGTGATTGATGTGCAATATGTGTGCTTCTCAGGTCGCTCGCAACAGATTGCATTCGACGCAGAATCTTGTCCAATTGTTTCCTATAGAAACTTGGCCGGATCGTACAATTGGGTCAAAAGTTATGGCGAAAATACTAATTTTAAAACTACAAAATAAAATGCCATTTTTGCTCTTATGCTCATCCGATTTGTTTGCAACAAATTGCGTTTGGCGAGAATTTTTTTTATGCATATAAACAAATATAAAAAAAACACTCGGCATCGTTTAAAACGGAAGCATTTTTTCTCGCGTGTGACATTTTGTCTTGTGCAAATTTTGAAAATTGTTGGTGTACAAATATTAACTTCCGCGGGTAAGAATGGTCGACTTAACCCAACTTAACCTACACCCCCGAGGGAGACCATACGGCCCTGAAGGCGTCCGTTAGCCGATCGTGTTTTCTTCGGATCAATGAGATAGATCGTAATAGCTGACAATAGTGCTCAAGTGAAAATGGTAGCAGCTCACTGGTCGGTGGGAAACTGGTAACCAGTGCCGCAGGCATCGCTGGAGATCTTTCAGGATTACCACCTCTCGGAAGCGAAGAGCTGCCAAGTCTTTAAATTGTGGGTAAAGTAGTCAGCCTGTGAAAATTATTTTGAGCTTTTTAGTGGAATATTTTCACTTGTCATAAGACGATTTTGTACGGTCCCATTTGGTTCCAACACTTGATTGTGCCTTGACAGATGCGTGTTTCGACCTCAGCGGTGGGGTCGTCTTCGGCGTCTCGAAGTCGAGTCAAGTACGAGACACTGAAGACGGCTTTACTGTTAGGGTCGAGGTACGTATCTGTTGGGGTACAGTTGAGTGGTGGAATTGAGTGGGATTGTGCAGACTCGTCTTATGACAAGTGAAGTTTTTATTGTTAATTCATTACCTTATTATAATTAATATTTTCAGAATATTTATTGATTTTATTATTCTTATCATATTCTTTACATTTGTTTCATTCCTATTTTTTAACACATAATGTCCATCACCTCTAATATAGTAATTTCAATTTTATTAAATTTCTTTCAAGTGTATATGAATTAAACTCTTTGAGCTCAAATAGCAAATTATATGGAATATTTTCATCATATGGCAGTGTATTCAACAGTATTTTCATAATATAAACTGTATATTGTGTACAACAGCTAAAGGGTTATTTTTTACCAACGGAAATATCCAAACTCATTGTCTCCGTATTGGTTATCATATATTACATACATCGTAACGTTTTATTCAATTATTTTACTTTTTATAATCGTTTTACTCCTTCTAAACATGTTTATAATATTCGTAATACTTATTACGAGACTCCCTATGTATAAATATTTTGTTGTTATAGGAATACATTTAATTTGTGATTATTAAATTACATTTATGAAATCGAACCCTACCATACAAAATAACTTTTTTTCGGGTTTCCGTTTTGACTTATGGAGGTTCGACTACTTTGTCGGGCCGGTTGACACCAATAAAAATATTCAATGATTACGATACCAGAGCCACCATTTTTCAGAACCTACTTTTTTTTCTAGTGATCCCATAGTACACGTAAAAAAATTTAATGTTGTTTATTATTAATATTTCTAATACTTTTTTGCCGAAGCAGGCGCTTAATGACATGTATAAGAAAAAACTTATACATCGCATTGGTCACATACATTCGGAAACTTATACTTTTCATTAACTTATGAATGTTATAAGCTTTTTGATATGGGATCAAGCATTAGGTGGCATAATGAAGAGTATAAGTATTTTCGAATGGTTTTTTGCCATAACATATAAGGTTATTTTTTTACGTATAGAATTACCTTTTTTCAGAACCAGCTGAACAAAATGTCAGATGACAGCAAGCTTCGGTTAACAAAGCAAACCCTGCCGTACAAAACATGTAAAGTAAATAATATATGGTATGGGTTCTTTGACACTGTAGCAAAGGGTTTGTAGTATGTAGTAAACGTAGTATGATTCACCTGTGATTTTTAGCTCGTAATTTATTGATATTTTTTTAATGTATTAATCTATTACAGATTAAATGTCTTCTGTTATAGCCTATTCAGAGCACGATTTTACTCACATGATGAAGAGTAGCTTGATATCAAGGATTGCTCATCGTATTTTCATTTCATATGAAATTTATCACTCTAAATGCCTCGTAAATGCTTGTAATATGAATATACCATTATTGAGTTGAAAAGCATTTGTGATCAATAAGAATCACTACATGAAAACTTTCGTTGCATTTCATCAGTGCTTAATAAAACTTAGCAAAACTCCAACCATATTACCTCGATTTAATTGATCATTTCTAACTTTCAAATACTTTTCTGACATAAAAAAGACAGGAAGAAAACAAACAAATAAAAACAAATAATGTAATAATGTTTCATCATATACATATTTATTTTGCTTCATCAAATGATTTGTAACATTCGTATTTTTTTTTTCATGACATATATTTTATTGTGAAATCAAATATATGGCCAACAATCAAACTCATTCGAATGGCTATATGATATTTTGCTCGCAAATCTATTAAGAACATTATATTGTAAATATGCATTATCATTATTTTATACTCATTACATTGGTTATTATCATGCATATATTTCATTTTAGTTATAATACATATGCTATATTATTTTTATGCCATCAGGGATATTTTTTTCAGATCAGGCCCAAGGTCCAGGGATAACGGTATTCATCAGCCGAAACACCACCTTATTTCCTCTACAATATTACTGATTTGACTGTAAATATATGAAATGGGACTGGGAGGGTGCATCAGGGCATCAATGAAGTTACAATTGGACAATGAAGTGGTAGCCAATCGGAGTCAAGGAAGGAAAGTATCAGTCGTTCGCGTCTATTACTTTTATCTCCAACAGTTGTTAACCAGTTGACGCGCCCTTCTTCAAACAAACCATCCCGTGGAAAGCTTAACAAGAATTGCAAATTTCATTATTATTTTTGTTGGATCATTTTGCTGGAAGGAGATTCTTATTTTCCTGTGGGTTTAGTGTAAGTGTCTCTGCTTACAGGTCCACCACCCCCATTTTTGGCCTTTCATACAGCAATATGTTGAATTCAAAATTATATTGAAATTTGACCTTACTGTTAAGTGGAACCGCATGCAGAGCAAGACTCCAGCCAGGATGGTGGCTAACTACATACATACATACATACATAAACAAATATGAAAAATAAGACCAATCCACATATTTCTTCCAAATTTTTTCAAACCTTTTGAACGAACGAGAAAGGCACCATCACCGCTAGGTGGATTAATCTGGGTTTTTAATGGAAAAATCACTAAAAAAAACTCACGCATTTTTCAGGCACATTTCCTCAACCAATTTGCTCGCATTAAATTGCATTCGACGTAGAATGTCTCATTGTTTCTCATTGAAAATTGGCCAGATCGGACTATGGGCTTAGAAGTTATGGTCAAATTACTATTTATTGTGAAGAAGAGTTCAAAAAAGTCTAGCTCACTTTTTTAGCACTTAGACTTCATCTATTCCCCAAGCAACACAAGTTCAACAAATCTGGTTGCAGTAACCATATTGTGACTGAATCCGGTCATATATAGGTTACAGTGATTGATGTGCAATATGTGTGATTCTCAGGTCGCTCGCAACAGATTGCATTCGACGCAGAATCTTGTCCCATTGTGCCCTATAGAAACTTGGTGGAATCGTACAATTGGGTCAGAAGTTATGGCGAAAATACTAATTTTAAAACTACAAAATAAAGTGCCATTTTTTGCTCTTATGCTCATCCGATTTGTTTGCAACAAGTTGCGTTTGGCGAGAAATTTTGTTATGCCTATTAACAAATATGATAAATAAGACCAATCCACATATTGGTGTTAATTTAAATTTTTCAATACCTTTTGAACGAACGAGAAAGGCACCATCACCGCTAGGTGGATTAATCTTGGTTTTTTTTTGTAAATTAGAATTATTATAAGCTTTAAAGTTTATAAATAAGGTTTTAACACAAAACAACAACAGAAAACGTACAGGTCAAAAATGCATCCAATCAAATCAATCAAAAGATGTATTATAATTGAATATTGTGCATACATGTTTGTACTGAATTTATCATAGAACTTTTTTTTACAAAACCATTCTCTATGGGCAATATGGGTATTAGAGTGATTCAAATTTTGACTTTTTCGCTCCTCTATGCTTAAACGATGACATTTGATGTTTAATTAATCCTCCTAAATTTTTAGCTAATTTGGATGTAACTAGACTGAGCACGCGCAGATGTAAAGATAAAATGAAATGTAAATTTCTATAATTTATCACGCTCCAATTATGTGCATGATATTTGATATAAATGTATATGATTCGTTCGAACAGATTATACCTAAGTTTTCCAGATCCTGCATTAATGAAGTTTAAATAGATCTCTTGATTCCTTGTTCCATATTCTGTTCAATTTAGATTGGCTTGAATAAGAAGAGAACGCCCAAAACATCCTAAATCTGGTAATAAATTCTTGAAAATTGTCACTTCAAAACTCCTGTGTTAGCCTCATGATATACAAATGCAAAAATCACAACTAATAAAACCTATTCGTCATTAGTTCGGAATGTTTATTTCAGTTCAAGGAAGAAAATATATAAAACGTGTCAAAAATCATATAGAATATTAAAATGTAACGAACATGGAAAATAAGAATAGGTATATTCATTCATTTCATTTATTTAGTTAACATCTAAACAGATAACACTGAATCAACAATTTGACGCCACAATGCACGGTTCGAGGCCGCATCTCTCCATCCTCGGATACGCCCCACGCTGGCCAAGTCGTTTTGCACCTGGTTTGCCCATCTCGCTCGCTGCGCTCCACGCCGTCTCGTACCTACCGGATCGGAAGCGAACATCATCTTTGCAGGGTTGCTGTCCGGCATTCTTGCAACATGTCCTGCCCATCGTACCCTTCCGGCTTTAGCTACCTTCTGGATACTGGGTTCGCCGTTGAGTTGGGCGAGCTCATGGTTCACACACCGCCACACACCGTCTTCTTGCACACCGCCAAAGATGGTCCTAAGCACCCGTCTCTCGAATACTCCGAGTGCTTGCAAGTCCTCCTCGAGCATTGTCCATGTTTCATGTCCGTAGAGGACAACCGGTCTTATAAGCGTCTTGTACATGACACATTTGGTGCGATGTCTTTTCGACCGCAGTTTCTTCTGGAGGGCGTAGTAGGCCCGACTTCCACAGATGATGCGCCTTCGTATTTCACGACTAACGTTGTTGTCAGCCGTTAGCAAGGATCCGAGGTAGACGAATTCCTCGACCACCTCGAAGGTATCCCCGTCTATCGTAACACTGCTTCCCAGGTGGGCCCTGTCGCGCTCGGTTCCGCCCACAAGCATGTACTTTGTCTTTGACGCATTCACCACCAGTCCAACTTTTGTTGCTTCACGTTTCAGGCGGGTATACAGTTCTGCCACCTTTGCAAATGTTCGGCCGACAATGTCCATGTCATCCGCGAAGCAAATAAATTGACTGGATCTGTTGAAAATCGTACCCCGGCTGTTACACCCAGCTCTCCGCATGACACCTTCTAGCGCAATGATGAACAACAGGCACGAAAGTCCATCACCTTGTCTTAGTCCCCGGCGCGATTCAAACGAACTGGAGTGTTCGCCCGAAATCTTCACACAGTTTTGCACACCATCCACCGTTGCTTTGATCAGTCTGGTAAGCTTCCCAGGGAAGCTGTTCTCGTCCATAAT
This sequence comes from Armigeres subalbatus, assembly GCF_024139115.2. Taxonomy (NCBI): domain Eukaryota; kingdom Metazoa; phylum Arthropoda; class Insecta; order Diptera; family Culicidae; genus Armigeres; species Armigeres subalbatus. The sequence continues at coordinate 257,373,614 of NC_085141.1, forward strand.
TTCCCATAGCTCTACGCGGTCTATACTGTCGTATGCCGCCTTGAAATCAACGAACAGATGGTGCGTTGGGACCTGGTATTCACGGCATTTTTGAAGGATTTGCCGTACAGTAAAGATCTGGTCCGTTGTCGAGCGGCCGTCAACGAAGCCGGCTTGATTTCACTAATGGTGACAGACGACGGAAGATGATCTGGGATATCACTTTGTAGGCGGCATTAAGGATGGTGATCGCTCGAAAGTTCTCACACTCCAGTTTGTCGCCTTTCTTGTAGATGGGGCATATAACTCCTTCCTTCCACTCCTTCGGTAGCTGTTCGGTTTCCCAGATTCTGACTATCAGTTTGTGCAGGCAAGTGGCCAGCTTTTCCGGGCCCATCTTGATGAGCTCAGCTCCGATACCATCCTTACCAGCTGCTTTATTGGTCTTTAGCTGTTGAATGGCATCCTTAACTTCCCTCAAGGTGGGGGCTGGTTGGCTTCCATCGTCCGCTGAACTGACGTAGTCATCTCCTCCGCTGCCTTGACTTTCACTGCCTGTACTCTCCGCGCCATTCAGATGTTCCTCGTAGTGCTGCTTCCACCTTTCGATCACCACACGTTCGTCCGTCAAGATGCTCCCATCCTTATCCCGGCACATTTTGGCTCGCGCCACGAAGCCTTTGCGGGATGCGTTGAGCTTCTGATAGAACTTGCGTGCATCTTGCGAACGGCACAGCTGTTCCATCTCCTCGCACTCCGCTTCTTCCAGGTGGCGTTTCTTCTCCTGAAAAAGGCGGGTCTGCTGTCTCCGCTTCCGTCTATAACGTTCCACGTTCTGCCGGGTACCTTGCTGCAGCGCGACCGCCCGCGCTGCGTCCTTCTCCTCCAAAATCTGTCTGCACTCTTCGTCGAACCAATCGTTCCGTCGACTTCGACCCATATACCCGACGTTGTTCTCCGCTGCGTCGTTAATGGCTGCTTTGACTGTATTCCAGCAGTCCTCAAGAGGGGCCCCATCGAGCTCACCCTCTTCCGGCAACGCTGCCTCGAGATGCTGCGCGTATGCAGTAGCGACATCAAGTTGCTTCAGTCGCTCTAGGTCGTACCGCGGCGGTCGTCGGTACCGAACATTGTTGATGACGGATAGTTTTGGGTGCAGTTTAACCATCACCAGATAGTGGTCAGAGTCGATGTTAGCGCCACGATATGTCCTGACGTCGATAATGTCGGAGAAGTGCCATCCATCAATCAGAACGTGGTCGATTTGTGATTCTGTCTGCAGTGGCAATCTCCAGGTGTACCGATACGGGAGGCTGTGTTGGAAGTAGGTGCTGCGAATGGCCATATTCTTGGAGGCGGCGAAATCAATTAGTCGTAGGCCGTTTTCGTTCGTCAGCCGGTGAGCGCCGAACTTTCCAATAGTCGGTCTAAACTCCTCCTCTTGGCCAACCTGAGCGTTCAAATCTCCTATGATGGTTTTGACGTCGTGGCTTGGGCAGCTGTCGTACTCACGTTCCAGCTGCGCGTAGAATGCGTCCTTATCATCATCAGTGCTTCCGGAGTGTGGGCTATGGACGTTGATTATGCTGAAGTTGAAGGACCGGCCTTTGATCCTCAACCTGCACATTCTTTCATTGATCGGCCACCACCCGATCACACGCCTTTGCATATCGCCCATCACTATGAAAGCTGTTCCCAGCTCGTGTGTGTTGCCGCAGCTCTGGTAGATGGTATGGTTACCTCTAAACGTTCGCACCATTGATCCCTTCCAACAAACCTCCTGCAGCGCTACGATGCCGAATCCACGGTCCTTGAGCACATCGGCGAGTATGCGTGTGCTCTCGATGAAGTTGAGAGATTTGCAGTTCCACGAACCGAGTTTCCAATCGCTAGTCCCTTTTCATCGCAGTGGTCTTCGCCGATGGTTCCGGTCCGTACTCTCTTGTTGATTGTTCGTTGCTTATGATTTTTCAAAGGCTGGCTTGCAGGGCCTGACACCAAACCCCCTAAATTTCCGGAGGACCATTCCTCCTTATTTCCGGTGGACCATGGTGCACAGTTTCACTTAGAGTCCCTCGTTGGCACTCGGACGATGATCAGCCGCCCCTAACATGGAGAACAGACGCTGTTGTGAGCCGATCCTGACATGGAGAACAGACGCTCAATAAGATTTGCACCTCCGGAGAGGAGCAAACCCCCCCTTCCCTGTCAGCATACGACCATAGTTCCCACCGGGGTTGGTTACCCGATCTTCCCTAAGGTTGCTCGTATCCCGGCCAGCACGGCGGGGAGGTAGGGATAGGAGTTCCTGGGTAAGAGGCTAAGGACCGCGAGATGGGGTCTATTTTATTCCTTCAGGTACGCGAAGTACCAATGGTACGCTTTACCCAGCATTTGCCGTGCCTATATATAAATGGATCTTATAAAATTTAAGTGATCTCAAGTTCGACGGATTGGCACCTTTTTAAAACTAAGCTTCAATCCTATAGAAACTTGGTTTTGCTTAAAATATGCTGTATGGGATATCCTAGGATTACCGTGACCATGATTTATTTTGAATTATGTACAAATGGTTTTAAAGGGTATATTAGATAGATCTCACCAGCTACACAGGGTTTTCCGTTATAATCCTCCTCCCATCCAGTTTTCATGCGAAGGATCTTGACAAAAACCTTGACATGAACCATCGTTATCATGCATTTCTCCTTTAAGCCTCATTTTCCAGAGCAACGCAGACTATTTACACTATTTTCACACCACATGCCGAATTCGTCCATTCTGAGAAACAAGGATTTTTTAACAATTTAACAAAAAAAAAACTAACGGAAATTGTTAAAAAAAAAATTTGACGGGAGCAGCAGCAGAAAATAATTTTGCGACCTATCTCAAACGCGGCACTCTTCGATTAACAACGCTGATTTAGTGCAAATATTAGTTACAAATTCGATCATACCACCATACAATTGTTGCAATATAAAACTAAATTACAATTATTGGTTTTGATCAAGGATGTCGACACAAAAATTGATTAATAAGCGATTTATACAGGAAAGCACAAACCCTTAAATTCGGAAGTTTTTCATACCGCGAAAAAATAATTTAGTTTTATTTATTAGAAATTTCGAGTGTTTTGGTGTGCCAAATATTGTTTGGTTCAGTTCTAACTTTAGAACTTCTAACGAGAGAATCGCGAGTAGCCAAACAGTCAAAATGCATGTGCTCTGTTTAGCAGAAATTTTCATTATTACGTGTTTGAACGTACTATTATTAGGAATGCCAGTTGGTTCTAAAGAGCCACGAACGGGAAACAGTTCTTTAAAATCTGCTTAGCTGAAACTGTAGTTAGCAAATTAGTACGTGTTTGAACGTACCTTCACCAGTTCAACATAGAAATTAACATTGCAGTACACATTAGATATAGCATAGGTACATTAATTTCACCTGTTAATCTATATCTATATCTCTGTTCACCCCACTCAACAAAAATAAATTTCTTTCCGTGGTAATTGCGGAGAATCAGAGTACCAACAATAACCATGCACTAGTCTTTCCTTCCTCTCTGTAGAACTCGGTTGATTCCGCTGTCGATTAACAGTTGAGAGTTGCTGAAACGTGCTCTCCGAGAATCAGCGCGGTAACCCCAACCACTTTACACTTGGGTCGAGGTTCAATTTACACAACTTCTGATCGATCATGGAGTAGCAACCATTGGTATGAACAGTTACTCTATTCTGAGTCAATTCAGGCTTAACGCTGTGCAAAATAAATCAAAAAATTAAAGAACTCCATATGCTAACAATGAACAAATAATAAATAAATGTATACAACATACTACTTGTAACAAACCTGTATATGCTATAAAGTTGCCAGAAACTTTCACTTCATACAAATGCAAAGGTAATCACTCAAAGTCACCCGACACTGTTGAATCCTTTTTCACTTCCTGCGCTAATTGACTTCAATCATAGACAGGACAAAGTTTAATTAAACAATGGCGACCGCAATGGAAACAGCTGTTTGTTGGGGAAAAATAATTCTTCCATTAAACGTTCCCGCTGTCCATACTTATGTAATATCTAAACAGTATACCATAAACCAGCTGATTCCAGTGCCATCAAAACACTAGAACTGAATGATGTATTTAACCAGTACCTCACACCACTTGACACCACAAGTTCACCTAATCCTCTGGTAGTGTACCACTAAAATGCGTTTAATAATATAGCTCAAAGGCAAATGTTTACAATACAGCCCGACGATGCAAACATGGATATTTTGCGCAAACAAGCTAGGAATCACTTCTCACACTGAAGTAGTTTTCCCCTGACCGCTCAAAACCACCGCCAGCTGGACGAACGCCCCGAATTGAATTATTCCACTGCTGCCTCTAGCTCACAGGGAAAAGCTGAGCCTGCATCCCCTGATAAACGGTTGCGGAAAACGCGCGGGCGGAAAGCAAAAGTAGCTTTGCAGAGGCAACCCTGCAGGCACAGTCTACCAGCACAGTGTACCGCGGAGCCTTCGCCTGTCGAAAACACGTGCAACGCATTCGAACGACTTGCTATGCACTGAACTACGCTACCCCAGCTCGGAAGCGGAAAGCTCTAACTCTACTAGGTATGATGTGGCCGTACTTGAGGGAGGGCCTTGGTATCAACGAAATAACGTGGACCAATGCAATGATGGATTTGAATCTTTGTTTATGATTCTTGCTCATTTTTGATTTCAACATGGAATGTAACACCAATTGACTGATTATAACCTGTACTGCACAATAAAGCTGCGTTCGTGCAGCCTTATTATGCTTTAAATTGATTTTTACTGTAATTCATATTTTTGTTGTAAGCCTAAAGTTTATTGAGTTTCCTCAAGGAGACTACTAAACATGAGATATACATTATATCAGTGCGCTCGTGGAAAAGAAACGCCTCGACGATGGTGAAGATATCGGCCCTGAGAAAAATAAAAAGGCAATCTGTTTCACCCCCATCATAGCAACTCTACGCACATCCTCAACTTTCGTGGGCGCTCGGCCCGAGCATCATAAACATGGTACCGAGGTTTAGCCGAAATTTTACGAGCATAGAAAAACATATGACCCGGCAAACCGACGAAGATAAACCCGGCGAAGCTCTACGACCCGCTACCGCTGACTGGTTTCATGGAACAACATCGCCACCGACCGAGCGGCGCGGCGGCGTGAATACACGAAAGGATCAACACACGACCCAAATGGGCCCGGGGTGCGAAGAAGGGGGAAAATAATGAATGAAAATTTTCTCGGATTTACTTTAGTTATTCCAAACCTCTTCGGTCGCTTCCAAATGTGTGGTAGGGAGCGGTTGGGTGAATTTCAACCAATGCCCACCGGGTAGCTTTCGTTCAGCTGTGGGTGAGTGGGAGATAAAGTAGCTTTGTTCCTCACAGTGTGAGGCGAAGCAGTGGAAAATGCAGATGGAGACGCGGGGTTGTTTTTGTGATTGGCTTGAGAGAATGCATGTGCTTTTCGCGCGATTGACGTGCTGATATCTAAAGGTCAAACAATACAAAACATAGATTAGAAAATGAGATACACAAAGTTATTTCATATCATGTTTGCGTGCTAAATGCAAGTTTTGTGTTTATTTTTGTCACAGAATCCTAAATATTTCTGAAATTCTATATTAGGACATATCTATGAGGCTGAAAAGTTTGATATTTTAGAATACCGTCGTCGGGGTGACAATGGGTCAAATGGGGGTGAGAATGGGTCACTGTTAAACTTCTTAGAATGCTTGTAGATTGGATTGAATGTATCTGAGGGCAAGAAGACTAAAATATAAGGGACTTTTTTAAACGATTTTGCTTTACGAGCTCCAGGCTGCCGGTGAGAGCGAGGACCCATTCTCACCCCCAGACCCTTTGCCACCCCCGATGGCGGTACAAAACTTCTACTTGATATAACAAATGTTATGCATTATGGACTTGCTACATAAAAAAGATATTTAGAATTCATTCTCTAACTTAACTTTTATTTCAAGTAAGGTACACCAGGGCAAGTTGAAATGCGGGGTAAGTTGAAACGGAAGCTGTAATTCAGAGCAGAAATGACCGAATGTTTTTTTTAATTAACTACTCCCCTAAACGAACCTTCTGACTGTCGTTCCCTTGAAGATTGCAGCTACCAAAAGCACTCCCTGCCGTTGTTTAGCCAATAAAATAAGTCACAACATATTGCTTGGAAGACTTTTTTCATCAAATTTCCACAGTAGGTAATCATTCAATTAACGATTATGACAAATCAATGGAATACCAGTAGGTACCGTGGAGGTATCATATTCTGTGCATTTAAGAAAATTTTGAAATAAAATCGTTGTTATCGAGGAACCATAATGATTTATGAATACCTTTATGAACACTCAGAATAATAAACCCATCAACTATACGTGAAAAATCACGTAACCACTAAATTTCACTGACACCATTTATTTCACCTGACACCTATAAAACGTAATGGTGTATAGTGAACATTAAATACAATTTCTTGAAATTCGCCAAAATAAACGGTACGATTTACGTGAATTTCATGTCTTTAAAACATTGGCTGGGAACTCACTCAGCTGTCAGAATCGACCATCAAAACATTTGCAAGTCAGTGTTGTGTACAAAATAATTTTCCTAAGGGTTACGCGAAATCAGTTCCTCATAAGGTTAGTACTATTTTCTTATTATATATCCGTTGTGTAATGATGTTTTCATATACTTTTGCAGCAGAATCATCGGTCATGTGCAAATCCGCCATATAAACTGCTCAAGTTCTCAACTGCTTCCCCCGTTTTCGGATCCGTTTCCCGGTCAACAAAAAAAATCAACCAAACGGAAATATTTGACCGAGTTTTTTACTATACATCTCAAATTCATCAAAATGTTTCAAATTATTATAAATATATCAAATAAAACCTTGAAGGTCATGAAGCAGTCACGTAACCTTCATGTGGGATATTGGTGACATTCGATTGAGTGGAACTGAGTTCCTGCACCTTTGAATCACTTAATTGTTACGTGAAAAATGCTGTGGAAAAAATCCACGTATGGTTTCACGTAGCTAAAACGTGACAATTATTTTGGTTGTAGTTATGTAACTACCCGATCAGGAATGCATAACAAAATTATAACTCAATTCTATCAATTGTTGTTATTAAAAACAACGTGTGTTACAATTAGATAATTCGATAAAAATGTGTCTCCGGCCAGTTTTATTACATATCAAAATTATAACAACATTAGTAATGAATATTTTCGCAAAATAATTGCCTACATTTTTTGAAGACATTGGAAAAAAAATCGGAGTTAATCACCTTCAGTATAACTTGAACCCGCTCGATATTAATAAATAGCTGGAACAAAGTTAATTGCCTACATTATGGATGGAAATCCGGCGTGGTAGCGTACCAGATTTCTATCCTTGATGTAGGCAATTACCTTTAAAGTAGATTTTTGTACAGAAAAATTATATCAACGTTTGTTATAATGTTGATATGAAGGTATCAACCTCTGTTTTAATTATGTTACGGCTAGAGATATTTTTGATATAATTTTTGTTATTTTAACCAGCAAAATTTATAACACATTTTGTTACAATATTTTTTTGTAATAAATAACTCCCCTTGTTATAATTTGGTTATGCATTCTTGATCGGGTATAATCCAGGGAAGACCATGAATCATTAAAATTTTGATTAAATTGACTAAGAACATATATTATGATTCGATTTGTGGATTGCCATATGGCTCCTAATATTTTGAAATGTTCCATATTCTGCGCACAATGTTCCTAATTCTGCGCACAATAATAAACACTCAGTTTGAGTTTTTTTTTGTCTCATGAAATGGTTTTGATCATTTTACAAATATTTCAACACTTTTGTACGTTTTTAGTACCATGTATGTTTCCTAAAGTCTATCTGACTACAACGTTTTATCGTTCTTGTACGCTACACTACTAGAAATCCACACATATTTATTGGCAAAAATCCATAGATTTAACTCATGATGTATATCAACGCACACATAACCATTCTCCACGCAAACTACTAATAAAATATATATCCAGATACACTTTATGTGTGGTCTTGAATTAGCAATTATTTAATTTATGTGTGGTTCTATATCGATTATATTAGGGTGGAGCTATTGCGAAAATTTATAGCGGCGACACATATATCTCATATAGATATTTTTGGCAGTGTAAGTATACGAAAAACCGTCTACTCCAAAACGAACTTTATTATAAGACCTGGCAAATTAGACCCAAACCCAGTTGACTCAGCTGTGATGAATTGAGATGATGTCTGTGTGTGCGTGTATGTGTGTATGATGTATGTGCACAAAGGTCTTATTCATTTTTCAAGTCCATTACCCGATTGCTCGCCGTCGCCACAAGTTGCTTTCGACGATCCATTTTTTCCGTTAGATAACTTTCCAGATCGGTTATTGTGTTCATGCCAATGGTCAAGTTTATTGTTTTGTTTTGTTTACTTAAGTTCGCCATTGATGAAAAGGGCATTTTTTATTCCGATCAAATCCGATATTTATATGGAATGGAAATAAATGTAATCCAATGCGAATAATAAGACCAGTCTAACATAAATGCTAATTATGCCCAAAGTGCTATTTTCTCAAATGTTGAAATGCCAGTCCGACCTAGGAAATCTTCGAGTGGGGAATTATATCGATTTTTCAGGGAAAATTATACGTGCTAGTCACGTGATATACACATTAGATAAGATACCTCGAAGTTTAAAAAAATGCTCAGTGGAGATGTGGTGCGCAAGGCCAAGTAGCAGATATCCCTTGTCTCTTTCCGGATAATCTATCTTCTTCGCATTTTTTTCTTTTCTAGTTTTATTCCAGCATTTTGAAATATGTTTCCTTTCCAAAACAGTTGCTACGTTCAATTTGGGAACAGAAAGTAAGTTTTATGCCATATTCTGCGCAACATAAAATTCTTTCTATAAGATAGAGATTACACTCTGAAAGCCGATTTTCATCATATTAAAGCAACAAATGATCTGCTTTTGCACTTCACTTTAAAAAAAAAATGAGTCCAAATTTTTTTTTTGCTCAAATTTGAGAAAAAATTGTTTATGTGCGTTTTAGCGCTGCTGCTAATGGAGGCCATTTTTTGACATTTTCCATTTTAGTGATTTTGTTCATTAGCGATTCTTCATATTCCTGTTATCAACGCTAATTTATTGCTTTATTATCTGCCCATGACAACAATAAATTCCCAACTTTTTGATGACATGTAAGTAAATATAATAATAACAGTAAAGAAAATTTAAAAAAAATGTTTTAGTGTCAAAGTGCGCAGAATAAGGAGCCGCGCAGAATAAGGCACGCTCACGGTATATATTTTTGATTTTTTTTTCGTTTTAAATAGAAATGTGTGGTGCGGTGCAGGTTGGTTGAAAAAACGATTCAAAACGTCACCCTTACAATTAAAAATAATATGTTATTCCAGAATTCAACATTGTCCGTAAATACACGTTTCTAAGAATAAATTGAGATTTCCATCTCTCCCTTTTTATGCCTGAATGCAACACCCCTACAAAAAACAATTTCCCCTAAATAATAGAATGGAAATGGGCCATCTGCATGATCTAGTTTGGAGATTCTTAATCTACTAATTTACTAAGTGAACACCCGTTTGCAAAAATAAGTATACGGAGATAAATCAGATTTAACTAATAATTTTGTTGGATTCACCTGCTGTCAAAATGAAACAACCATCATAATAGTAGTTTCAAACAAATTTTAGTTAAATTTACCTAAAGAAATCCTAAATCTTCAACATTGAACTTTAGTTAGATTCAACCAAAATACATGGCAAAAATAAACTGATTTTTGTTTGTGCATATTTCAACCTAGAATTTGTTGTTGATTTGAACTGATATTTGTTTGTTTCTACCATATTTTTTTCTCCGTGTATTTTATGTAAAGAAGCCTGTAATCAAACAACTTTTTTTCTCCACAACCACCTGCATTTGGTCTACAGTGGGGATCCTATATTGAGAGATGTGCGAATACTTTTCCAGACGATTTAGCAACGCTGTTACCACAGACAAACAGACGTAACCGTTTGAACATTTTTTAGAAAAATCCATCGCCCAACTCCTCTACCACCATCTTGCGAGCATGTTGCACGAAACAATGTTTCGTATGACATTGTCACCAGAAGGCGCTGGAGTGAAATGTCAAACTCGAAGGATTGCGACGCTAGCGCCTCTAGTTGTGAAACGCGCAATCGATCAAATTCAAATGGGTCGTTGAAGTCATGGTCGATGGAAATTTCTCTAGTGTTACGTCTGTTTGTCTGTGCTGTTACTTTCGTAAACAAACGCTGCCAGCACTTGCAGCGGCACAAAATGTTGGAGCTCGACCATGACTTTGCGTGTGATGGCACCTTTCGATTTTGTTATCTAACGTCCAATAATGCATTATCACTGAAATAAAAGTGCAATACAACTGAACATAATACCATTCATAAACTAGACTATTTCTACTTGCCATTGTAAAACAAATTGCTTATTTGACAACACTTTGGGAGCATCGATAAATTACGTAACGCTAAGAGGGGGGGTTGCCCGAAGTGTGACAATCCATACATTTTTTTTGGATGCTTCATACAAAAAGTGTGACATGGGGGGGAGGGGGGTTGAAAATGCTCTATTTTTGCGTTACGTAATTTATGGATCTTCCCTTTTCGTACAATCTTTTTCATTACAATTGCAATACCTCTCAATCCGCAACGATATCAATGTTTATTTGGCCCAGATTCTGACATCTCTCAATGCTCGATTGGCTCAAGATGGCCTTTTGTTAAAAAAATTATTTTGAGCTTTTTAGTGGAATGTCTTCACTTGTCATAAGACGAGTTTGTACAATCCCATTCAATTTCACCACTTAATTGTATCTTGGCAGATACGTATTTCGCCCTCAACAGTAAGGTCGTCTTCAGTGTCTCGTAAGTCGAGTCAAGTACGAAACAAGTCAAGATGGCCGCTTTCGCATATCTCTGAATGTAGGGCAGGGCTGCCATAAATACAGATTTATCTGTATTATACAGATTTTTAAACATCAATACAGACTTGATACAGATTACAGATTTTATACAGATTTTTCAAATGCAATACAGATTTATACAGATTATACCGGAATCTGTCAATATACCGGAATCTAGTAATCTATAAAATTGTTGAACTTCTTGGAGTCAGAAAGCTTAAATTGTGATTCGTCATGCAGTTGAAATAATCTTAGTAATAGAATTCCAAATACATTTTGAATAGGTCACCTCAAGATAAATGTTCGAATAAGTTATTTAACATTCATCATGACAGCAATTGGTCATAATATATCATTATTAAGCGAATTGCATCCAGCATTTGCAGAAGCCGCTCTCGATAGATAACGAACAACGATAAAAGAGAGGCAAAAACCTCTTCGAATCATAACAAGCCATGAAAAAAAACTATCGCACTTGTATACAAGTTGAAAAAAAAACTGATTTTGATAGGCGACCCCCAACAAGGGGGTTTGACAAAACACGCTTTTGTCGCTCATTTTATGTTGGGGACTATATTTATTCTTTTCGCACAGCTGTGTAAAATAAGTGTAAATGCATCATCAGAGCCGGTACCCCCGCAATTGGGGCTTATTCAAAGAAATTTATCATGAATCCCCCGAATCAGTTCATTATCGTAACAGCTACCGAAAAACGTCTCTCACGGTACGCTACCTATCGAGAGTGTATACTAGAGTGGGGCGTCATGGTAATTTTTTCAAATCAATGGTTTTCCATTCTGAACAACTGTGCAGAATCTGGGACCGATTGGTTGCTTCCTCGCTTTCCGCATCGCGTTTGAAGTTTGTATGGAAATTAGTATGGGAGAATGTATATTTTTGCATTTCTACTACTAGAGGTTTCAGTTCATCGTAAACCAAACGGCACATTGCGTTAAAGTATAACCCAAAGGATGCCGAAAAACTTTTCTGAAGAAGGCACGTTGCTGGAACGTCCACGAAAAAAGTTATAACGCTTAGAAGATTGAGTATTCAAACCATATGCAAAAAATCGTTTATTTTGCCACCACTGCCGAACTACGTAGACCAATAATTTAACTGAGTGTTATTTCAAAATAATTAATCTTATAGGGCTTTAGAGCTAATGGGAGCTATCCGGAATCATTTCACAAAAAAAAATCCGACTAGAAGGAAGATGGGTTTTGCCCTTCGATAACCATAGGTTGCCCGGTAGTGCTGGCAGAAACATTAATTTCTTGCATAGGGTTTGAACAATTAATTTTCGAAACGTAATAACATTTTTTTGTTGACTTCCCAGCTACTTACCTTCTTTGGCAAAGTCTTTCGGCATCTTCCAGACTATATGCTAACGTATTGAGTCACGTGATTGATGATAAATTGAAGCCGCTAATAACAAAAATGTGAAAAAGTAAGTTTTCCCATACTAATCTCCATGTAAATTTAAAACGCGATGCGGCATGCGAGGTCGCAACTAATCGAGCTCACATTTTGCACATTTGATTGGGGTCCCAAAACGATTCAGAAAAACCTTGATCTCATTTGATCGGACGAGTTTGCGTTTTTCCATACAACTGCGCCCCACTCCAGTGTATACAGACATGATAAGTGAGAGATTTTCTCATTCTCCTTTGGATTCAAACCCTGATTGCATCATTTCTATCGTATTGGAAAGTTAGTTTGCCAGCATGATATGCTACAATTGGTAATTACCAATTTGGATTACCAACTGTTCGGTAAAAGTTTTAAAATCAACAACAAATTTACATATTAATAAATTTATCGTTTAATCTTGAGTCCTATTATTACTTAAAAATCATTTAATAGATTTTTCACTTGAAACGGTCATTTGATATTTTACGAACTAGTAAGCAGTCCAAAACCCAGCAAAATGTTCTTACTCCGACTGCAGTAATTTAAATTAACTATGTAAGGAATTTCTGAAATTATGATACCTTATATAAATAAATAGGTAAATAGAAAAAGCTGTCATCATATCTTTTATCAAATTCTGTCGAAGATCTACGTAATCGTTATCCAGATCTTTTCTTGATTAAGTTAGTGGCGTTATTACGAAGCTTCCGATTAATGCAATCTGTCGTTACTAAAGCCTAGGTCCATTCTCTAGTTGGAATTAGACAATAATTTGCCGAGGTCCGATAACAATTGAGGAGTGGAATGAATAATTTATTTTCAGAAATTATAAGGTTAAACTTGAATCTTAAATTATATATTGTGTATGCTACGAATTTTTAGACTATTGAGCAAATCGTTGCTGGCTGTTATCTTTTTCTCAATCATAGTGATCTGGCATATAAATCAGACGAAGAAGAAGAAAAGCAATTGTCAAAATACTGAGTTATAACGAACAGGCATTCAGATCTGCCCAACTATTCATTTGCAATCCTATACTGGAAACATGACCAGTAGAATGGGGAATGATCTATTTGGACAGCACCTTTATCCCAATTTTCAAAGATCCATGGATGTCGCATTTCAACGGAAGTACTTGCTTTCAGTATAAATTTATGTCAATTGTTTAAGATGCGACTGAGTAGCAAGGAACAGGGAATATTAAACCAAGTAGATTTGGTCCCTTATAATACCTAAGTATTGTCTAAGTATTTATTTTTCAAGAAAAATATTAGTTAAACCATTCTGAATACTACTAAACAATGTTCGTTCTAATATTTGTGTATGTACAAGTCATTTTTAAACTGTCCTCGATAATCGTAAATACATCGGTTTTTACCAAGGAGATTCTCCGAAGAAATCTGACTCTTAGATTCCGACCACCGCATTCCAACTCTTCCAATTGAATCCTCACTAATCACCGGAAATGCGCTTGCTCCTGCTTCCGTTGAATCTTGTATACATATTATTCTATTCAGTCCAGGATATTAGTATGTTGCGATTTAAACTGTAGTGAAAACCTAGTTCTTGAAGATAAAGTTGATGATTCGATAATAAAGTAAAGTGACAAGTAAAAATAAACAAAACAAATCCTGAAAATCGATTTTTAATCGAAGTATGCCCCTGGTTTTGAAAGGGTGAGGGATTTTTTACTGAGAAAATAATTTTCGCTCAGTAGTCTAAAGAAGTGCAAATTACTCAATACTGAGGAAAATTAACATGATCTGAAACTTAAACAATATTCTAATCATTCTAAGAGGCATCTGAGGTTCCTAAATTGATTCCTTTGCTGTTTTGGAATCTCATTGAAGATCACATTACTTATTATACGATCAGAAAGCAAAAAAATCACATAATATTATAATTGAGTTCTCCAAATTGTGCGTGATTCCGCAGTGTTCCTCCCAAAGTGTTTGTGATAGTTTTGCTGCAACTGGATTGCCACTCTATTTTATTTTACATATCCTACACAGTGACATTAGTGTTGGTGATTTTGGCTTTGGAGAAGTCAATTGTCAGACTAATTTTTGGGCATAATTTATAAAAATACGGTTTTCCTTACAAATACAGACAATACAGATTTTTATCGTCGCCAATACAGATTTACGAAAAAATCATCTGACAGCCCTGATGTAGGATCCCTAGTCTACAGTTGCGAAGCCTGTTCGTGTACGCACGATCGAAAAACCTTCTAGCATGGTCTATGCTATTGCTATTATTATACATTAGATCTTTTGGGATGCAGATGGGAACAAGATGAGGTTCGCCCTCGAAGGATCACAAGGCAAGTTTAATATTCAAAAACGAATTTAATGTTTTTTCTGTCATTGACGACGTACCATCGCTCAATATTCTTCCTCGACATCTGCGTTGCCTTGTGATGCAACTAAGGCTCAGGGTTTCTACTTTTCATTTCGATGAGACCAAAGTAGGCGTTTTTTGGGTTTAAGGAGATACTTTTTCGTTGTTTTCGGCGAGGAACATCATTACACCATTACTCTCCCTACGAACATTATTGGTAGCTGATAGGGCGCCTATTGAGCCAAACATAGTTTTCTGCAACTAAAAAATAGCTTATTCAGCTGTTGTTAAGTTGGATATTCTCTAGAGCTAGCCTTGGTAGCTAAACGAAAACCGTGCCTATTAAATGATTTTTTTTAAATAATTTGAATGCGCTTTCCTCACGTCTAATTTTTGCGAGAATCATTGTCGAACAATTTTAAAAATTGTATAGCCGCGATGGGATTTGAACAAAGACCATCAGCAATAATACCGTAGTGATGCGCTCACTCTAGTCACACCACCACGCTATCTGCATGTAGGCATTAGGTTAAATATATGTTCCCTACTACCGTTTGCAATGGTGATGACACGAAAAGGCTAGAGGATAGGAAAGACAACAAGAGAACCAACTTTTCATCGCAATCCGAGTGTGCGAAAAATGATTAGGTATCACTTATCAGACTGTTTTTTCTTTGCCGAAAAGCGATTTATCGCCGACAATTTTCGTGAGGGATTATCCTTTCCTGTGATTTAGCATTATTACAAACCCTGCTAAACCTGTTTTCACGACCATCAGAGTCACCTTAGGGTATTTATGCCCATCTTCAGCCGTTTTCTTGCTAAAAACCCGGTTCCAATACACCTTAATTCTGTACTGTGTACTCCCGGTTAGCACTTCGCATTTAAACAAGTTTTATTCGCTAAGAAAAAGAAGATCATACTTGATCTGAATCGAAAGTAATTTGGAGAAGTCTACAATATACTTGGAGCTTTCATTAGATGCAAAGGCCGGCAGGTTGAGGCATTGGCAATGTTTTAGAAAAGTTTCTTCAAAGCAGGCTTTTTATAACGTGTTTACAGCAGCAACGTGAAGCTTCTTTGCACAATTGGAAACATGAAGTTTGAATATCTTCTTCGATTTAGCGATCTCTGTCATTCCGTTATCCCGAACAAAAGTTTTTTTCCGCAGGTAGCATGTTCTCTATATTGTCCAAAATATCCTTTGGAAGTGAATTGATTGAGGGTCACACATTTGGCTAACAAACTCGACCGACAATGATTCACACCAACCTGATCAGCTCAGTGTGCATTAGATGTATGAGTGGATCTTCTCTCTGGAAGAAATCTTAAAACAAAAGCATTGAATTACTGATACAGTATCTGTTTAACTGATAATAGTATCTGTTTAACTTTATCAAAGTTCTTCAATTCAAATTCTACGTAACAAGTTTGGTAAGTTAACTGAAAAAATATTCGGTTTAATAGCAGATAATGAGGATTCCAGCAAACATTGGACAAATATGCGTATGATGCCAGGGAAATCGAGACAATTTCCAATCTGAAAATTGCCTAAACCGGCACCCTCAGCATGGTCTTGCTTTGTAGCCGCGCGTCTTACCGCACGGCTAAGGAGGGCCCATAAGAAGGGAAGGATGGTTACACCTACTTAAGAAAGATGCAGAGAACTCTACGAGACGAGATCTCTCATAGGTGCCACGGGGGATTTTGGAATTCTTAGTGTGAAAGGTTATGACAGCTGGAAACGTTTTGGTAGAACGTGAAACACAGGTAGAACTATGATCGAAATCCAAAGTAGGAAAGGGATGAGCCTGGAATTGCACCCAGGACCTCCTCCTGAACCACCGAGCTCGTCTCAGATTCTTTGTCTTAGAAATTTTCTACAAAAAAATATAAAGTTATAATATTTGAGTTTTAACAGAACTTTGAAATTATGACGCTTTTTGACTGAGCTCAACTGAGGCGACAATTAGTGCTCGTAAAAAGCAGGATACTGAGCTTATTATTCCCGAAAAGCTTTCTGATTAGCAGACTTGAACTGCATTATATATGAACTATATATAATAATCTCTGACTTTAGTGACTTTTGGATGTAAATAGTGACTTTTTAGTGACTAGACTCAAAATAGTGTCCTAGTCACTAAAAAGTGACTTGCTAGCAGCCCTGCAACTTGCCCGGATGAACTTTAGATGGATAATATGAGGGAGAAACTTTATAAAGTATACTAAGCTTTTTTTAGCTTGATAAACTATTAAAACCATTGACGTAACTAGTTTAGATACCTACACGGAAGAAAAAAAGTACCCAAAATTGAGTATTTTTAAACTTACTTTTGAGCTATTTTTTCTCTTCTCTTTCATCCACTCTTTCTTTTTTTGTCAAAAACAAAAGAGCCAAACAATCCAACGACGCCAGTTCAATACGGGAAGCCAATTTTGAGTTTTATTACCTGAGGTCGAAATTGAGTGAATTAAACTTACATTTGGGTAAATAAATTTTCCGTTGGGTACTTTTTTAACATGGGAGTAAAGGCAAACTACTTCGACCCCACTTACTCAATTTTGGCTTCCCGTACGGATGTTCGAGGTTGGGTGAATTAGACTCACTATTGGGTAGTTTATTTCTTCCGTGTAGGGAGCTATAGCCCCTCCATCTTTTTTCTTTATTTTGAATTCCTTTTTGAAAATTCTTGAACATCATTTTAACGAACGAATCAATTTGAAATTTAAATCATGTAGATATAGTTTGTTGCGTTTTTATGAGCTATAACTTATAGCCTATAAGGCATAACGGAACCGAACTTCTAACCGCCTAACTATTGCTCGTCGCTTTGATTAAAACCGCTTCGGTAGTTGTCCTCGATGCTGATACTTTAACTTTTACAGTAGACATTTACTAAATTAGGGTGTCTTTTTTAATTGGGTTAAAACCTGATGTCCGCTAGTTGGTTTAGGCCGTGCTCCAATTAGCGCACGATCGTTGTACTTCGTCGTCAGCGTTATATTATGATCTGTTTCAGCAAGTAGGCATGAAGTTGATTATTACTCAGGCTGACCATACGTACCGTATTTAACGGGACAGTCCCGTTTATAGATCTTATTGTGCTGTCCCGTCGTAATCTAAAAAAAACCCAAATTGTCCCGTATTTTCAATGATTTTAAAATATTATTCGAACGAATTCAATATTTTAGGCAGGAATCCAAGAGCAAAGAAGGAACCAATAAAAAATGTGAGATGTTTTAAACTGGGTTATAGTGTTGCCCTAGAAAAAATGCTATCTATGCCGTTATATATTTTCCGTTGACCGACTTTTCTTATGGTGTTCAACAGTTAATGACAACAGGTGTTTATCTGCTTATTCCAATTAAGCTTTGACTGATGATATTAGTGAATTAAACGGAACTGGTAACTTGCTAGGCAAGCTTTCTACAATGGTGATCGATCTTGTGCCAGGTAATGAATACCAAAGAACGAAACGCGGTGCTCAAACCGTTCTCGTTTATGTGGGAAAATCCTGACCTCGTGATAATCAATGGTTCAGCAGAACCACAGTTGAGGATAAACCTGTAAGAACTGAGTCCCTGTGGAAGGTCCCAAACGGACCGAAACGTTGGACAAGATTAAATAACAGTGTTTTGATTTTGTCAAGACTGAAAAGTCATCTCCGAACCATTTAATACATGGGTACACAAATCCGGCGGATATCTCATAGCTGTAAACTTGATCTTTAAATTGATTGGATTTTTTTATATTTCCCGCGACGAAATTGCATGAATCCCGCCTTTTTGGAAGTATATGAGACCAAAATCAGCGGGCAAGATTTCCGAGGTGTGGTGAGAAGCTACTTTTAATAAATAAAGTAGCGTCATTTAAATCAGTTTTTATAAAAAAGAACTGTAGATTAATAAGATTTGACATTTATTCTCATGTGCGTGTCCTATGAAAGGCTGAAACACATAAGGCGGAATACTCATAAGCAGTGTTGGTAAAATCACTCATAAATCTCAATCAACGAGCGCTCCCGTGCAAACGAAATCGTCTGCGATTTTAAAGGAATGCATCACGCTCAAGGAATGTAAAATAACAACATTGCCAATGACAACAACATTGTCCTATGTAAATGTTGAGACAAACTCAACTCGCAATAAGCGTTTGTCCCAAACTGCAACAGAATAGGACAATGATCGCCTGCCGTGCATTTTGAGAAGCAGTCGGTTTACGATGATGTTTTTGGTTAAATAAGTATCAGTTATCATAGTTTAGACATTAACTTAACCATCTGTTGACATGATTTGTGTTTTACTTCTGAAATATACAAGTTATCGCAGTTTGAAAAGTTCTCAACAATTACCTCTCCATGTTTGTTGCAAATAAAACGGAACGCAACAATGTCTTTATCCTCTGCAGATGAGGACAAAGAGTTATCGCTTTTCTCTTTTGTCGCTTGTTTCTTGCATTTTTCAGCGACAATTACATTCCTTGATCACGCTTGAATTTCTCATGCTAAAACGCATCATTTCACTCATTTGCCAAAAAATCATTTTGGTTTAAAAACGCATTTGAAATTAATTTGGGGGCAATTTATTGCTTGTACATAAAAGAGTGTCTAAAATTTTATGCGACAAACGTCAATTCACTGTTTTTAACGAAGGAGAACAAAAGAAAACCTACGATGATTCAAATGGATGATTCAACTCATCCATGAGTTTTTAGGTGCTGAGTTGGGTGCGTTTCAACTCACGCTTGATTTGAATCATCCATGAGTTTTGAAATTTTGAGTTTTTATCAACACTGCTCATAAGGCTGAACTCAAAAGGCTGAAATCCCGAAAGGCTGAAAGTCTCAAAAGGCTGAAAGTATCAGAAGGCTGAAATGTATCGGAAGGCTGAAATTGATGGGGTAAAATGAATCCCAACCATACGATATGTTGTACCAACATATTGAGTGGATAGTGAATAATGAATAAAGAATAGAGAATGATGAATAAAGAAGAAAGAAGAATAAAAAAATCAAGAAGAATAAAGAATACAGCATGATGAATGGAGAAGAATAAAGAATTAAGAAGAATAAAGAATGAAAAAGAATAAAGAATAAAGAAGAATAAAGAATGAAGAAGAATAAAGAATGAAGAAGAATAAAGAATGAAGAAGAATAAAGAATGAAGAAGAAAAAAGAATAAAAAATAAATAATAAAGAATAAAGAAAAAGGATAAAGATTAAAGAATAAGGAATAAGGAATAAAGAATAATATATTATTATATATTATAGAAAAAAATGCACAGAGAATAAGGAAAAAGGAAAGAAGAAGGAAGAAGACGCAAGAAGAGAGAAAGAAGACAGTAGAAGGGGGAAGGAAAAAAGACGAAAGATTGAAGAAAAAACATAGAAAAAAGAAGAAGGAAAAAGTAAGATAAAAATGGAAGAATGAATAATGATGAAGCAAGAAGAAAGAAGAAAAAAGGAAGAAAAAATGGAAGAAGGGAGAGAGAGAAGACGAAAGAAGGATAAAAGATGTAAGATTGAAGAAAAACATAGAAGAAAGAAGAAGGAAAAAGTAAGATAAAGATGGAAGAAAGAATAATGATGAAGCAAGAAGAAACAAGGAAGAAGGAAGGATAAAGATATAAGAATGTAGAAGGCAGAAAGAAGAAGGAACAAGAATGAAGAAAAAAGAAAAGGAAGAAGGAAAAAAATGAAGGAAAATGAAAGAAGAAAAAAAAGGACAAAAGTAGAAAGAAAGATGAAGAAACAAGGGACAAGGAAGAAAGAAGAAAAGAAAGAAAAAGAAAGGACGAAAGAAAGAAAAGGAAAAGGTTGACAGAAAGAAGAAAAATGAAGGAAGAAGGTAGAATAAAGAAAAGAGAAAAAGGAAGAAGAAACTAGGAAAAGAAAGAGGGTAGAGGAAGTACGACAGAAAGGGGGAAAAACAAGGTAATGAAAGAAGGAAAAGGAGGAAGAAAAAATGGAGAAAAAACAAGAAAAATGAAGAAGGAAGAAATAAGAAGAAGAAATAGGAAAAAAGAAGGAGGGATCAAGAAGGAAGAACTAAGAGGACATGTAGAACGAAGAAGCAAGAAAGAAACAGGAAGAAGGAACTAGGAAGGGTTGAAGAAGAAAGAAGGAAAAAAAATTAAAAAATGGAATAAAAAAGAAGCAAGTAGAAAGAAAGAAGGGAGAATGAAGAAAGAAGGAAGAAGAGAGAAGAATAAAGAATAAAAAATAAAAATAAAAAAGTTATCTTGGCAAGAATAAAAAACCAAATACAAGAACCAAGAACAATAAAGTCTTGTTTCTTTCTATATTACCTCAAAATTTCTTGAGCTATGTAGACTAAAAAATAAGAATTCCGTATAAAAATTGAACGACAACAAGAAGTTGCAAGAAGGTTGCGGATCATTTAAGTTTGTGCCCCTATTAACGTCCAATGTGAATTCTTCTACTAAAACTGGTTTCTCAGGATTTTTCAGCCTTTCGAGTTTCAGCCTTCTGTTAGATTTTTACTTTTTCAGCCTTATGAGTTTTTAGCCTTATGTGATTCAGCCTTTCGTGGAAGACCCCCAACCATATTCACGGAAAAAAATTGGTATTTCTTTCAATATTTTTTTTATTTTGCAGACTCATCAGACCCTAGGGTGGCTTAAATTAGTATGGAAAATACTTTTTTTTATTTTTTCGATGGGCAATTTACGATGAAGAACTATGATACTCATTCTGATCTTGAAGAATTTAATACAGAATGTTATGCTGAAAACCGCGAAAAGATTAGTGTTTGTCCGGCGAAGTTATTAGCATTTCTCTGCAGTACGATTCGAGCAAATTTGTTTCTTTTACCTTTTCTAAAGAAATAAATTCACCCATACAACACTCCAGTAAAATGCTAATATCTTTGCGTAATAAACTCTAATTCTCTCGCGGTTTTCAGCAAAATATTCTGTATTTAATTCTACGAGAACTGAATGAGTATCATAGTTCTTCATCGTAAATTGTACCGTCTAACTGCAAATCACTGTTTTTCGATGTTTCTGCATACATTTTTTCATATAGACTTCCAACGAGTTTAGCACCGCCCAAACGTTGACCGATTTGGCTGAAATTTTGTCCAAAGCATCAGGGCATCAAATAGAACAGAATAAGAGGGCGCTCCATCGAAAAAATTGAAAAAGTGTTTTTTGAGCCACCCTAGTGTCCCCTTACATAGGTTACTCATAACTCAATAAGTTTATTTTAGTTTGTTTTCTTAGTTTGTTTTTTTTTTTTGTTTTATTGTTTTTGTTATAACAGTTTGTCGTTTCGGATATGGCTAATTGTAGTGAAACAAACAATTCAGATAAATCTTTTTATTCCATACTTTGAGTCTAAAACTACAACATTGTTGTGAGGCATTTTTCTGCATAAACTAATAAGACGCACGTAGAAATACTAATCTTGTCATGGTAGCAATGTGAGATGCAATGCAATGCAATTTTGAAACAACTTAATTGGGATGAAATATAGTAAGGCTAGCTTGATCATTATGACCAAGACAATCTTGGATTATCTCCGAAATTATAATAACAACTCAAAGAGTCTACATATGTGGAATTAATTATATTCGTAGTCATTATTACGGAAAAAAACATAGATATGGCAAATAGTTACCAAGGATTAACCGAATCTGTACAAAGCATGAATCGTTGATGTTTCATCACTTAGTTGCCGCATTATATCATGTATTTTGTCATTGTATGTTTTTGTAAGCTTTTATAGTAAGCATATCTCTCAAATCATATCATATTGAGTGATATAAAACTAAGGCACTATTCGGTCCAGTTTATACCAACATGATTGCTTTGATTTAACGAGTGAATAAAAAAGATTCACATAAAAAGAAATATTTAACTTATCCATTTCTTACACTTTATTGTTATTTTTTGGTTTGAGCTGATTGTGACAGAGTATAAAATATGAGCAAAACATACATCCAATAGTACTTTCCATAGGACTAGAACTAGAATGGAAACTAAGAATATTTTTGCTCCAATTGTTTGTATACTTAAAGTTAACAACTAGAACAGGATAATTAGGCAAATAATAAAATACCTTATTACCGATTCGTGCGATTGTACTGCTGCTCGATTCGTTCCCGAAGATCGGCATTCATGAGAAGTTGCGATTCCGGCAGCCTGAGATACTGCCCGGAATAGCTTTGTGCCTGGTGCTGCATTACTACCGGTGGATGAAACGTGGTTCGATCTCGAGCCGGTGGGGACGCATTATACTCTGCAAAGTGTGAATTTTGAGATCGAGTCCATACGTTGGTTGTGGCCGATTGGGATCGTCGTGGCGTGAATTGCTGGGAGAAGATTGCCTTTGCGCAAACGCGTCTGCCTCCTTGCCACTTTCGAACGATGAATTTCATTCGTTCAATTGCCACGATGGCGGTCACAACGGCACGGAAAGTCCTTTTTCGGGGGTGATTGCCTTCTGCTTTTGAGTTCGAGATCGCAAGGCCTTGAATAGCCAAGGGAACGTTTTGAGTATTTAACAGCTGTAAAGCTTTCGCTTCGTTTTCCTCGTATGTCGTAAGCACGATCTGAAGGTACCTTTTCTGGTGAACTAAGGCTTTACGATGGCTTTCGGAGCGTAAATATTTTCCAAACAGATGGTTTGCCCGTTCTTCCAAATCGTCACGATTATAATGAGAGCTGTTTACATTATATCGCTCGAGCTCTTGTATTCTTTGTTGCAACGATCTGCGTTCTTCGCACATAAGCCGTAGGGTTTCAGCTTGTTGATGATTTTCACGTGCATTAGATTCGAGCATACGATTTAAATCCTTCAACTTAGTGAGGAATTCTTCGGGCACTGACCCACGAGCGCCTTCCGTTAACGAATTTTCCCGGCTTAGCGCTTCCACTAGTTTAACTTCATTCAGTTTTCGACGTTCTACCTCTGCTTTGAGACTACGGATGGTATCGTGCAGTTGAGCTCGTTCATGCTCAACATTCTCCAACCGAAGTCGCAACTCTTGGAATTCAAGAGAGTTTTGTCCTGTGGATCTATCCTTGCGCAAAGAACGCATTGATTCCGCTTCTTGCAAAGCGTTGATTCGTTTTTCCAAACTTTCAATCTCTTTGTGGGACAAAAGCAGCCTTTCCTGCTCGTGGTCCAACTCAACTTCTAATCGTTCCTTCTCCTTTGTAACCCTCATTAGTTCTCGCTTCACCTGTTCGCCATACTCACTCCTGTCGGCTATTTCCTTTTCGAACCTGTTGCGTTCCCTTTCCAGAACTCGTTGCAAATCTGTCGCACGCTCACGTTCCCTCGCATTCTGTGCATTCAAAAACTTAATTTCGCTCTCAAAGCGTGCAACCACCTCTGATTCGAATTCATTGCTTCGATTGAGTCTCCTAGAGGGTGATTCAAGTGGTGACTTGTTCTTCATCAATAAATAATTGTCGAACGACTTCGTTCGTTGCACTCCTTCCATTAAGGCGGACAATCGCTCATTTTTACTTTTCTCTTCCGATAGCAACTTCTGTAACGTACCCTCATTGTCTATGGCCGCCTCCAGGCGGAGTCGCATTGCTTCTATTATCTCAGCGTCCTGCATTTGAATCGCATTGCTATTGTGCTTTTCAACTTCAAGCATCTCTTTCAACTTATTACCCTTTTCGGCTTCTATGCGTAAGTTTTGTCTAAGCTCTTCAAGCAGAACAACATCCGTTGAGTGTTCTTTCGTTTTGATAACATCGTCCGCTTCATCGTCGGAATTCACATCATCGCTTTCAATGGCCTTCATTATGCTGGAATCCAACTGAGCAGAATAGTTGAGTTCTTTCTCCAGTTGCTCGGCAATCTCTTCAACCGAAAAAGGCTTCGGACTCGATGAATTGTCACTTCTTTGTAATAGTGCTTTCAGTCGTTCGACTTCAGCTTGTAACTTGCTATTACGTTCTTGTTCATCCCGGAGCTGTTGATTCACTGTTTCACTAGATTCCTGCATTTTACTCTGAATGTTGGAAAGTGCTTGGTGTAGGCTATTTCCGTCATCTCCAATCTGCTGAATGATCATTTCTTTTTCCTTGAGCAGAGATTTGACATCATCAGCCTCACGTTGACAACTAGTTAGATCTATTTTAACCCTTTCTAGCGATAGCATTTTCTCCGTCAGAAGAACCTTGGTTTCTCGCAATTCTTCCTCGATTTTTTCACAATTCTGTTTGAGAAACTGCACAAACGAAGGATTGGAAGATGAGTTGGCCGAACTTTTCGCTATTTCGTTTTTCAACCGATTGATATCCTCATTCAAAAATTTATTATCTTCGTTGAGTATTTTAATCTCTTGCATCCGATCCTTATAGCTACCTTGAAGGGCTCCCAATTCAATTTCTTTTGCATCCAAAGCCTTCAATTGTTCGAGATACTTTTCTTCATTCTTACTGTAGTTTAGGATGTCCTTCTCTAATTTCGACATCAAATCGTCCTTATGTCCGATTGTTTTGTTGAGCGATTCCACCTGCTGCTTAAGTGTATTAATCAATAGAGAATTTTTCTGTTGTTCTGATCTTAATGTTTCTGAATCTTTAGAGTATTGTGTCAGTTCGTCTTGGAGATTGTGACAAAGATTTTTCAAATCACTCATTTCTTGATCCTTACGAGTCATGTTTTCAACCAACTCTTTAAGTTCATCTTCCTTTTGCTGCAGTTTGCACGCGTCTGACTCGAGCTGATTCAGTTCACTTCTCACTTTTTCCAATTCCTCTCGGAGGTCTTTCCTCTCCTTCATCAAATCTTCATATAATTTGTTTCTAGCGGCCAATTCTACCTGTAGATCTTCCAATTTGTCAACTTTATCTTGAACTTCCCTTTGCATACGTTCTATTACTTCATTCTTTTCATTAGTTATCCTATCTAATTGCATTTTTAACGATTCTAGTTCATGTTCTAGCTTACCCTTGTCTTCCTCACTCACGTCCTCGGAAATGTCGGACAATCGTTTACCACTGCCAACTCCGACAGCCTGAGGTGCTAGCTTCTCATCATCCTCCCGAATTTCTTCGATGAACGCTGGCTCACGGAAGCGATCCCTACTTTCCGAAGAACGAGGCTCATCTAACAAGGAGAAGTTGATATGCCTCGGAATAAACTCCGGTGTACCATCGCTGCTAAGACCGGTAGAAGGAGTCGGTCGGGGGAATACGGCGGAAAAGTCCTGCAAAAATGCACCTTCGAATCCCGTCGAGAAGAAGGTTGGCTTCGGCAGCTGCGTGATGGGCTGCAAAGGTGACGCATTGCTGGTACTGGATGGAGGTTGCGTAGAACTCCGGGGGGCAGTAGATGCGGTTTGATAAGATTCTTTCGAATGGAAAAAGTTGGCAGGAGTTTCCTGAAAAAGAAAGCAAGCGTTAGTAAGTTTGGGAACTTCCAGCGTAAGGTTTGAGGTAGTTTGATCTATTAGACAGAAAGAAGATTGCTTTTATCTGTTTCGGCTAACTGTCGTTCAAATCGGTCAGTATGATATTCTAAGTGAGATTTAAATGTTATACCAGGGGCCTAATTGCGCATCTCGACGCGACAGCACTTTCGTACGACAGTTGCACGATTTGCTCGTTTCGAGTCGAGAAGCACAATGTTAATGTTGATCACTTCCAATCTAAACGAAACCAAATCTATCATTAAGAAGAAATATTGGTGACATGCCAAACTACAGTCGCATTACTGTAAAAGCGCATCTAATCTTTATTTAGGTGCTAAGCAAAAATGATCAATGTTTATCCAAACTGTGATTGAAGATGTTAATGTCAGATAAATGATATCAGCCCATATCAGATATTTTTTCTTTCCAGAATGATTTAAAGGGGAAGTGATATTGTTCCCCTCACTGATTGGCCAGTATCAGGGTGTTAAGCCGAAATGATCTTAGCTAAAAACACTATAAACAAAAATGCAAAATCTAATCCCTGAAAAAACATATCAACCGGCAACTCTGAATGCGCAACACTGCTGAAGCTGAATGAACTTTTTAAATTGGCCTAAAAGATTTTTGTGATCTAAAAAAAATGAATTTGTAATTGCGTTCACGAATGAAAATCAGGTTGCAAATTCACTTTAAACAAGTAAAAATAATTTTCAACCGTTTGTTGGTTGAAAGAACAACATTGAAAGAATAAAATGATAATAATAAGAGAAAGGTGAAAATAATTATTTAAATTATTTAAAAATTATGTATTTTGTACCTTTGTCAGTCAGTGGGGCAAGTGAAAAAATCGAACGGATTTTTTTAAATTCTCATTATTTGTATTATTCCACAGGCAACAAACACCGTTTATTGCCACTAGAAAAAGGTAACTGCGATGACGGACCGTTGTGGTACGTTAGTTTCTTCAGCAATTAGCTTAAATGTGACGTCCATAAACGGAAACCCGAAAGGTATAAAAGTGGGAATATTTGCAGGATCGCCTATCTGCTTTGAAGGGTAAGACTCCTTGTCTGGCATAGGGGAAGGAGGGGCAATATGCCCTAGCTAAGCATAGACTGCTTTTATGCCTTAGCTATAACGATTTTCATGGGAGTTTCTACCTCACGCAACAGCTAAACAATATAGCTAGCTGATGCCATATTAAAATTAGAAAAAAATCTCAATCATATTGATAATATTCACATTTCAAAAAAGTGGCGATATTTCGTTGCCGGAGAACTCATAAGGCGAACGCAGTTTTTCCTACATTCCTATCTATTATTTTGACACTTTTTTCGCCTAACCAACATAATTTCACGTCTAGATTAAGACTATCTCAAACATGGTAAATATAAGTGAATTCCCGAAAGTCGTTTTTCCCCAGGGGGGCGTTTTAGGGCATCTTCCCCTATACTAAATGTCTGGCATATACGAAATCCCATGCCAAGATTGTCCTGCAGTGCTTATTGGCCAAACACGCCGAAAACTGAAGGTCTGTTTTAAAGAACATTAAAACGATGTTGACAATGATGACGAGCTCGGTGGTCTAATGGCTACTGCTTCTGCCTTATAAGCAGGAGGTCGTGGGTTCAATCCCAGGCTCGTCCCTTTCCTACTATGTATTTCTATTTTAGTTCTTTCTGTGTTTCACGTTCTACCAAAACGATTCCTGATTAGTCTGTGATTAGTCCCAAATCAATATCTGTGGTAACGGATGAAAGTGATTCTACCTCTCATTCTCATACAATAGCCTTGGCTTGTACCACCTACGAAATTGTGCGAATTGCTCAATGCTAATGCTAAATTAAAACGATGTTGACAATGATAGATTCCATGACTCGAGTGTGGCAGCACACACTAGTGACCTGAACCACAACATAGATTGGGAGCAAGCAACGGTTATAAAAAGCGTTCGAAAGTATTCCCAATTAAATGCCTGGGAGTCTTTTTACATTGCTACCGCTGAGCAGCCGCTAATGAATAAAGATGAAGCTCCAATGTCATCACTTTTCTACTTGACGAAACAAAACATAATGTGAATGTCACCTCTTTTGACGTGTACTGTGTCAAGTACAAAAGTGTAATCGTCCCCCCTTTGTAACCAGTTGGACCACGTCCTGTAGATGGGCAGCATCGAGCCCGAAATCGGTCGACAAAAATGTAAATTTTAAAAATCCTTTTTCTTTTGTAAGAACCATAAGTGTTGTGTCTAGTCTCGCGAAAGGTACGATTTGATAAAAAATAACCCCCACTTCACAAGCTGTTAAAGCACCCGTAGAGTCCACGTCCGGTTAAAATTCATTCCAGATCCAACGAGATTGATTCCGTGTGCTATCCTTGGAAGTAGACGTCGTGAGGACGTTGTCTAGCGAGGCCAAAATATATATTGGTCTCATGCCCGGCTTCTTAAACGCGGCAAATGCTGGGAAAGCGTACCATTGGTACTTCGCGTACATGAAGGAATAAAATAGACCCCATTTTGCGGTTCTTAGCTCGAGGCGCTGGCCGGGATACGAGCAACTTTAGGGAAGATCGGAACTATGGTCGTATGCTGACAGGGAAGGGGGATTTGCTCCTCTCCGGAGATGCAAATCTGATCGAGCGTCTGTTCTCCATGTTAGGAGCGGCTCACAACAGCGTGTCCATGTTAGGGACGGAAGATCATCGTCCGAGTGCCAGCGAGGGACTCTAAACTAAACTGTGCACATCATGCTGCATCATGTCAGCATCGAGAAGGCAGCCCCTTCAACGCGATGTAGGTAGCGTAACCCTGGTAAGGGAGCCTACTGAAGATTCTACAGTTAGCAAGAAAGGCAAAAGTAGAGCAAACGGATTGATTCAACGGCAACAGATCCAGCAACAAATAAAGGACATCAATTGGAAAGTCGAATCTCGGAACGTGAGAACATTGAATGAACCCGCCGTGTTGGGCTCCTGGCTCGTGAGCTGCAGAGGGTCGGCGTGAGTGTGGTAGCAATCCAAGAAATATGATGGCCTAGAACTGCAGAACGTGGGTTCCGGGCGGTGGATCCCATCTGGATGCTGCGGATAGAGCCGCTTTTCTGCTCTCAAGCGAGTAAAGAGATATTTTGAAATCAATCACATAAGCAAAATTATTTTGCCATTTCTTGGGTGTCAAACATTTCCCGCTCTTCGAATTTCTCTTTCGATGCTTCATGAGGGCGTACAAATGCGCGAGAATCTACATGACTTTACGATGGTTTACATACATTCCTGCTCCAACCAGCTGCTGAATCTTGTGAAATTTCGTAACGAGTGCTTTTTAATTGCATTCCTACTAATTTTCAACTCGAAATATAATGTGAAAATATTTGTTACAAAGAATACAAAACTCAATCTAAGTTTATTCTTATTTTTTTCCCAAATAATAACAATACTTCTCAATATAGGATCTGAAACGAACATAACCACAATCTTCAATATTTGGCTCCGGCACAATAGAAAAGTTTGGCTTCACAACCAAATCGATTCTATTCGCACCACCCAAGATCCCATAGCGAACACTTCATTCAAGTACCACATCTACTATAGCGGCGGTGATAGAGCAGAACGAGGAGTTGGCTTCGTGGTGATCGGGAAACAGATGAAACGTGTTATCCGATGTTATGTAAGCCGATAAGCGACCCCATTTGCGTGTTGAGAATGAAGAGCAAATTATTCAACTATAGCCTGATCAGCATCTATGCCCCAACGAACGATAAGCCTGATGACGTGAAGGATGAGTTCCATGAGAGCCTTGGAAAAGGGCTACGGAGAGTGTCCAAAACACGATGTAAAGATTGTCATCGTGGATGGAAATGCGCATATCGGATAAGAAAGTTTCTTTCGCCCTGTCATTAGTACGGAAAGCCTTCATTCCGCTACCAACGATAATGGTCTGCGACTTGTAACCTTTGCTGCTGCTAGACCCGAGCAGGAGCGACGACCTCGATAACAGAAATTGATATGATTTAGCCTTGCATAAGAGGTAAAATACCAAAAAATTATATGCAGAATACGTATTTCAATACCAAACGAATAATATTTGGTTATGCATTTGGTATTTAAATTCAATTTAATAACTGAGTTTGTTATGGCTTAAGTATTGTGCATATTAGTTTTTGGTATTATTCCTTTGGTATTTTACCTCTTTATGCAGGGCTAGTTCATAACAGAGTACGGTATCAATAACAGAATTAAGTATTATTGAGACAATTTCTCCTGCTCGGGGAGGGATGGACGGTCGACTGGTCGACATCGACTCGGATCACTATTGTGTAGTTGCAAGAATTCAGAAACAACAACAACGATGCGTTTCAATATCCAACGCTTGTCAGTTGAAGGAGTTGCTGAACAGTACCACCAGAAGCTGGACGAGCGGATAGTAGATGCCACCGGATCTGGTGACGCCAACAGATTGTGGGAAAATATCCACGAAGCTGTGACTACAACAGCGCACGAAGTGTTAGGCACTGCACAGCGACGACATCGAAATGATTGGCTTGATGAAGAGTGCCAGCGAGTAACGGACGAGAAAAATGTTGCTAGTAGTCGAATGCTAGTGGCTCATACCCCTTCCAACAGAGAGCGGTACAGTGTAGCAAGGGCAGAAGAGAAACGAATCCACCGCAGAAAAAAGGCAACACGAAGAGAGTGTGATAGCTAAAGCGCAGGAGAACATGGATAGAAACGATATGCTGTGGAACCACCAACGCTGGACGAGGTTAAGAAGGCTCTAAACTAGCTGAAAACAGTAAAGCTGCTGCGAAGGACGAGATCCCGGTTGAGCTTCTCAAACACGGAAGTGAGCAGCAGCATCAATCAACCCACCAATTACAGAGGGATAACCTGAACTCGGCGTACAAAATCCTGTTGCGTATCCTGTTTAACAATCTTAGACCGCTTGATGAGTCCTTCGTCGGCGAATACCAGGCAGGATATCGTCAGGGCCGATCAACGACGGATCAGATGTTGAGCCTATAGATGATCCTTGATAAATTCCGGGAGTACAACTTGCAGACTCACCATCTGTTCATTTATTTCAAAGCAGCGTACGATTCAGTGAAGAGTAATGAGCTATGGCAGATGATGTCCGAACATGGTTTTCCGGCAAAACGTGCCTCGCTGGATGGCTCGAAATCAAGTATTCGGATTGCAGACGAAGTGTCAACTTCGTTTGTGATCTTAGACGGATTGAAGCAGGGTGATGCACTTTCGAATTTATTGATCAACATTGCACTCGAAGGCGCTATTAGTAGATCTGGCATGCAGAGGAACGGTACTATCATTACACGTTCACATATTCTCCTAGGCTTTGCGGACGACATCGACCTTATTGGAGTCGATCGCAGAGCACTAGTGGAGGCTTTATCCCACTGAAGAGGGAGACGACGAGGATAGACTTAACCATTAACTCTGCCAAGTCAAAGAACATGGTGGCAGGTAGATATAGGGGAAGACCTAGTAGTGTTGGTACAGTGGTAGATGGGGATGTGTTTGAAGTTGTTGAAGATTTTGTTTACCTTGGAACGCTTGTGACATGTGACAATGACGTTTCCCGTAAAGTGAAAAGACGTATTGCTGCTGCGAATAGGGCCTTTTACGGATTATGTAACCAGCTTAGGTCCCGCAACATGCAGACGGAAACGAAATTTGCTCTATACAAAACTCTGATTCTACCAGTGGCCCTTTATGGACATGAAGCATGGACATTAAAAGAGGTGGACCGGAGAGCTTTCGGGGTTTTCGAGCGAAAAGTGCTGCGTACAATACTTGGAGGGAAACTAGAAAATGGTGTGTGGCACAGACGCATGAATCATGAGCTGTATCAAGTATACAAAGAAGAAAATATTGTGAATCGTATAAAATACGGCAGACTTCAGTGGGCTGGTCACTTAGTGCGAATGTCGAAAGAAAGAATAGCGAAAACAATATTCAACAGAGAACCAGATAGGGGCCAGCGACTTCGTGGAAGGCCACGAACACGCTGGCTGCACGCGGTGGAATCGGACCTGGGGACCCTGAACGTTCGGGGAAACTGGAGGAACATCGCCCAAGACCGACGATTATGGAGCTCTACAATACGCCAGGCATAGGTGTATCGACGCTGTAGCCAACCAGGTATCCAGGTAGGTATAAGAAACATCGCACCATTTGAAAAAAATGACTATTTTCACCGGTGTTCCGTTGGTTTCGAATCTTCCGGAGGACCAGCACAAGATTCATTGGACTTAAAAAATGTCCTTAATAAGAGTATATATCCCATTTATCATTTTTCCGAAATCCCGTTGTCCCGTCTCAATCGGATAGTGATAGCCTTCATGTAGGTCCGTATCTTAGTCATTCGGAGTTTAGGGAAGCTACTCGGCTTACTGCGGAGACATCGACCGCAGACGAGTAGTGGCCATTGTAGTAAATATTGGATCCATCGTGGAGCACCTCAAGATCCGATTCTTCGTAAGAATCAGAGAGAGAGAGTGGCTCCTTTAGCGTTCGTACGACTCCCGCATCATACGGAGTTAAAGGCATTCATTTCCCCAAGGTACATGACACCACAGGCCCTGCGACTTCTTCTGATGTGCTGCGGATCTGCGATTGAAGGTTTTCAATGGATTGGTATGGAAAGTAGGCATTGATGGTGGAGATTAACGATCGGGCCTCCTACAATTGGCTGCTCGCGGAACTTGTTGAGATCCTCGATTGAAACGGAGAATCCTTATAGCAACTGAATGTCACACCCGTGTTGTTTAGGAAATCGTTGCATGATGAGCTAAAACCATTCTATGAAACTGTAGGATACTTAAATCTTTGAACGAGATTGGCGCCGAATAAATCGTATTAGTTATCCATTCTGGGATTTGTTTTATAGAATTATCCCTCAACATGTTAACTAACAGTGAATATTTTTCCTTAAAAACTTCAAATGGTAACTGATTCAAGATCCAAGCTCTGCCTTAAACTGCCCCAATCGCATAACTGTCCCATTCGACTTTTCATCACTTATGAGTTAACCCAATAAATAGTGTTCATTTCTGATTTATCTCCGTAAATCATAAAAAAAAACTGCGATTATGTGGAGAAAAAATATTAAGTCATGTGGATCCCATATTGAAAGAATTCACATGATCTGATTGCACAAAACTGTGTTTAATCAATCAAACTAAATCGATTCACGGTAAACTATCGAATGATGAGCAATTCAGCAAAATTTCAACAAGATCCGATGATGTTTCAATTTATAAGATTTTTTTGAAGTTTTATATAGAATATATGCGATATGGAACTCCATTGGCTATTTTCTGCCCATGATCGCATATTTGTAACATTTGCATTTTGGTTGATTTTATAAATCGTTTGTCAATCCTCCCCACAAACTCAATCATTTCCAGTTTACCTATTTTACTGTTGTGGGATTAGATGCAATAAATTGAGCTTTCTGAACGATTCACAGGCTTTTAACAAAATGAACAAAAATGCGAATGTTACAAATATGCGATTATGGGCAGTTTTCTCAGTATGTAAAAAACCGTACGGGACTGATACGTGAGTGGGGGCGTAGACAGGAAAACTAAAAAAAAGTTTAAAATGTTTTGTTTCTATTTTTTTATTTACATTTTTTTGTTCCAATGGTGAGCACGCATAACGGCAAATAAAACGAGCAAAATTGAGTTCTAATGGTGTATGAACTATGAAAACGATAAATATAGAAGCATGGTATTTATAACGGATAAGAATACTCTAAATTAGGAGCAAATGACTTTTTCTTCATTTAAATAAACAGAAGAATGTTACTTTTTTGTAATTTGTTGTCATTCAATGATTTGTTTGTACTGAAAATTCTGAGATAAAGGCAAATAGAAAGCCGATGGAAAGGCCCAAAATATATTAAATCTAAAATGACATGTGTCTTCAATTCATCGCAAACACCAAAATCACAGCTACAGTTTCAATTCAGATCAAAAGCTTATAAGTAATACTAATGAAATCGATAAGCCAAACAAATCTCAAAATAATAAACAAACATTGAAACACCTTTATCGCCAAGACGCATAAGTCGCTCCAGACCATCTATATCGCGCACGACGGAATGAGAAGATCTGAATTAGTAGCAAGTTGAGAAGTTAGGAACACAGTATAGACGGAAAACCAGACAACACTGGATAACGAAAACAAATCCACACGCAGTCGACTTACCATGGGGATGCTGTGCGACGCCGCCGGTAGGAAACCCTCGTTCTGCTCGGGCAAGCGTCGCATTACCATATCCGATTCGTCGCAATCGGTAATCGATACGATGTCGCTCAGCGTGCGGGCGTTGTCGTCTTCCTTTCCGTGGCCGGGTTGGGGCGTCGGAGGCTGGTGCTGTGGTGATTGTTGTTGTTGTTGTAGTTGACCGAGTTTCTCCCTCAATTGATCAATTTCTTCATTCTTGTCGGCCAGCATGGTTTCCATCAGGTCGGGCAGTGCCAGTTTATTGATCATATCGTTTTGAATTTTGTTCTTCAGCTGTTGGATTTCGTCACATTTGGTCTGTAGCTCCGCCTCTAGTTTCAGCTCGTACTGGCTGCGGTCGTTATCGGCCTGATTCATGGCCAGTTCTTTCTCCTGTCGTTCGATAACCTGCTGGCTGTTTTCCAAGAAATTTTTCAAACTAGTAATTTGCTTATCGCGTGTCTGGAGAGTTTCCTTTAGGTTGACCAGCTCATTCTGCAGATCGTGAACTTTGACCGTTAGGTGAGACGTTCCCTGGCGATGGAGCTCTTCCGCGCGTAGCCGTTGCTCATCCAGCTTCGATTGAAGCGTGGTAATCTTGAGTGATTGCTCTGACATTCTCTCCTGCAGCACATCACGTTCGTGTTGCAGTTCCTGTATAAATGAAACAGAAAGAGGAAAGACATATGTTAAATGTTGTAATAAATCATGAGAATGTATGGCCAATGAAATAGGAGTAAACAGTATTGTTGTGTATATACGAAAACCCTTCACGATTATTTTAAGAATAAATTTAGGTCTGGAATGATTCGGGTATTATCGAGATGTCGACTTTTCTCACCCAAGCTAACAATTCAAATGGTAGTTTTCGACATAGCTCACTCCATTCGAACCGTGATGATGATGATTTAATTACATTTATTACTTGATCTTAACACTCCCGGAAAAGTTAAAGTTAAAGATTTTTTTATTTGCGGTATTAGGCCGAAAAAATATTAAATTCTTCTCCACCCTCAATTTTTGTAATCAAACTTTAATTGAATTTCATGGAAAAATAAAAAAAAATCGACTTTCTCAGAAAATTCTTCAAGAAAAGTAATTAATTATTTAATTATTTAATTAATTAATTATTGAATTTTTTGTAAACTTTGTTTCGCGTTTTTATCTTTTAATTCATTTTTTTATGTACCACCAAACACCAAAAGGACAAAAGAAGAAATTAATATTAGCCCCGGCCCAATATAAAAAAAATAAAAGCAACCGCAAAAAATGACCGCTTTTTTAACGGCTTTTTTGCCTTTTTCTATGAAGAGAGGCATAACAGAAAGCAACGAATTCATTAATTGTTGCAGATATCTAATAATTGATGACAACAGTGACCAGAAATAAGTCACATATAGTATATTCGAGGCTAACAAAAGAAAAATTATCATTTTATAGCAGCTAATAAATTAAGACAAAACAAAAACAAATCAATCTTCCTTTGGACAATCCGAGATAATGTCCCATTAATTTGGTTTGAACCTGCCGGGATGTATCAAACAGCATGCTATTTTTAACAAGATTATCCTTATCACTTGACTGGACAACGTCTGAATAATTATTCGCTCCCTTCCTTTACTGCACAACAAGCCAGTCAGCTGCCTGTTGCCTGTGCCATTGCAACTAGCCACCTGTAGAGAAGGACATAAAAACAAAAAGCTGCTAGCTAAAAGCCCCCCCAAGGAGTTTCAATTTGTGCGACATTATCACTTACCCCAAAAGGCTCCGGGAGCTTCTTGTAGCCATTTGTGGCAGTAAACATTTATTAGTAGATTAGCACACTTTTATTGTTCAATGTTTGATAGTTGAATTGAGTTGAAACGTGCTCATCTGGAAATGCCTAACAAAGCGGATGACTGACTGAGTGTGAGAAGAGCTCTGCTGGATAATATTGAGTTGACACGTGGGACGCCAGTAGTTATCTATCGGCAATAGAAATCAGATCTGATGTACAGATTTGACGTCAACATTATTTTTATTGTTGAATGAATACCTATGAATAGATTTGTACTCAAGGATGTTATTTAATCATTTAGATATTGACTCATTTATCATAACCGACCATGTTTAGGTGGCGAAAACCAAAATTAGCAATCATTTTGAAAAGTGAAAATGAAAGATTAGTTGCGAACGCTACGGTAGCAATCAATATTGAATCACAAAATAGAATAAATTTACTTTGTAAATACGTATTAAATTTACATTTTCGATCTTTTTACTTCGTTTTGTAATACTAAGCAAATAACCGGAAAAAAAGTACAAAAGTTTCAGTACATAAAAAAATCTGTATTAAACGAAATATAGGACAAAAAAAATATTTAGCTCTTTTTAAGTGGAATGTTTTCACTGTCATAAGAAGATTTTAGTACAATTCAATTTAATATCACCACCTTGTATTACTTTTACATATATGTACATATTTCGACCTCAATTTTAAGGCCGTCTTCAGTGTCTCGTACTTGACTAGACAAGTCGACGATGCGAGTCGAGTCAAGTACGAGACACTGAAGGTCGAAATACGTATATGTAAAAGTAATACGAGGTGGTGGAATTAAATAGAATTGTACTAAACTCGTCTTATGACAGTGAAATATAGGCATCAGTTTGTTTCGGTAGTCGGTACAAAAGTATCGTACTTATATTGCGCATGCATGACATATGCCAAAATGTCCATATCTGTCAACTGCCAAAAGTTACGTCGGGTGCCGATGCGGACACCCGACCAGTGCCGGCAATATACAATTGAAAATGTATTGAACATTTATGAATCGTTGTTCCGATCTATGTCATTTCCAAAGGAATTTCTGGACAAATTTCAGAAGTAGGAAATTCTTGCAAAGATTCTCGAAGCAATTCCTAAAGAAATTAAGGAATTTATTCGGGAAATCCGTAAAGAATTGCTTTGTCCTTTGAGAAATCCTTTGAGAATGCTTCCGAAAATTCTTCAGGAGTGTATGGTTTTACTAAGAAAAAAATCAAAGGAATTCCTGGATGAACTGTCGAAGGTTTTTCTGAATAAGTTTTAGAAAGAATTTCAAATGCGATGGCTATCAGAATCACATATTGCAATGCTTGCAAAATTTCTTGAAATAATGGACTTATTATATTTCTTTTGCTTATTTCAATTATGTATAGTCGATTTGCACGCAACATGTTGAATTCAACGGAGATTATTCTGGTTCTGGTTTGTTATTTGAGAGATATTGACCCATAAGGTTATTCATCCCTAGGAGAATACAATAGCTAGGTTATAAACCATAAAGGCAGATTGTCGCTGCGATTTCTTTTGTTCTCGTTCGTTGTTTTTAGCGCGTTTATTTAACTGTACATTGAGGATACTGGTCGTAAGATTTTCATACGACAAAGCATATGAGAATGTTTCATAGGAATTGAATTATGAAAATCTTAAGATCATATTTCGGTCAAATCTATCTTTTTATTGGATATCCAACAAAACGATTCCTTGAAGCGTCGGTGGGCGTGTGGTGTGATCAGGCTTGTAAAATGTCATCTGCATGTCATTTGACTTATTTGTTCTTAACTTTTTTCAGAAGCCAAATTTACTTCATAATTTTAGATGTTCTTGAGTAGGTATATATTTTTGTCCAAGGATACATTACTCTAAATATAACATCTGAGGCTGGATAGTGAAAACTTTCCAAAATGTCACGTGTCATTTGACATAATGTCATTTGAATGACATTTTGCCTCCCACGCCTCAGATTACATATTTACAGCAATGTCTTGTTAGACAAAAATGTAGGCACATTTAAGCGCTATAAGTTCCCCATACCTCAGAAGCTGATAGCTAACTCCTGAAAAAAGTTCTGGGAAAAATATGCAAATGAATGCAAATGACATTTTACAACACTGGGTGTGATCACACGCATCATAATCACGACGTTCATGGTTCGAAACCAGGATACACTTTTTATAAACGAACTTGAAAATTTTCATTAGATTATCGTATGAAATGCATTTTATTAGTGAATCGTATGAAAATCAGATGCTGGATCATTAGGCCGAATGGTCATTAGGCCGAACGGTCGTTAGGCCGAATGGCCAATAGACCGAATGAGAACTGGGGAGTGAGAAGTGAGTAGTGCAAAGTGAGGAAGAACTTGAACTGAAGAAGAAAAAAGGAAAAAGGAGGAAGAATGAAGAAGGAAGAAATAAGAAGGAAGAAGAAAGAAAGAAAAATAAATAAGGTAGACGGGAGAAATAAGGAAGGAAACGGAAGAAAGAAGAAAGAAGGAAGAGGGAAGAAGAAAGGAGGAAGAGGGAAGAAAGAAGAGGAAGAAGAAAGGAAGAGGGAAGAAGAAAGAAGGAAGAAGGAAAAAAGGAAAAAGGAAGGTGGAAGAAGAGAAGAAGAAAGAAGGGAGAAGAAAGAAGGATGAAAAAGAAATAAGAAGAAGGAAAGAAGGAAGACGGGAGAAAGAAGTAGAAAGAAGAAAGCAGAAGGAAGAAGAAAAAAGATAGCAATACCTCCGGAAATTCTTTCACCAATTGCTCAAAAAATTCCTTGGGAAGTTCCTCCAGGAATTCCTTTGGAGGTTCCTCCAGGAATTCCTCTGGAAGTTCCTCCAGGAATTCATCCGAAAATTCCTCCAGCAGTTCCTTCAGCAACTCCTCCTGAAGTTCCTTCAGCAATTCCGCCAGAAGATTCCTTCAAGAATACCTCCGGAAGTTCCTTCAGCAATTTCCTCTGAATGTTCCTTCAGAAGAACTGCCAGAAGAAGGAACTTCCGAAGGAATTTCTGAAGGATTTTCCGGAGGAATTCATGGAGCATCTTTTGGAGGAATCCCTGGAGGAACTTCCGGAGGAATTCCTGGAGAAACTTCCGGAAGAATTCCTGGAGGAACTTTCAGAGGAATTCCTGGAGGAACTTTCGGAGGAATTCCTGAAGGAACTCCCGGAGGAATTCCTGGAGGAATTTCTGGAGGAACTTCCGGAGGAATTCTTGGAGGAACTTCCTGAGAAATTCCTGGAGGAACTTCCGGAGGAATTTCTGGAGGAACTTCCGGAGGAATTTCTGGAGGAACTTCCGGAGGAACTTCCGGAGGAATTCCTGGAGAAACTTTCGGAGGAATTCCTGAAGGAACTTCCAGAGGAATTGCTGAAGGTAGTTCCGAAGGAGTTGCTGAAGGAACTTCTGGAGGAATTGCTGAAGGAACTTGCAGAGGAATTGCTGAAGGAACTTCCAAATGAATTGCTGAAAGATCTTCCGGAGGAATTGCTGAAGGAACTTGCAGAGGAATTGCTAAATGAGCTTCCAGAAGAATTGCTGAAAGATCTTCTGGAGAAATTTCTGAAGTAATTTCAGGAGGAATTTCTGAAGGAACTTCTGGAGAAATTTCTGAAAGAACTTCCGAAAGAATTTCTGAAAGAACTTCCGAAAGAATTTCTGAAAGAACTTCCGGAGGAATTCTTAAAGGAACTTCTGGTGGAACTCCTGAAGGAACTTCCGAACGAAATGATGCAGTAAATTGCAATCGGCGTACAGGTCTATCCCGGGTCTATCAACTGGATCAAAAGGATCAACATTGATAGTAGAAATCTAAAATTAGTTTCTAATTAACTTTCGCCAAAAAATGCCGATGATTGATATGCCTCATGATATATTTCGAAGTATTCTGATATATGTCCCCAGTTAGAGCCCCGGAACCGGTTCCAGTGTGGCCATCATGCTTCCAAATTCGTTCATAAGCATCGCAAATTAGATTTCTTCACGATACGGGTATAAAAAGACGATATTGGTACGAATAACAAACATAAAAGTCAAAAATGTCCTAAATGGCCACCCGACAGACCCCACTGGGATTCCGTATAAATCCGGAACCGGTCAACCGACATGTCCAATCGATCGATCCTCTGAAACTATGATAATTTCTGGTTCATGTCTAAAACAAATCGGTCATAAATTGAATGAACTAGAGCAGCGGTT
Source organism: Armigeres subalbatus (assembly GCF_024139115.2). Classification (NCBI taxonomy): domain Eukaryota; kingdom Metazoa; phylum Arthropoda; class Insecta; order Diptera; family Culicidae; genus Armigeres; species Armigeres subalbatus. The sequence goes on from NC_085141.1 coordinate 257,414,024, forward strand.
CTCAACCTGGGGTACATGTACCCTTGGGGGTACCTTCACTGGTCTCTGGGGGTACTTGAGATAAAGATGCGTAATGGCGGATGTTGAATTATAATTGCAAAAAAACTAATTTTATGATTGACCTCGAAATTTAAAACAACTAGTACTACTTTATTCAGTCTATTTTGTTCGTTTGACTACTAGAGAGCGAAATATTTTTTTTCCTATTGAGGAAATTTGTCGCCCTGAATAACGACCACAATCATATGGTATGGGCACAGACAAACAGACATAACACTCGTGAAATTATCATCGTTCACTGATTTACTGGTTAATTTAAAAAATCATTAGTTGCCCAATTGATCACTCGTGGCGCGCGCATCGGATTTGCTCGAGATTGACGTTTGCTCACTAACGCCATCTGGTGCGTGATTTGCCCGTTGTGATTGTTGTTTGTGAAAACAACAGATGTCGTTAGTGTGTGAACGACGATAAATTTGGTGAGTGAATTTTCAATGTGTTATGTCTGTTTGTCTGTGGTATGGGTTTTGCAGAGATTCTAGAATTGCTATTCGAAAGCCTACGCCCATTGGGAAGAAGTTCATCAATTGATATATGTATTGAAAATTTATTTTCAAACGTAATAAGCATGTTCACTACATCAAAATTGCTACTTCGTAATTGGCAAAAGCTAGTTCTGTTCAGTGGACTTTGAGACACATTCTTCAAGGTTGTAGAATGTGTCTCAAACTTCACTGAACAGAAGTATGTAGTTTTTACCAATTATGTACGAAGTAGCAAGTATGATTAAGTAAACATAAACATGTTCTTGTGACAAACCAGGCGTCAATTTTAAAATACTATTAGAGAGGATTGCATCGCGCGTTTTCTTCAAAATTGAAACATCGTCACATTTGGCCACATGGATGACGGTTTTCAAAAACCTCAGGAGAACCTCAGAGGCTGCACAATAATTACGAATTCTACTAGCCACATCGGTTTGTGAGGGCAAAACAATAAGCAATCGATGTACAGGAATAAGTCTAAAAGGTTCATAATCCGATTTTGAAGAAGCTGGAATATTCGAACGCGGAAATTCCTCTAGTCCGAATATGGGTTTCAAAGTTTGTGGTCCAATGTTCGTTAATCGATGATTTAGGTAAAAGATAGAAAACTAGAAGAATTTCTACGTTCGATGGTTTCGGTTTTATCAAATTCGGATTATTTTAAGCATTGAGCTTCGTAAATGTTTTGCCTACATTAACATATTTGACTTCTCTAGGCAAAGTTACTAGCTGAAACCGAGTTTATTCTTGAAACCAGTCAACTTTAGCATGATCTGCTAAATATATATTCTCTGTATAATTTTGCTAAGGTATGGGCTGCAGGGCTTCGCATGAACGTCACAGCATTAAAATCTCTGTTTCTTAATTTAAATTCCAAGATACTCAATTCTCAAAAGTTTTATCAAAAACTTCTAACACATTCCTGAGAACAGGAAATCAAATTTCTCATAAGCTGACTCCTTGTCAGCCTTTAATAACCTGGAATTTCGATCAGAATTACAATGTTTTACTCAGAATCCCATATTTTAAAAATATTTTTAAAACTAGTTGACCCAGCAGACGTTGTCCTGCATAGTAGGCGTAAGTGCGCGTTGTGAACTGCCCAAGTAAATTCACATACGAATCTGATTGTTAGATTTTCACGATTTATTAAACCTTATGAGGTAATATCATATAAACCCGTCGGAAACGATAACGGACATATCTGCTGAAGGAATGAAGATAATCCATCCAGCCGTTTTCGAATTATACGAACACAGACCATTTCATTTTAATTATATAGAGAAAATAGAAGATATTTAATTAGCTCAAAATAAAATGGTCATAATTTCAATATCCCTCCAGATTTTTTTTTCGTCTTCGTTAGCATTACATTATTAATTGTGATGCTTCAAAGCCACGTTATTATTTTTTTTGGAATGTTGGCGTAATGAAACTCTTATGTCCAGGTAAATCGGAAAAAATATAGACCGGAATCGAACCCATCCTCCTTCCCTAAGGTATTGCATCAGAAGACTAAAAGTTTCGGGAATTATTTTATTTCAAATATCTTCATTTTTTACCCTTTCGATGTCTAAAAATTGCCAAAAATTTCATTTCGTAACGCATTCGAGTTATAATTAAATCTGAACAATTTGAATTTAACTCAATTTCATATGACTGGTAACACTAATATAGCAAAGTTTAAAATAGTGAAGTCGAAGTACGTAAATTCTTCGGAAGCCCAAAATAATTTTTTGAAGGTTCAATCGATTTGATAGAAGCCAAGCGAGAAGCGAATGCAAAATTATTACTTTCACATGCCTTCATATAAATTTTAAAAAATCCAGGGGGTACCTCAAGTTATGCAAACGTCTGAAGGGGTACCACTGAAGGAAAAGGTTGAGAACCGCTGAACTAGAGCAAAAACATCACCAACATGTTGATGCGCAAAAGAAATGGGGGGGGGGGGCGGTGTGCAAAGGTTAATGAGTATTAGTATCATGTAGTTTGTAGAAATCCGAAATATATTGAATTTAAATAAATTATAATTGATTTAAACATTAGGGTATCCATATTGCTCATTAATCCTCTTTCTAAGAGATGAAAACTCGGCATTGTTCAGTTCAGCATGTTGTTTATAATATTATTAATTAAATCATAATAGTAGTTTGTGCAACTAGTTGCAAAAAGATGATTTTTTCAGCACGAGTTGTACGTTTATCCAACGAGGCTTGCCGAGTTGGATAAATACTACGAGTGCTGAAAAAATCGAGTTTTGCAACGAGTTGCACACGCTATTTTTGCAATGACGAAAATGGGCTTTAATATGATAAATCTTTACCAAAATTGTACAATCGAATTTACTCCACATGATCATTCATGCCAATAAATTATGTTGCGGCAGAGAACAATCTTATCGTGGCAAATTGCATTGCTTGAAAAGCTATGAAGCGATTGCTTTTGGAAAATTGTGATGTTATGTCCAACAAACCATTTAATTTATTACGAGACGCTTAGAGTACACCCAGGTTTTTTTTTACGCGGTTGGAATTCATTAATTTCTCGGTTAACCAGAATTTTCACAGCTTTTAAAATACCCCCTGAATTTTCTTTGATTTTTTGTGAATTTTTTCGTGGGGTTAACTCATTGTTTTATTGACGCTGAGGGTCTTAAACGACTAAAACCAAACCGTGTAAAAAAAACCTGGGTGTACACTATTTAAACACTCACCCAAACTAATTCAACTAAATGTAGTCATGTAACTACTGTCCCAATGTTGGTTTTTCATTTTAGCACCCAAATGAGTGCTATAATGAATATTATGCAACTCATTTAAGTTGCATAATGGTCATTAAAGCACCCATTCTGTTGGTATGGAAAAGTAGGCCGTTTTATCACTCAAATGACAACTGTAAACCAGGTTTTATGGGTCTACTACGAAAGGCCGAATCACAAAAGGCCGAATCACGAATGGCCGAATTACAAAAGGCCGAAAGCAAAAAAGGCCGAATGCACAAAAGGCCGAAACCACAAAAGGCCGAAATCACATAAGGCCGAATCACAAAAGGCCGAAACCACAAAAGGCCGAATAAAATCGGCAGACCAACAAAGTGGACCGGAGCGCGCGCGCTCGCTCCGGTCCACTTTGTTGGTCTGCCGATTTTATTCAGACTTTTTTTTATTCAAATACTTAATATAATATGCGGATTATTTTGTGATTTCTCAGTGAAGTCTTGTGAAGTCAGTTTCTTTTAAATTGGGAGAAAATGATATGCATTGAGGAACACCGCGTTACTGCAAGTTATACAGCTTTCGGTCAAAAGCATAATAATTGAAAAAAGTCTATTTTGTTTAGCTTCTGATGTCGCAATTAGATCATGATTAGTGCGCATCATTAGCACAATGCTCAACCATGCATCATGAAGCGCACAACTCCTACATTGATGCAAATCGGCAATTCGATTCTGTGAGCCATGAATCCGGTGGAATTTAACTCGGGCTCTTGCATTAGATTTGGGAATTTAACTTTTCCCAATACTACTGATAATGATTACTACGTCAGCAAAGGAAGAAAAAAGAGAGCTCTTGGATTACTCCGTTACTTTAAAGTGATAATATTTATCCGTATGTTCATGCTTTCATTACTGCAATAAAGATTGATCTATTATGCAATATATAAGGAATCAAATTGACTCTGTAAACACCGTCATACAACTTCTTTCAATTGAAAGATTGAGCTTCGACGTTGAACTGACGTTAAATACCTCAACTGAATAAGATTGATTAAGATCGCTGCTAGTAGTTGCAAAACACGTGGACAATAGGGCAGCATAATATAAGTAAACGTAAATTTGTCAATATTCCAAGTTCTCTTAATTGAAAGATTGAAACTTTTTGTAATGATTCGGCCTTTTGTGTTATTCGGCTTTTTGAGATTCGGCCTTTTGTATCATTCGGCCTTTCGTGGTTCGGCCTTCTGGGTTTTCGGCCTTTTGTGGTATGCTAGAACATTTTCGGCCTTTTGTGATTCGGCCTTCTGTGGTTCGGCCTTTTGTGATTCGGCCTTTTGTACTGATCCCGGTTTTATGATCAGGAATTGCAAAAAATAATATTACACCACGTGTCTATCTCATTCTGACGGGAAAACAATTCTCTCAAATCACCCAGCACATGCGCTCCTAAATTCCTAGAAACTTTTGTGAACAAACCATATACCCAAAATCAATAGTATTCCAGTTTTTGTATTTAGATCGTGAAAACGACGAAATAAAGCAGTGTCTAATTCATTGGAAGTATACACAAGAATGGAAACCCGAACTATCTGTTTACAGTTAAAAAAAAGACGCGTTCCATCAATAATGGAACAGATAGATACCCTGTAATGAAACAATATAGTATATCGCTGCTCTGAATATTTTGATGCGCTTTATTTTGCTCGATTATGAATTCAAAATCTTTACCGGCAAACATTCCCTCTTATGTTTCTCTTCAGCAATATTGAGAATTAAAATTTATTATTTTTCTGATCCAACGTAACTAGTTCTATTTTAATCGCGCACTGCATTAACAGGAGCAAGAACTCGTCGGCCGTGTATAAAAGTACTAAACTCATCAACATAACATGTTCAGCTATGCCTGGATGTCTGTTATGAATACGAAACAGCGTACACCAAGGTCGTTTTCTACGCGGTCTATGTCGTCGAATATGGCCTTCGGTTATTCGGAAATGGTTTTTGGTTCCAAAAATACCTACTATGAATTATCCAACAAAAAAGCACTAAAAATCCGTTAATGGTAATATTTGATCGCGTAAAAAGCAACCTGGGTGTATTATACACTACTGAACTAGAACACGCGCTTTCAGTCAGTTATCCGCTTTCACTGAGATGTTATGAATATCGAACTATTTATAAATTTATTACACATAATCTGTTCACACAATTAAACCAGCGTTCACAAGCATTCTGCGGACATAGCTGATATGTTGTGCAATACATGCATTTACTACTCTGGTTGGTGCCACTTAATCACAAACGAGCGGTCATCAAAAATGGTTTAGTCACTTCCTGAAAGATTCGCGGCGCTTACTGTTAAACCTACAACAAACGATCACGAGCAATAAACTGTTACGTCTGGGCGACTAGCCAGGCCAAAGTCAATGACTGGGATGAATTGAAATATTCATGAACAGGGGCGATCATTTGTGCATATTGCGCATGCGTGACACCATCATAAATTTACAGCATCCACGGAGAACTTCTCCGGAGAGCATTTCTTAAACATGGGTTCATATGAGAAGAATCTGGACATCATAATAAATTTCACTTCTCACCTTATATTCATTACGCGGGAATAACGATCAAATTCTGCTATCATGATCATACCTACTGCGAAGAATAATTAAATAAACTGAGTTTTATTTGCATTCACAAACACTATTATTCCCGAACAGTGCTACTCAGTACATAATTGGTTTACGTTATGTAATTACCTTTTGTTCGGTTTTATTAAACATTAAACGGTCAAATTCTAAATTCAAAACATCTGTGGATTAAGGTAAGCTAAATACTATACGGAAAAGAACGACTGTCATGATTAACTTTCCTTAGAAATTGAGCTTAATCTAAAAGAGAACAAATAGACTCAGTGTTTTTGGACGTAATTAGGGCCTTATGCAGTATGCGACTTTATCTTCCGACAATCTCCACTCTACTTTGAAATAATTTCATGAGACAACATTCCACAATGGGCTAAGAGAAACCGGATGAATGCTGTCATCAGAGAAAAAGTAGAATCCCTAAAATTTACCACGGCAAGGTATAGCCAACGGAATTCAAAATAATTTTATTTTTTTGAAAATGGTTTATTGCTCGAGATTAGAAATTCAATAAACATCAAAAATAGTACCTTTTCTGGGATCAATTAGAGAAAAATATTTATCATCATGAACAATCAAATAAATATATGTAAAATGTAGATAATCAAAAGTCTAATTATTAATTATTATTATCTAAATTATTCTCAAATACATATCATTTTGAATTTTTTTAAATTATTTAAAAAATTGCATCCCATATCGCGCTGTTGAAATTTTTTCGTGATTCTACTTTTTTTTTGAAATTTCTCCTAGCGTATTATATAAATGCCCCAGTACTTCTAAGACATATATACCCTGCCTGTAATCGCAATCGTAACTGTCCCTTATGATTTTTCATCATTTTTTAGTTTTGATGAGTAATGGCCATATTTTGGTTTATATTTTTATGCCTTCAAATAAAACTGTGTAATTGTTCTGAAAATGTCAAAAAAAGTACCAAGTCGATTTGTCCCATCTTAATGTAACCGCATTTGAGTCCCATTGTAAAAGTAACCGTATAATATGTCCCATAAACATGAATTTTGACTGACTCTGATTCTAGAAGATTCTTTTTTCTTGTATGCGGAGGCACCTGGGCAGAAAGGAAAAAGGAAAATTTGTGGATATACTTATTTAGAATTAAGAATTGTCGTGTGAAGCAGTGGAAGCAGTTATGGTCAGTCCAAGTGATTTCACTTGTATTTTGATGAATGTTTAGAGGTGTTTGAGTATGTTCTACCTTTAACAATTTAGCAACATTATCTCTTAACAACAACAATTGAATGGAAATTCAGAACTGAAGATTACTGACAAGTAATAAACACATACACTGCCGTGAATCGCATATTTGTCCCACAAGAATAGGAAACCCAGCAAAGATAGGACAGATATGCGATTAAAACAGAAACATTTCAATTCAACTTTTCAACGTGGATTTATAAAAACAGCTCATGTTGCGATAGAATTCAACGTGGTGAGACAGGTCATACGATTTCTTTTTCTTCAATACATGTTTTTTCTATGGAATTTTGATATATCTTATATCTAAAAAACAACCCGTGTAAAAAAAGACCTGGGCGTACTTACTTCTACTAAAGCACGCATCTGCCCGGAAAAAGGTGGGAGAGTAAATGACAACTTCTTTTGAAACACGTGCTTGCCCGGAATAATGCGAAAGAGTGAATGCTTCCTTCTTTAAAAGCACGCATCTGCCAGGAATAAAGTGGAAGAGTAAATGACACCTTTTAAAACACGCGCTTGCCCAGAATAAAAAAGTCCGCACATAGGATACGTTTACGTTCTGCTTTTAAGACACGCATTTACCCGAACTAATGCGAAAGAGTAAATTACACTTTTAACGCATCCGCTTGTCCGGAATAATGCAAAAGAGTGAATGCTTCCTTCTTTAAAAAGCACGCTCCAGACCGGAACAAGGTGGGAGAGTGATTACCTCTTTCTTTTAATGTACTTTCTTTTAGTGTACGGAATAAGGTGGGAGAATAAATGACACCTTCTTTGAAAGAACGCGCTTGTCCAGAATAGTGCGAAAGAGTGAATGCCTCCTCCTTTTAAAGCACGTATTTACCCGGAATAAGGTGGAAGAGCAAATGACTCCTTCTTTTAAAGCACGCATTTGCCCGGGATGAGGTGAAAAAGTAAATGTTCCCTTCTTTTTAACTACGCGGTAGTCCGTAATAAGACGGGTGAGTAAATGACCTACTCAGGGATTGAATCCAAAAGAAAATGAAAAAGTATCTCATTTATCATACGATGCAAGCATGAGACTTTTTTTCGCAAGCTGTCATGATAAAGACCTGATTCGGGAGGCTGTAATACCTCATGATAAATTTCTTTTAAAATGCTCCAAACGCGGGGAGCACTGGTTCTGATGATGTATTTCAACTTGTTCTTCACAACTGTGCGGTCCCCAACACAAAATGAGCGAGAATAAATCGAGAATCATCACTTCTCTGTGGGGTTGCTTATCCGATTCTGTTTTTTTTATTTTGTACTTGTATACAAGTTTGATAAATTGGTTATCATGGCTTGTAACGATATAAAGAAAAAAAGAGGTAATTCCTGCTTAAAATGAACGTTTTGCCTGGTTTAAAGCAAACAGAGTAGATGATGCCTTCTTTAAATGGACGCATTTGCCCGATATAAGGCGAATAGAGTTGATAACGCCTTCTTTAAATGAATGCCCGGTATAAAACGAACATAGGAGATGATGCCTTCTTTAAATGAACGCTTTTGCAAGGTATAACGAAACTATCCCTGTTCCTAATGCTACGGGAGGAACAAGCATATTCAACGAACAGAATAGACCCTCTAATTCTAGGGTCTAGTTGTCATATCCTTCTTGTCACAGTAAGCGTGCTGCAAAATCACAGTGCAGGTAACGCAGCTAAACTTGAACCACTGTGATGCAGCCCAGCAACTGCTGTGTCAGACAGTTGCTGAATGGGGGACGGATATCGCCATTATAGCAGATCCTTACCGGGTACCCGCCAGGAACGGCAATTGGTTCACCGATGGGTCTAAAATGGCGGCGAAATACCCAGTCCAAGAGTTGGTGTCTTCGACACACGAGGGCTCGTCATTGCCAAAATCAACGGGGTCTTCTTCTGCAGCTGCTATGCGCCTCCTCGATGGTCGATCGAGCAGTTCGGTCGAATGCTAGATTATTTGACGGCTAACTTGATGAGGCGTAGGCCGGTGGTGATAGCGGGGGACTTCAACGCTTGGGCCTTGCAGCACTTTGGAACTTGGATTCCGTCAGGAGTGACCTTAAGGAAGCGCTCCGCCGCGAGCACAATACTCTCGGCCTGAGCGGCGAGCAGCTGGTAACAGTACTCTCGCGTGCATGCGATGCCGCCATGCCTAGGAAAGTCCACGCTAGGAATGGGAGGCCACCGGCTTACTGGTGGACTCAAGCAATTGCGAACCTGCGCTGCGCCTGCCTACGGGCAAGGAGGCGAATGCAGCGAGCACGCACAGAAGAAGCGCGTGTTGAACGACGGGTGGCGTTCGTGGCTGCTAGAGCCGCTCTGAAGACTGAGATTAGATCAGCAAAAAAGCCTGCTTCGAGGGCCTGTGTCAAAGTGCCAAGGCGAATCCATGGGGTGACGCCTATAGGGTCGTAATGGCCAAGACACGTGGGGCGATGGCCCCTACAGAACGGTCTCCAGAGATGCTGGAGAGGATCATCGCGGGGCTCTTCTCACGTCACGACTCAAGTCCCTGGCTTCCCTTGGTGGAGCTGCCAGGGGCCTGGGTGGCCGACGAGGGAAGAGTAACTGTGGCGGAACTTGCGGGGATTGCACAGTCCCTTAGTGTAGGTAAGGCGCCAGGACCGGATGGTATTCCGAACCTGGCCATCAAAGCGGCCATTGCTGAGGCTTCCGAGATGTTCAGATCTGTCATGCAGAGATGCCTGAACGAGGGAGTCTTCCCTGAAGCATGGAAAAGGCAGAGCTTGGTCCTATTGCCAAAGGCGGGAAAACCACTGGGGGATCCGTCGGCATATAGACCAATATGCCTGCCGTAGACGCTATCTTGTCGGTTACCAAATCCGCGGAGATAGCTATCCAGCGTAAAAGGAGGGGAGTTCGCTATTGTGCAGTAGTGACTCTCGACGTGAGGAATGCTTTCAATAGTGCCAGTTGAGCAGCTATTGCAGATGCGCTTCTGCGTCTTGGAATTCCCGAGTACATGTACTCGGACGCTACTTCCAGAATCGAGTACTGGTATACGACACGGAGGCGGGTCGGAAGTGCGTTGACATAACCTCAAGGGTTCCACAAGGTTCCATACTGGGTCCGGTGTTATGGAACGTCATGTACGACGGTGTCTTGAGGTTGAAGTTCCTGGTGGGCATGGTAATGGTCGGCTTCGCTGACGATATTACGCTGGAGGTCTACGGCGAATCGATCGAAGAGGTGGAGTTGACTGCAGCCCACTCGATCGCAATTGTGGAGAAGTGGATGAGTTCCAGGAAGTTAGAACTGGCTCACCACAAGGCTGAGGTGGTTGTTATTAACAACCGAAAGTCGGAGCAACAAGCGCTGATAAGGGCAGGTAACTGCGCGGTCACCTCTGAACGCTCCATCAAACTCTTGGGGGTAATGATCGACGATAAGCTCACCTTTGGTAGCCACGTCAATTACGCCTGCAAGCGTGCCTCCACAGCTATAGTGGCATTGTCCCGGATGATGTCCAATAGCTCTGCGGTTTATGCCAGCAAGCGCAAGCTTCTGGCTAGCGTCGCTCTGTCCATATTGAGGTATAAGGGGCCAGCTTGGGGCACGGCCCTGCGTATTAACTGCTACAGAACGAAGTTGGAAAGTACGTATAGGCTCATGTGCCTAAGAGTCGTGAGCGCGTACCGTACCGTGTCGCACGATTCACTTTGCGTCATAACCGGTATGATGCCTATTGACATCGTTATCGGTGAAGACATAGAATGCTTCGAAATGGGCGGCACGAGAGGCATCCGTAGGACTGTCAGGTTGGCCTCAATGGTCAAATGGCAGCGTGCGTGGGACCGTTCCACTAAGGGTAGATGGACATATACTGCCGTGAATCGCATATTTGTCCCATATGAATAGGAAACCCAGCAAATATGGGACAGATATGCGATTCACGGCAGTATAGGTTGATACCGGAAATAGGTACGTGGGTCAAGAGGCGCCATGGGGAAATTCCACCTGATCCAGGTCCTTACAGGCCATGGTTGCTTTATACAGTACCTATACCGGTTCGGACACTCGGCCTCGCCCAAGTGTCCGGTGTGCGCAGGTTTAGAGGAAACGGCGGAACACGTGTTGTTTATGTGCCCGCGTTTTCGCACAATGCGTGACCACATGCTTGCCACATGTGGTTTAGACACTACCCCGGACAACCTAGTCCGCAGGATGTGTAAAGATGAAGTTGGCTGGAACGCCGTTTTATCGGCTATCGTCCAAATCGTCTCGGAGCTACACAGAAGGTGGCGCGTGGACTCGAGCAATGGCTAGTTCAGGCGCAAATAAGAGGTGGTCCAAGGGTTTGGAGTCGGCTTCATGGGTCATACCGGTGCCCTGTGGTCGAACTCGATCCTTTTATCGAACAAGTGGCCACGCGAGGAACAACATGGTATCGTCGCTTTCGCGGCGTCGGTCAACCGGGCGGGTTCCGAGCCCGAGGACGGAAAGGGGTCCTCGTCAAGGCTGGGGCAGGCGTATGCACCGCGTCGGCAAGTCCCTCTGTGTGTTGGCGAATAGACCCTATCGCAGAGAGGCCAATTTGGGGTGCACGCGGCATCATCATTCTTGATACCAGTCGTGCAGAGGGAAGCAGGCGCGAAGTCGACCCTTCCCATCTTCCGAGGACATAGGGCGTGGTAAGGCCACCTGGAAAGCCGGCAACGCGCTGGCACGATACCATGGTGTTCTTCTAAAAAAGCGAGTTACGATGTTCGGTGCTGCAAGGACACGCAGCTGACCTCGAGGGTGCGTTGTGCACTGGCCCCCCTTTGAAGCATTACTTTTTGGTTGTACCGAAGGGACTATGGGCTTGGCGGCAATGGAAACGGTTTAGCGGGTCGGGGATGTAGTCCTGCCTCCCTCGGTGATCCCGTAAAACAAGTATTAATCATTCCCATGAATTCTAAATAAACTTCTAATGACTTATTCATTCGGGGTGATGGCATTCGAGGTAGTGACTCATTCGGAGTAATGGCGTTCGGGGAAGTGGCCTTCGGGGTAATGGCATTATGGATAATGGAATTATGGGTAGTGTCGTAGAGTCGTCCACAATTGCTCTAAAAGGATCGCTTGATAATTCTTGCAGAGAAGGTCGCCGAAATGGGTAGTCACTTTGTCAGCTCACGAAGCAGTCATTAAAGAGCATGTTAACAGCATTCAACGATATCTGGCTCCCAATGATTCCTCGGAGGAGTTGGAGATCTCAGCCGGGGAATTGACGGTCTATATCAAATCAACGAAAAACATGAAGGCGCCATGCTTCCATAATATTCTGAATCTCAAACTCAAACACATGAGTGCCTTCGGCTGAGCTCCTGTGTATCGTCCTGGAAGTCAGCGAAAGTCATTCCCAACCGGAAAACTCCCCTAAAAGTTATCGTCCTATCAGCCTTCTCTCAAGGTTATCCAAGCTGTTTGTTAAAGCAATTTACCGCCGGATACTTGAGTCTACAGATCACAAAAACACGTTGCTTGTGGAACAGTTTGGTTTCCGACACAATCGATCTACCGTGCACCCGAGTTACTAACGTGTTCAGTCGGAACAAGTATGTCTCAAAAACCTCTAAGATAGCCTTATTCGATGTCGAGAAGGCGTTCGACAATGGTTCACATGCTGGTCTGTTATCCAAAACTTGATGAAAAATATCTACAACTATCTGTCGGTCAGGATATTCCGCGTCTCAATCAGCGCTCCGAGTTCTGATGCGCACGTCATGATAACAGGCGTCCCATGCGCACGTCATGATAATAGGCGAGCCCATGCTGTTCAATATGTTTACCTCCGAAATGCCAAAACCTCCAGAAGGCGGCATTCTGTCTCTGTTCGCAGATGATATTTCTCTCATCTACAAAGGTAGAGTGATCAGAGCGCTAGTGGCAAAACACAAACGAGGCCTTGATGCCATCGCCATGATAGAGTACTTCACCAGCTGTAAGATCTGTACTAGCGCGGTGAATACACAGATGATTATGACCAGAACAAGAACATCAAATGCATACTGCTGTATACACTAGGGTAATAAATAGCCTTGTAGGCGCAATAACTGGGTCCCTCCTTAGCCGTGCGGTAAGACGCGCAAAGCAAGACCATGCTGAGGGTGGCTGGGTTCGATTCCCGGTGCCGGTCTAGGTAATTTTCGGATTGGAAATTGTCTCGACTTCCCTGGGCATAAAAGTATCATCATGTTAGCCTCATGATATACGAATGCAAAAATGGTAACTTGGCTTAGGAACCTCGCAGTTAATAACTGTGGAAGTGCTTAATGAACACTAAGCTGCGAGGCGGCTCTGTCCCAGTGTGGGGATGTAATGCCAATAAGAAGAAGAAGAAGAAGAAGGCGCAATAACTGGATTGAAACCATTAGTAGTAGCAGGTGACTTCAATGCGCGGAATTGGGATCCCGGTTCACTAACGCCTGAGATAGAGTCGCTAGCAAGACTGAACGTAGTCCTGTTGAACGAGCGCAGCTATCCACGTTCAGAGGTCCAAGAGGTGAGTCATGTATCGATGTGAGCTTCTGCAGCGCGGAATCAACGGCCCTGAATGGAGGGTTCATGAGGAGTATACTCATTGGCGTAACTACAGGGGGCTAGGGTGGCTTTAGCTATTGTCATTGGTCAGACCAACTTCTACCTTGCACAGGTGTTTGCTGAACATGACTGTTTCAAGAAATTTTTGCGTAGGTTCGGGTTCGCAGAATTTGCGGAGTGCCCGGAATGCGTAGGAGAGATGAAATCGATGGTTTTGAGATATTGAGCGAGGGTTTTTGTTTTAGTGGATCAGGCAAGCTTCTATTATAACACCAATACCTGCACTACCTGAGTTAACCTTTTTGTTAAAAATAAAATGGAAAAGAAAATTGAGATGGGCAGCTACGAGCCCAAAGCCGTTCGACGAAGAGGTAAATTAAAAATTATTTTATAATAATATAAATCATTACGTTCAAAAGAAAATTATAGAACAATTTTTCCCAAATTTTAATAATTATGTCACATTTAATTCCACCGCATGGTTACCTTATAACACCTTATAACAGTATAACTGATTATAACAAATAAATGTAACAGTATAGGTTGTCGTAAACTCTATCTACTTTAAAGATAAAATCGACTGGGTCATAACTCTGACATTGATTTCACTTAAGGTTTCGTGTGTCGAAAGCCCTCTAAATTCTTGATTTGAAATCAAGCCCTGACATTGACTGAGTTTCTGAGAGCAAAAGCCGCCTCGCCGAGCATTTATTTTTCCAAGTGGTGGCATATATGTCATCACGCTAAAAATAAATCAACAAACATCGTGGCCATATTCAAAACACTGCTCTTCATTCAGCATAGAAATGGTTCTCAAGCGACTTTTAACGAATGTTGAATGTTTACATCAACGTCACGTGCAGTGAGAAATGAGGAAAGGTATATTGCAAAACATCAGCAGAACTACGCATTATGACGATATGGCACTTACCGCATAGCTGTTGCGCACGCTGCTGATCTGCATCTCTAGGTCATTGATACGCTTAATGGCCACGTCCTCGATACGCGTGTGCCGGTGAAGCTTGTCGAATATCCGCTGCACCTCGTCCACCGGCAATGGAGGAACCGAACTATTTTCGGTGGACTTTTTCCTATGCAACGGACTGTCTTGATTCACCGAAATGTCTTCCGACGGGCTGCTGCACACTAATGATGCAGCTGAATTGGAATGCAGGGTTTCTAGATTTTTGGTTTTTCGCTCGAGCGTTTCCTCGACGTCACGGAGTTGCACAGTCAAAGCTTCCAACACCAGACCGTGCTCTAGGCTCGGTTTAGATTGCCGAAGTTCTTCCTCTAGTTTGGCGATTCTGTCATCGTATCCTCGAACGGCTATATCGGTTTCCTGGTGCAATGATTCATTCTGGCGATTCTGAGCGTCGATGTAGAGCTCAAGCTCCTGGAAAAATAAAATTCCATATTTGTAATAATCGACAAAAACAGAAAATTAATAAGTGAACCTCAAAGCTCGCAATAATTCCCATAAATTTATATGAAAACAATGATTATTTAAAAAAAAAAAATTATATGGGCACAGAGTTTTACAGCTTTGCCTTCAATCTACAATAGCAGTAACATTTTAATTACGTTAAATAACTAATTCTTTTAGATGACCATAGCAGTAAGGACCACTTAGGAAAATCGCTCCAAAGAATGAAGCGTGTCGATTTGCCGATTTGTTTCACCGTCTTTGTGAATTTTAGGGGATTTTAAAGTTAGGCATATTTGGAGCATTCCCTAGAAGATGCATGCTAAAATTTGCCAATAGGGTCAAATTAAAATGACTCATATCGCCACGCCAAGCGTATATTGCTGCCCTAATTTTTCCTATTTACATGAATTGTATTTATATGCTACGGTTTGAATGAAAAATAATTTGATTTGTTTCTTATTTTTGTGATTTTTTCAGCAGTGAGCACGGGGGATTATATTAGCAAAAAGAAGCGACAAGATTGGTGCTGTATAACATTGTTTTGCAATGAGATGAATAGATGTTCAATGAGAGTCTTCAAGTACACACGCTTATTTTGGGGATCCGTTCTCGGGTAGAGATGACTCGCTTCGGGCGTTTTAGAGTTCATGAGGTAATATCCCGCTGTAAATTACAACATGTCTTACCTTTATCTTTGTCACCAAAACTTGTTGGTCGATGCCTCTGCTCTCATTTTGCGTTTCCAGCTCAGTGATGATCTCTCGAAGCGTAAAGCCTTTGTCGATGGAATCTTTGAGATCATTTTCTAGCTTTCGTATCTTGTCATCTCGTGCGGCAAGTTCAGTCGATAGCTCCTTGGAGTGTTGTTCCGCTGTTTCCAGCTATTAAAATATATTACACACATATATATAAACAATCGATTGTTCATTGATTTCTTGGACTACAGATTTCACATGTTTATTTGAACATTTTAGCACTCTTCAAATCATCATGCACGAATTTAACAGCATTTGGGTGCGAATCAGTCTCACTCGATATGGTCTGGGCGGTATAATTTTAACCGACAAAAGTATATATCACTAACATGATGGATTTCACTTCATACTATACTACCATGCTTCAACAGAAGATGCATCGGGTTTAGGTAAATGCTACAAAAAAGAAAAAAAATGAGATCTAGAACGGTTGTGGAGTCCAAAGATGTAGTGAAGTTCAGATTATAATTAGCAGAAGTACCACTAAAATCTTCGAGACCTTTGAGAGTAGAGTAAAATAATAGAGGCGTGCGCCAAGAAAATTGTGCAAACATGCACAGATTTATGAAAATAAGGATGACTTCGGTGGAAAATGATTAGATAGTAGATGAATATAGTTATTGTGTGCAATATTTTTAAATGGCTACCCGTGAATATTTGACCCAATCATATGCTATTCATTTAGCCTTTATGTTGATATAAAAAATGGGACAATTATACCTGAAGCCTCAGGGGCAATTTATGCCCAAAAAGCGAATTAGTATGCTAGTGGTTACTTAGGGATGATAGTGAAATATGCGGATGTACTTTTTCCCGTTCAGTGACAGTGGTTAAAAGTTATATTGGCGATCTAAAGTAATGTTAGTTCACAAAACATCAAGATTGAAATGAATATTTACGCTCTCTTGCCCCTAAATTCAACAAAACTTATCTGTGTTGATATTCTATATTATCCCCAATAACTTAATTATTATGCATACATCACTAATCATTGTCAGATTTAGAATACGGTTTCGAAACCTTACCATAATCCAATGTTATACGTTAACCAGCTCTAGGAGATAAAGTAAAGTTATACAGAGAACTCAATGCCATCATACATTTCTAAGGTTAATATCAAGATCTGCGTGGATCCTACAACTCGAACTATGAGCGGACGCTTCAACACTAACACTGGAGATCAGTGCTGGATATTTCGGAAGACCAATGAGGTGCCATCAAGAACACCTTCACCGCCACCAGCGAGAATAATCTGGACGAACTACGTTCTTGGAAAAAACAATCGATCATTACTGGCGGAGTTTAACTGGAACACTATGGGACACGTGACCGACCAAATTGAATATTTTCCTTGAAATTTGAATATATCTGCCAAAAATTGTTCCAATAGAAATCTGATTTTCCACCAATTTTGATAAATCTTGGAGATGCTCTCGAAAGAATTTCTAGAGAAATTTCCGAAACAATTCATCGAGGATTTTTTAAAGGCAGCTCTCTTTCCGTTACGCTGGGATATGGATACTCTGAAGTAGTGCGTAACGGTGTAAATCCGGTCATACCGTCAGGCTCGGTTAAACACTGAAACTGACAATATGACGTCCCTAACCCCGAATCCCAAGGTGTCGGGCGACCCGTGCCGTGGGGATGAATGGCCTGGGGGTGAAACAATTAGCCAAGCAGTTAACGGAGCCTGTAATGCTGGGTAGACACCTTTTTTCGTGGTATATTACGGAGAAAGATCCACCACACTGTGCTCTAGTTCTTACTATTCTTGTTATTACTTATGAGTGATGGTCAGAAGAATATGGAACGACTATAATCTGCTTTTAGATGACCCACCTTTTGCCACTTTTGGATGGAGTTAATGGAGTAAATTATAAAAACGTAACTCAATCTTAGGCTGGTTTTTAAGCCGACAACATGAATCTCCAAGCTCCAGAGCGCTGATTAATTAGGAAAGAAGCGGATACGAATTTGGTGGATCTGCTGAACCCTCTGACTGATTAGAGCTCTGTGTAAAGGTGAGATTCAGAAATGCCAAACGCAATGAAATCAGATCTCTGTACAAAAACGAATCCGGAACTCATAAGAAGAAGCAAAAATATGTTTGAACTACAGTACCGATGCATGGTCAAAATCAGTATTATCCCACTTATTGTTGAGCTGAAACTGATTGAGGGCGCGCCTTTGAGAGTTGGTATAAGCCGTTTCTGGAAGGGTATAAATAGCGGTACCTTAATCTAAAGAGGCCTTACATTAAGCTTGAGAAAATATCTGAATAAGAAACGACTACTTCATTTCTTCTCAATAGAAATGGAGCAGAAAGACATGCACTAAACAAATGACACAGGTATACTACAAAAGTTCAATGAAATGGACGCAATGGATCATCCCGAACAAAAAATAAATAAAAAGACCGCTCTTGCTTTAAACACTAAAATCGTGAGTGATACTCGTGATGATAATACGGAAATTATTTATACAAGAGACCTGATTATCCATAACTTCGAATTTAATGTGCCACTGATCTATGTGCATTAAAATCCATTACGAGCTCCTATTTAAATTCATTTGATAATACCTTTAAAAAATTCCTCAAGAATTTATGGTTCTACGAAAGGAATTTGTGCTGGATTTTCCACGGGAATCACTAAAGAAATGTTCAAAGGAATTCTTTGCAAATCTTTCTAAATTATTCCTTATTAGGAATTTCAACAGGAATTTTATGAAGAATTTCCGAAAGAGAAACTCTTGAAAGAATTCATAGAAGAAATTTCCAAAAAAAAATCTGAATAGATTTCCTGAAGAATTTCTATGGTAAACAATTCTGGAAATTTGTTGAAAGAAATTCCCAAAAAATATCCGAAGGAATTTCCAAAGAAATATCCGGAGAATTTTCATGGAAATTTCGGTGGATTTATTAAAGAAATCTCCGAAGAAATAGCCTGAGGAATTAGTAAAGAAATTGCTGAAAGAGTTCATAAATAAATCCAAAGTATTTCCTAAAGAAATTTCCAAAGAAATTCTTAAATAAATTTACATAGAAAATTCTAAAAGAATTTGCGAAATTATTGCAAAAGAATCTCTGAAGGATTTTACGGAGACATTTCCGATGGAGCTACTACTTCCGAGAAAATCCCTAAAGGAGTTTCTAACGCAATTTCTTAAGAAATTTTCAAAGGATTTTTTGGAGGGTTATTCAAAGGAAATTCAAAAGAATTTCTAAATAAATTCCTTAAGGAATGCCCGAACCTATTCCCGAAGGAGCATCTCAAGGATTTTTTAAAGGAGTCCTAAAAGTAATTAACTATCGGAACATTTCCTTAAGGTGTTTTCTGAAATTCTGGAAGAACTTCAAGAGGAATTCCTTAGGGAAATTTCAAAGGAATTCTAAAAATTCCAACTTTGAAATAATTCCTGGATTCATTTCCGAATTATTCTCCAGATTTTTCCTAGAGCAGTTTCTGAAGGATTTCTTGGAGGAATGCTCGAAGGAATTCTCGGAAAATTCCTCCAGAAATTCCTTTAAAAATTTGTTAATTCCTAGCATTTTGTACCAGAATATTCGAAATATTTTTTTTTTGCGGAAATAGTATTACTGGCGAAATGTTTGAAGGAATGAAGTTTCTGTTATAACTACAGGAGGAGTTTTCGAAGAAAATCGTGGAGGAAACTCTAAAGGATTTTTTTGTATTAATTTCCGGAGGATTTTCCAAACCAATCCCTGGAGGAACTTTAAAAGAAATTCTTGAAGGAATTTCTGGATGAAGTTTCAAAGAAATTCCTGAAGGGTTTTCGAAAGAATTTCTTAAGTTATTCACGAAAAAAAATATCAGAAGATTTTCCGAAAAAAAATTCTCCATGAATTTCTGAAATAAGATTTGGATAAAGAAATCCAAGAAATTTCCTCGGAAATTTCTGAAAGTATTTCCGATAGAGCTCCTGAAAAAAAATCTCAAATATTTCCAGGAAGTGGGAGTTTCTGTAGAAATATTTCAAAGAATTCTACAAGAATATAGGCTTTTCCAATAATTAACTGATCAATTTCAAGTTGATAACACACCTGTTGACATTTGGACTGAACCGCATCAATATAGTCACAAAACAGATTGGCATCATATACCAGTGCATGATGACGTAGGTTGACAGTTCACAGAGCTTGTTTACATGGACTTAGTCTCTGGAGCAGCTTCCGAAAAAAAAAACTGTTTTGCGATTAATTAAGAATATTGATGTGTGCTGTGGTGGTTGATTCATTGTAGGAATCAAAGCATATCACTAGAATATTCGGATCAAATTGATTTTGAACGAAAATTACGAATTTTTGTTTCCAGCTGATCGATTTTAATTCTAACACCTTGTAAACAAGCTCTGTGAACTGTCAAATAGTTGAGGTTAAGTCAAGATCTTGCATTGGTCTATAGAACAAACTGCAAGTTTCAAAGTAGGCTCTTTGTGTATCATCAATCGACGAACGGCACTCCCGTATTTCCAAGGCTAAAGAAAGGGACAGCAAAGCATGCAATGCTGCTCTGTCTTATGGGCGTTGCTCAGTAAAGCTTGACTTCCACGGCTAGGTTCGCTAGCGTTTCAAAATCATGGAAGAACCACATTTCACGACAAAGATGCCTATATGTTATGTGATATAGTTCTTACTGCTGATGCCAAATTATCAATAAACCGATTACACCAAAATTGGTGGAGCCCCACCATTACCAGAAATCTGGCTCCGCCATTGTAAATTATTGATGAAAGCTGTAATAATAATGAGGAGTGCCGAGAAGCCATTACCGTGATAGAGCAATCAAAAACCAAAGTCCTAACCCGTCCAGCCAAATCGTTTGTTACTATGCCTGCCTCTGACCATGGAGTACCTAAATGACGTCAAATTGGCTAATGATGTAGAATTTTGGCCCTGCGGCTGTCTGGTATGCCGTGTAAGCCGAACGACATATTTTACAAGAATTATATTGGCCCCTCTGCACTTGGCCCTTCGTCCTCCTAAGGCTGATGCCATACTGGGAGAGAAGAGGGACGATTAGGCCCATGCCTATGAGTAAGTGCGTGACTTTTCAATCGTTTTTTATTGGTACATGGCTAGAACACCAAGTGCTATAGGTAGGTATAAGAGACCGTTCAAAAATGAAGTAAAGGTGGGAAACAATAAAAAACCTCCGAATAATGCAGATTTGTTTTTAGCCATCTATTTTGTATCTTTCCTTTATATACGCATAAGCGTTCCATGCCAGCTTTCTCCATCTTGAGTAATATGCCGCTGAATTTTTCAAACCCGTTTTACATGAAGAAATACAAAAAAAATCTAATAAATTGATAAAACCTGCAATCAGTTTTTATCAGTTTTTCTTAAATAGGGGGTAAAATTTTAAGATTATTAATGGAAGAAAATCGAAAATGACATGTTTTGAAAAGGATCGAGTCAAGTTACGAGACACTGTAGATGACCTTACAGTTAAAGTCAAAATACGTATCTGTAAAGATTTGGTTCAAAATTATAAGATTGCTAATGTCGCTCCGAATCGCGTGACAAACATCTAGTATGCCGCGGCCTGGCACTTAAAGTGCCAAACTAATGTAGTTGATAAACACAGAGGCGTCGCGTCCGCATGTGCAACCTGTGCACTGTACATGTAGCGATTTTGTCCCTAGCATTTAAACTCTCGATAGATGTCTTGTCAATTTTAATCAAAAATATATTTGGATTATGTGCATTTATCATATAATTCCCCCCATTTGATTTACATGTTCCATTTCCACATTTCCACATTTTTTTATAGGCGTCATGTGAAATGCTGCGATGGGGGCGCGCTATATTTTACTCTACGATACCGAAACGCCGCACCGCCACATGTTGTCCAACACGTGCCCTTTCAGCCGAGAACGTTTTGCCATGCATCATACACGCATTATTTTGTATGTTAGGTCACCTGCTCTAACCGCAATCGGCGATGCAAAGGTAGTAAAAGCGTTCTTCGTTGGCAGTGCACGGTTTGGTGCCGATGTAGAAAAGCACATCGGTTTGGTGCCAACTGAGTAACCGTTTTGACTCAAGTCCCGAAAATGACTCATATTCCGAACACTTGCATTTAAATGGTTATATCAACCTTATTCGCGTGGTTCTTTCTATAGGATATTCATTTCGTTTGTAGCCTTGGTCCTCCGTACGAAAAACCGATGAAAAGTTTAGTTTCACTTTCACTTCAAGTTTAGTTAAGTTTAAGTTAAATCTGTATAGGGAAAACATGTTTAATGCTAACAGCGCAATTAGCATTCTAGTACTTATGCTTCTACTCTATAAAGATTACAAAACCTGATGGAATTAAATGGAAAAGTATTGAACTCGTACCATCTATGGTGGGGTGCAGATGGCGGACGGTACGTGGAGGAGGTGAATGAACCACGAGTTGCATGAGCTGCTGGGAGAACCATCCATCGTTCACACCGCGAAAATCGGACGACTGCGATGGGCCGGGCACGTAGCCAGAATGTCGGACAGTAACCCGGTGAAAATGGATCTCGACAACGATCCGACGGGCACAAGAAGGCGAGGTGCGCAGCGGGCAAGGTGGATCGATCAGGTGGAAGATGACTTGCGGACCCTCCGTAGACTGCGTGGTTGGCGACGTGTAGCCATGGACCGAGCCGAATGGAGAAGACTCTTATATATCGCACAGGCCACTTCGGCCTTAGTCTGAATAAATAAATAATAATGGAGAGGTAAAATATTTTTCAGCATTGTTTCTTATGAGACACACTTTTTTCTATAAAACGTGTAATCTCGTCGAATAATCTAAAATTTAAACATTTTCAGTAACATAGTAAAAATATCATAAGTATTTAGGCGATGTTGTACTAACTGCGTTGAAATAAATAAATTTGATCAAAAATTAGACATTCTAACTTGAACTTGCAAAAGGGGCAAGATGGGTCAGCACAAACTCAAGGACTTAGTTCGTATGCAAAACATATTTTCCAATTCTGATTTAATCATTTTAAGGTTACTTTTGATTTGAGCATAATGATGTAAATTTGTCAATTAAAAATGTATAATTTTTGTCTTCAAGAAAGCAATACACGGACGGTTTGTTTTAATAAGAAATTGTAGACATTTTTAAATGAAGAGCCATTTCTTCACCCAAAGCTTAAAAATCCTTTTTTATTCAATAAAATCCTTGGCAATCAAGCTATCTGTATGTGTGATTTAAAAATGGGAATGAAAACAATATTATTTGCAGAATTTAAAGGTGACCCATCTTGCCCCGCTGTTTGACCCATCTTAACCCGGTATTTTTTGATTGACAGAAAAATAGATAGAAAAATTTTCTACTAATGACTTAAAATGAAATAAAAAGATTTTTAGAATTTTTGTTATTTCGTACTCCTGGCTTACAGATTATGAGTTATTTTTATAGATCTACGTTTAAAAGTTGAAGTAAAATGTTTCTGTTTTGAGGCATTCTGCAAAAGTGCATAAAAATCTGGAATGTGACTGTTATGCGAATAAATAACCAGATGGGACAACCAGTGTTGTAAAATGTCATTTGCATTCTTTTTCATAATTTTCCCAGAACTTCTTTCAGTAGTTAGCTATCAGCTATCTAGTATGGCGAACTTATAGCGCTTAAATGTTGCTACAACTTTGTCTAACAAGAAATTGCTGTAAATACTAGCGGACCCGGCAAACTTCGTCTTGCCCAAAATTGATTGATTGAATGGTTACCAGCATTCACCATTCTACTTTTTACACAATTTTTGATCAAACATTTCCAATTGATAACATATGAAGACGAATTTGGAATTATACGTTACACTTCTCAATACATTTATTTAGTTTCGATTAAAACTACATTTATTTTATTACTTAAATTCAGTTTAATTTAATGCCGCTTGATACGCTAAATTTTTTGTTTTATTGTCCAACAAACAACGTTGAAGGTCTGCCTACGCGTGAACATGCCACATACAGTTGCCCATGAGAGAAACATGGGGATTCAAGGTTTAATCCACATACTTTCAATGTTTGGCCTTTGCGAAATGCGATGGTCATTTCGGACGCTAAGCGAATTGGAAATCGAATACGTTTGAATTCAAACGGTAAATCAGTTGGAATTATCGTGATTTTCGGGATTAGCACTTTTTCACCTTTAAATTTTCCTTTGAGCAACGTTGCTTGAATGACATTATTCTTGAGTTGATTCACGACCAACCTTGTTCCGTTGCACATTTATGGTTGATTCAGATTTCGTAGCACCATTATGATAGATCCAACTTTAAGCTTCAAATTGTGCGGTGGTAATCCAGGCAAATCCAAAGAGTTTAAGAACTCCGTTGGATAGTTGATTGCGTCGTACAAATTAGTCACAACATCAACCGATTTGAAAGAATGTACGTTTCCAACAATTGCATTTTGAATTATCAAATTCAAAGAATCCACTTCATTATTTTTTGCTGCTAGAATTGCACGTGCACTCAACCAATCGTGGTTTGAAATATTCTGGTCGATGTTAGGAAACACTTTTGAAAAAAGCTCCTCTTTCGTTGATGCGAACTGACAAAAGTTTGGTGGAAAAGATTTCAATCCGTCAGCGTCAACCGGTATCGATCCATTCCCAATCGCCAACAATTGCTTCGAAAATAGTTCGGCAGAAGGATCATCTTGTAACGTTACTCGCATATTCGTTGTCAACCGCAATTTTGTCACATAACGCCACAAATACGAAAGCTTCAGGCAAGCATTGATTTCATCGGCTGCCGTTGACCGGGGAATGACAGGGAGTGTTTGACGAAAATCACCCGCCAGCAGAATCATTGCGCCTCCAAAAGGTCTTGAATTATCACGCAGATCTTTCATTGTGCGATCAAGTGCCTCCAGTGCTCGTTTGTGTGCCATAGTGCATTCGTCCCAGATAATAATTTTACATCTTTGTAACACCTTGGCCATCACAGAAGTTTTTGAAATGTTACACGTAGGTTCTTCAGTCACTTGAATATTTAACGGTAGCTTAAACGATGCCTTCAATTCAAGCCGCGTGTGTATAGTGGAAAGAAATTCACTTCGACAATTCCGGAGTGATTAGCGATTTGGGTATACACATGCGTTTGTAACCAACATCGTTGAAGTCGAATGGTAACGCTTTTCTCCAAAACTAATTGGCGCGTCTAATATAAAAAAAGCTTAATTTATCGGATACATATCGGATACATATCACAAAAGCATGTACTCCCCTCTCGATAACAATTAAATTTTAAAGTGAATAAAAAATGTTGTTTTTTTCCACAGTCTTCTCACAACATAAGGTTGAGCCATGTCCGTGTGAGAGAAATTCTATTAGAAATGGTTTAATATATAGATAATAAGATGATTAAAATTAAAAAAAAACTCGTGCAATATGCATAATAAATCGATTCATCGATAATGTTTAATTTCAGTTTTAAAAGTTTACCAGTTATATCATAACATTCTTCCTTGCAAAAAGATGAACAAAACGAATATAGAACCGTTCGAATCGGTCTACCCATTCCCGATTGATGCGCGGTCGTACAAACACCAACTTTGTTTTATATATATATATAGAAGAAGAAGATGTAATCTGAGGCGTGGCAAAATGCCATTCAAATGACATTAAGTCAAATGACACGTCACATTTTGGAGAGATTTCACTCTGTAGCCTCAGATGTTATATTTAGAGTAATGCACCTTTGGACAAAAATATAGCACTACTCAAGCGTTATGCGTGCATCTAAAATTTTGATATAAATTTGGCTTCCGAAGAAAGTTATGAACAAGTTAGTCAAATGACATGCAGATGACATTTTACAAGCCTGGGGACAACACACAGCCCATGATTTCATAGTTGACGTAACAACCATTGCACTTTCGCATGTATTGCGAATAATTTAGGGGGGGACACATCACAAATTTATAACATTTCCACCCGTAAACATTTAAAATAGAGTTGGAATAAGCAGCGTATCGATGTTGCAGCGGTTGAATATTCCTTATAAACGCGTAATAAGATAAATTCGCTGAAATTTCAAATGGTTGATACATCAACTATAATATCATGGGCAGACAACTGGGTTTCAATTTTCATTTTTTTTAACAAAGCCTATTATTTTGTCAGTTTTTTCTTAATGATGAACTCATTTTAAGCAATATTTCTGCAAGAAAATCAAAATCTTTTAAAATCGACATAGGACTCTTGTGCAGTAGACGTTCGATAACTGCAAGTCATTTAATTGCAATGCTTTTTAACTGCAATTCGATAGTTGCAACAGTTTTGCAGTTATCGGTCCGCTAAATTTCAAACTGATGTCAAACTCAATGACAGCTGCATTGCGCTGCACATTTGGATGCACTTTTATTGCATCTGACGTCGATTGACAACCGTTTGACGTCTAGAATGCGTTGCAGTTATCGAACGGCATTCGTTATCTGAAAAGTAAACATTTTGCAGTTATCGAACGGCTACTGTATATGTACCTACTTGAATCTTTTTTTGAAATATCTAAAATTCTGCAAGTATTAAATACGTTAGGTGCAAACGGTTCATTGACTGCCTCGCAAATGAAGTGATTTTTCAATTGTCCTCTATTTTCAAATGTTCCCAAGATTTTAGTTCCGTTCTAAGAGAACACGCAGATACACCACAAAAAGGTTCGGGACCTATGAATTGTCGAGATGAACCAAGTCTTGCCAGCATGTCGGCTTGTTAGTTTTAAAGGCAACTAACAAGCCGACATGGCACGGCAAATGCTGGGTAAAGCGTACCATTGGTACTTCGCGTACCTGAAGGAATAAAATAGACCCCATCTCGCGGTCCTTAGCCTCTTACCCAGCAACTCCTATCCCTACCTCCCCGCGGTGCTGGCCGGGATACGAGCAACCTTAGGGAAGATCGGGTAACCAACCCCGGTGGGAACTATGGTCGTATGCTGACAGGGAAGGGGGGTTTGCTCCTCTCCGAAGGTGCAAATCTTATTGAGCGTCTGTTCTCCATGTCAGGATCGGCTCACAACAGCGTCTGTTCTCCATGTTAGGGGCGGCTGATCATCGTCCGAGTGCCAGCGAGGGACTCTGAAACTGTGCACCATGGTCCACCGGAAATAAGGAGGAATGCTCCTCCGGATATTTAAGGGGTTTGGTGTCAGGCCCTGCAAGCCAACCTAGAACGGACCGGAACCATCAGCGAAGACCACTGCGACGAAAAGGGACTAGCGATATTGGGAACTCGGTTCGTGGAACTGCAAATCTCTCATACTCATACATACTCGCCGATGTGCTCAAGGACCGTGGATTTGGCATCGTAGCGCTGCAGGAGGTTTGTTGGAAGGGATCAATGGTGCGAACGTTTAGAGGTAATCATACCATCTACCAGAGCTGCGGCAACACACACGAGCTGGGAACAGCTTTCATAGTGATGGGCGATATGCAAAGGCGCGTGATCGGGTGGTGGCCGATCAATGAAAGAATGTGCAAGTTGAGGATCAAAGGCCGGTTCTTCAACTTCAGCATAATCAACGTCCATAGCCCACACTCCGGAAGCACTGATGATGATAAGGACGCATTCTACGCGCAGCTGGAACGTGAGTACGACAGCTGCCCAAGCCACGACGTCAAAATCATCATAGGAGATTTGAACGCTCAGATTGGCCAAGAGGAGGAGTCAAGACCGACTATTGGAAATTTCAGCGCTCACCGGCTGACGAACGAAAACGGCCTACGACTAATTGATTTCGCCGCCTCCAAGAATATGGCCATTCGCAGCACCTACTTCCAACACAGCCTTCCGTATCGGTACACCTGGAGATCACCACTGCAGACAGAATCACAAATCGACCACGTTCTGATAGATGGACGGTACTTCTCCGACATTATCGACGTCAGGACATATCGTGGCGCTAACATCGACTCTGACCACTATCTGGTGATGGTTAAACTGCGCCCAAAACTATCCGTCATCAACAATGTTCGGTACCGACGACCGCCGCGGTACGACCTAGAGCGACTGAAGCAACCTGATGTCGCCACTGCATACGCGCAGCATCTCGAGGCAGCGTTGCCGGAAGAGGGTGAGCTCGATGGGGCCCTCTTGAGGACTGCTGGAATACAGTCAAAGCAGCCATTAACGACGCAGCGGAGAACAACGTCGGGTATATGGGTCGAAGTCGACGGAACGATTGGTTCGACGAAGAGTGCAGACAGATTCTGGAGAAGAAGGACGCAGCGTGGGCGGTCGCGCTGCAGCAAGGTACCCGGCAGAACGTGGAACGTTATAGACGGAAGCGGAGACAGAAGACCCTTTTTCAGGAGAAGAAACGCCGCCTGGAAGAAGCGGAGTGCGAGCAGATGGAACAGCTGTGCCGTTCTCAAGATACACGCAAGTTCTATCAGAAGCTCAACACATCCTTAAAGGCTTCGTGCCGCGAGCCGAAATGTGCCGGGATAAGGATGGGAGCATCTTGACGGACGAACGTGTGGTGATCGAAAGGTGGAAGCAGCACTACGAGGAACATTTGAATGGCGCTGAGAGTACAGGCAGTGAAAGTCAAGGCAGCGGAGGAGATGACTACGTCAGTTCAGCGAACGATGGAAGCCAACCGGCCTCACCTTGAGGGAAGTTAAGGATGCCATTCAACAGCTAAAGACCAATAAAGCAGCTGGTAAGGATGGTATCGGAGCTGAGCTCATCAAGATGGGCCCGGAAAAGCTGGCCACTTGCCTGCACAAACTAATAGTCAGAATCTGGGAAACCGAACAGCTACCGGAGGAGTGGAAGGAAGGGGTTATATGCCCCATCTACAAGAAAGGCGACAAACTGGAGTGTGAGAACTTTCGAGCGATCACCATCCTTAATGCCGCCTACAAAGTGATATCCCAGATCATCTTCCGTCGTCTGTCACCATTAGTGAACGAGTTCGTGGGAAGTTATCAAGCCGGCTTCGTTGACGCCCGCTCGACAACGGACCAGATCTTTACTGTATGGCAAATCCTTCAAAAATGCCGTGAATACCAGGTCCCAACGCACCATCTGTTCGTTGATTTCAAGGCGGCATACGACAGTATAGACCGCGTAGAGCTATGGAAAATTATGGACGAGAACAGCTTCCCTGGGAAGCTTACCAGACTGATCAAAGCAACAGTGGATGGTGTGCAAAACTGTGTGAAGATTTCGGGCGAACACTCCTGTTCGTTCGTATCGCGCCGGGGACTAAGACAAGGTGATGGACTTTCGTGCCTGTTGTTCAACATTGCGCTAGAAGGTGTCATGCGGAGAGCCGGGTGTAACAGCCGGGTACGATTTTCAACAGATCCAGTCAATTTATTTGCTTCGCGGATGACATGGACATTGTCGGCCGAACATTTGCAAAGGTGGCAGAACTGTACACCCGCCTGAAACGTGAAGCAACAAAAGTTGGACTGGTGGTGAATGCGTCAAAGACAAAGTACATGCTTGTGGGCGGAACCGAGCGCGACAGGGCCCGCCTGGGAAGCAGTGTTACGATAGACGGGGATACCTTCGAGGTGGTCGAGGAATTCGTCTACCTCGGATCCTTGCTAACGGCTGACAACAACGTTAGTCGTGAAATACGAAGGCGCATCATCTGTGGAAGTCGGGCCTACTACGGGCTCCAGAAGAAACTGAGGTCAAAAAAGATTCGCCACCGCACCAAATGTGTCATGTACAAGACGCTTATAAGACCGGTTGTCCTCTACGGACATGAAACATGGACAATGCTCGAGGAGGACTTGCAAGCACTCGGAGTATTCGAGAGACGGGTGCTTAGGACCATCTTTGGCGGTGTGCAAGAAGACGGTGTGTGGCGGCGAAGAATGAACCATGAGCTCGCCCAACTCTACGGCGAACCCAGTATCCAGAAGGTAGCTAAAGCCGGAAGGGTACTATGGGCAGGACATGTTGTAAGAATGCCGGACAGCAACCCTGCAAAGATGGTGTTCGCTTCCGATCCGGCAGGTACGAGACGGCGTGGAGCGCAGCGAGCGAGATGGGCAGACCAGGTGCAGAACGACTTGGCGTGCGTGGGGCGTATCCGAGGATGGAGAGATGCGGCCTCGAACCGTGTATTGTGGCGTCAAATTGTTGATTCAGTGTTATCTGTTTAGATGTTAACTAAATAAATGAATGAATAATAGGGTGTCCCAAAATTGGACCAAGTCTGGGATTTTGGGGGCTCAACCTTCAAATGAAAGCTTAGGGTATAACAAAAGAAAAATTGTTCTACGACAACTCTGGGAAATGACGTTTAGGGGTGGCCCCGACGCGTTTTATGAAAAAAAGTGCATTTTTTATAGGTAACATCGAAAATACCGGTATATCGGAAAGAAATTCGATGAAACCCATCCATTTTATATTTTTTACATTTAACTTAGGGTCTATACTTTATGGTAAAACTTTGATACCGCATGTTTTAGCTCTATATATTTTTCACTGATGCTTTAAATGCCCAAAAATGATGAATTTTTCTTAATATTTTTTTATTAATGCATCCAAAACGGGTATCCATCATAATGCTTTTGAAACTAAATATACATAGACAACTAAACATAAATATACACTCTTACCCAGCAACTCCTATCCCTACCTCCCCGCGGTGCTGGCCGGGATACGAGCAACCTTAGGGAAGATCGGGTAACCAACCCCGGTGGGAACTATGGTCGTATGCTGACAGGGAAGGGGGGTTTGCTCCTCTCCGAAGGTGCAAATCTTATTGAGCGTCTGTTCTCCATGTCAGGATCGGCTCACAACAGCGTCTGTTCTCCATGTTAGGGGCGGCTGATCATCGTCCGAGTGCCAGCGAGGGACTCTAAGTGAAACTGTGCACCATGGTCCACCGGAAATAAGGAGGAATGGTCCTCCGGAAATTTAAGGGTTTGGTGGCAGGCTTTGCAAGCCAGCCTTTAAAAATCTTAAGCAACGAACAATCAACAAGAGAGTACGGACCGGAACCATCGGCGAAGACCACTGCGACGAAAAGGGACTAGCGATTGGAAACTCGGTTCGTGGAACTGCAAATCTCTCAACTTCATCGGGAGCACACGCATACTCGCCGATGTGCTCAAGGACCGTGGATTCGGCATCGTAGCGCTGCAGGAGGTTTGTTGGAAGGGATCAATGGTGCGAACGTTTAGAGGTAATCATACCATCTACCAGAGCTGCGGCAACACACACGAGCTGGGAACAGCTTTCATAGTGATGGGCGATATGCAAAGGCGCGTGATCGGGTGGTGGCCGATCAATGAAAGAATGTGCAAGTTGAGGATCAAAGGCCGGTTCTTCAACTTCAGCATAATCAACGTCCATAGCCCACACTCCGGAAGCACTGATGATGATAAGGACGCATTCTACGCGCAGCTGGAACGTGAGTACGACAGCTGCCCAAGCCACGACGTCAAAATCATCATAGGAGATTTGAACGCTCAGATTGGCCAAGAGGAGGAGTCAAGACCGACTATTGGAAATTTCAGCGCTCACCGGCTGACGAACGAAAACGGCCTACGACTAATTGATTTCGCCGCCTCCAAGAATATGGCCATTCGCAGCACCTACTTCCAACACAGCCTTCCGTATCGGTACACCTGGAGATCACCACTGCAGACAGAATCACAAATCGACCACGTTCTGATAGATGGACGGTACTTCTCCGACATTATCGACGTCAGGACATATCGTGGCGCTAACATCGACTCTGACCACTATCTGGTGATGGTTAAACTGCGCCCAAAACTATCCGTCATCAACAATGTTCGGTACCGACGACCGCCGCGGTACGACCTAGAGCGACTGAAGCAACCTGATGTCGCCACTGCATACGCGCAGCATCTCGAGGCAGCGTTGCCGGAAGAGGGTGAGCTCGATGGGGCCCCTCTTGAGGACTGCTGGAATACAGTCAAAGCAGCCATTAACGACGCAGCGGAGAACAACGTCGGGTATATGGGTCGAAGTCGACGGAACGATTGGTTCGACGAAGAGTGCAGACAGATTCTGGAGAAGAAGGACGCAGCGTGGGCGGTCGCGCTGCAGCAAGGTACCCGGCAGAACGTGGAACGTTATAGACGGAAGCGGAGACAGCCTTTTTCAGGAGAAGAAACGCCGCCTGGAAGAAGCGGAGTGCGGGGAGATGGAACAGCTGTGCCGTTCTCAAGATACACGCAAGTTCTATCAGAAGCTCAACACATCCCGCAAAGGCTTCGTGCCGCGAGCCGAGATGTGCCGGGATAAGGATGGGAGCATCTTGACGGACGAACGTGTGGTGATCGAAAGGTGGAAGCAGCACTACGAGGAACATTTGAATGGCGCTGAGAGTACAGGCAGTGAAAGTCAAGGCAGCGGAGGAGATGACTACGTCAGTTCAGCGAACGATGGAAGCCAACCAGCCCCCACCTTGAGGGAAGTTAAGGATGCCATTCAACAGCTAAAGACCAATAAAGCAGCTGGTAAGGATGGTATCGGAGCTGAGCTCATCAAGATGGGCCCGGAAAAGCTGGCCACTTGCCTGCACAAACTAATAGTCAGAATCTGGGAAACCGAACAGCTACCGGAGGAGTGGAAGGAAGAAGTTATATGCCCCATCTACAAGAAAGGCGACAAACTGGAGTGTGAGAACTTTCGAGCGATCACCATCCTTAATGCCGCCTACAAAGTGATATCCCAGATCATCTTCCGTCGTCTGTCACCATTAGTGAACGAGTTCGTGGGAAGTTATCAAGCCGGCTTCGTTGACGCCCGCTCGACAACGGACCAGATCTTTACTGTATGGCAAATCCTTCAAAAATGCCGTGAATACCAGGTCCCAACGCACCATCTGTTCGTTGATTTCAAGGCGGCATACGACAGTATAGACCGCGTAGAGCTATGGAAAATTATGGACGAGAACAGCTTCCCTGGGAAGCTTACCAGACTGATCAAAGCAACAGTGGATGGTGTGCAAAACTGTGTGAAGATTTCGGGCGAACACTCCTGTTCGTTCGTATCGCGCCGGGGACTAAGACAAGGTGATGGACTTTCGTGCCTGTTGTTCAACATTGCGCTAGAAGGTGTCATGCGGAGAGCCGGGTGTAACAGCCGGGGTACGATTTTCAACAGATCCAGTCAATTTATTTGCTTCGCGGATGACATGGACATTGTCGGCCGAACATTTGCAAAGGTGGCAGAACTGTACACCCGCCTGAAACGTGAAGCAACAAAAGTTGGACTGGTGGTGAATGCGTCAAAGACAAAGTACATGCTTGTGGGCGGAACCGAGCGCGACAGGGCCCGCCTGGGAAGCAGTGTTACGATAGACGGGGATACCTTCGAGGTGGTCGAGGAATTCGTCTACCTCGGATCCTTGCTAACGGCTGACAACAACGTTAGTCGTGAAATACGAAGGCGCATCATCTGTGGAAGTCGGGCCTACTACGGGCTCCAGAAGAAACTGACGCTTATAAGACCGGTTGTCCTCAACGGACATGAAACATGGACAATGCTCGAGGAGGACTTGCAAGCACTCGGAGTATTCGAGAGACGGGTGCTTAGGACCATCTTTGGCGGTGTGCAAGAAGACGGTGTGTGGCGGCGAAGAATGAACCATGAGCTCGCCCAACTCTACGGCGAACCCAGTATCCAGAAGGTAGCTAAAGCCGGAAGGGTACTATGGGCAGGACATGTTGTAAGAATGCCGGACAGCAACCCTGCAAAGATGGTGTTCGCTTCCGATCCGGCAGGTACGAGACGGCGTGGAGCGCAGCGAGCGAGATGGGCAGACCAGGTGCAGAACGACTTGGCGTGCGTGGGGCGTATCCGAGGATGGAGAGATGCGGCCTCGAACCGTGTATTGTGGCGTCAAATTGTTGATTCAGTGTTATCTGTTTAGATGTTAACTAAATAAATGAATGAATAATAGGGTGTCCCAAAATTGGACCAAGTCTGGGATTTTGGGGGCTCAACCTTCAAATGAAAGCTTAGGGTATAACAAAAGAAAAATTGTTCTACGACAACTCTGGGAAATGACGTTTAGGGGTGGCCCCGACGCGTTTTATGAAAAAAGTGCATTTTTATAGGTAACATCGAAAATACCGGTATATCGGAAAGAAATTCGATGAAACCCATCCATTTTATATTTTTTACATTTAACTTAGGGTCTATACTTTATGGTAAAACTTTGATACCGCATGTTTTAGCTCTATATATTTTCACTGATGCTTTAAATGCCCAAAATGATGAATTTTTCTTAATATTTTTTATTAATGCATCCAAAACGGTATCCATCATAATGCTTTTGAAACTAAATATACATAGAAAGGTGGGAATTTTATAACGAATATTTTGCTAAAAATAGCAACCTCTATCTCTATCCGTTTAAAAGTTATTCACGATTTACTGCAGCTTGGAAAAAGACTTTTTGAAATTTCGGATCATAATACCTGGATCATGTTTAAGTAAAGAAACGCCTACTTTTCCATACCAACCAAATGAGTGCTTTAATAACCAATATAGCATTCATATGAGTTGCATAAAATTGATTTTAATACTTATTTGAGTGTTATAATGGAAACCCAACGATAGACCAGCAGTAACATGACTGACTACAAATTGTTCAGTTAGTCTGCGTGAGTACTCAAATAGATTGATGAATATGGTTTCAAAACTACCCATAGGTAGGTTCAGCTATCGTTTCATGGTTTGGTAAGCTGTGCAATGTTCCACGATAACATGGAAATTAATTGTTTTCTGACCAACTTGATTTTTTAACCAGCACGATCATGTGAAGTTAATCCGGCTGGATCATTTTTTTATCGATGCAATCAATTTATCATTGTATTCAGTATTGGTAGGCAAAATAGTTCGTAATTAGTGTAGATTGTTCTTATTTCCAGAGATTCCGTAGATGGTAGATGCCAAATATTTCAATATGCATTATAAAATAATAATGATAATAGTAATTTGTGTAACTAGTTGCAAAAAGATGATTTAATCAGCATGGTTGTACGTTTATCCAACGAGGCTTGCCGAATGAGAAAAATACTACGAGTGCTGATAAAATCGAGTTTTGCAATTAGTTGCACACACTATTTTTTGCAATGGCGTAAAATGAGCTTCAATATGGCGTAAAATATGACAAATCGATATCAAAATGATCTAGTTGGATTTGCTTCACATGATCGTTCTTGCAAAAAATCAAGATGGTCACAAAACAACTAATTTCCATGTTATCGAGAAACATTGCACAGCTCGACAAACCATGACACGAAAACTGAACCTACCTATGGGTAGTTTTGAAACCATATTCAACAATCTATTTGAGCACTCACCCAGACTAACTGAACAATTTGTAGTCAGTCATGTTACTGCTGGTCCATCGTTGGGTTTCCATTATAACACTCAAATAAGTATTAAAATCAATTTTATGCAACTCATATGAATGCTATATTGGTTATTAAAGCACTCATTTGGTTGGTATGGAAAAGTAGGCGTTTCTTTACTTAAACATAATCCAGGTATTATGATCCGAAATTTCAATAAGTCTTTTTCCAAGCTGCAGTAAATCGTGAATAACTTTTAAACGGATAGAGATAGGAGGTTGCTATTTTTAGCAAAATATTCGTTATAAAATTCCCCATCTTTCTATGTATATTTAGTTTCGAAAGCATTATGATGGATATCCGTTTTGGATGCATTAATAAAAAAATATTAAGAAAAATTCATCATTTTTGGGCATTTAAAGCATCAGTGAAAGATATATAGACCTAAAACATGCGGTATCAAAGTTTTACCATAAAGTATAGACCCTAAGTTAAATGTAAAAAATATAAAATGGATGGGTTTCATCGAATTTCTTTCCGATATACCGGTATTTTTGATGTTACCTATAAAAAATGCACTTTTTTCATAAAACGCGTCGGGGCCACCCCTAAACGTCATTTCCCAGAGTTGTCGTAGAACAATTTTTCTTTTGTTTTACCCTAAGCTTTCATTTGAAGGTTGAGCCCCCAAAATCCCAGACTTGGTCCAATTTTGGGACACCCTAATGAATAACAAGCCGACATGCTGGCAAGACTTGGTTCATCATCCACAACAACCAGGAATCCAATCCAGTTTCAGTTTGTTTCGACAACCTAATGCAGTAAGTACAACATCACCTACATTGCTTATGATACTTATGATACTAAATTACTGAAAATATTTGAATTTCTTTTTGCTTTTTACGAGACTACACGTTTTATGGAAAGTGTGTTTCGCATAAGAAACATGGCTGAAAAATATTTTTTCTCGTCATACTCTACGCCATTCTCAATTCAAGCGACAATAAAGTAGAAGTTACAGTAAAGTAGAATAATTCTTACAAAGACATAATCTCTGCGTTTAAATGTATCTATTATACGCTGCTGGAAAACGGCACTGATTCATCTTCTCCAACCTTATCCTATGTATCCGCTAGGGGTGGTATTGCCAACTCTGCTACGACAGTGTACAACAATCATGGGCTAGGACAACATTAAGTCTAAAATTTAAAAAACGCCTAACCGCAGAATACACTCCTAAGTGTTTACAAAGCCATTAAAAAAAGTTTTCGTGTGAGATGATTTGAAACAACGGAAATTACTTTTGACCGTGGAAATCTTTACCATAGAGAAAATAGCTAAGAAATTAATAATAAATATAACAATCTTTTGACACAAAATTATTTGTACATGATCTCTTGAAATGCAGCGAATTTATCAACCGTTTTTGATAATTCTACCGTGATGTGCCCTAATTTCGCGCGCGCCCTAACTTCGCGCATTATAAAATCATTTATTTTTTTCAATTTTTAGGTACCAGTCAAAATTGAAAAATCTGGAGGATTACAAAATATCATTGTTGTTGAATGTTTTTCACGAAAAAATTTGAAAAACAGACTTGGTTTAGTACACCAAATAAAATTATTTCAATTTGATCCTCCCATCGACCGCCATATTTGCTTGTGCTTAGCACAGCGACGAAGAACATGACCCAAGTAAACAAATGATTTTACTGTACAAAACTGGCTACTTTTTGGAAATATTTGTATCCATTATGCTCTGTTGGATATGTTTATTCGTCATTACTATTAAAAAGTGTAAAATTTTATGTATTTTGTGTTTATTTAGACTTTCGCTTTGTGAGCGAAATTAGGTATATGAGAGTAATTATGGTGCCTAATTTCGTTTATTGTTGTTGCGTAGTTTCATTTGCAACATTCTAATAAAACAAAAGCAATATAATACACAGGACAGTTTTACACAGAATAGAACCCGAAAAGTTCATTCCCATACGCTTTTTATCTAATTTTCAGGCGGATAACCACCGACATCGACTAATGTTGACTTCTTAACATCTTAATCTTATAGATCAGTGCCTGCAATAGCTACCAAATCCGATGTATAAAATGATGCTAAAATGTGCGATGTGTAAAATGATGCTAAACTTAGGATGAAACTACAGCAGCTTTTTCGATAATGTATATAATATTGAAGATGTCTTGAATAAAACACATATTTGAAGATGTGCTATGTAAGAGATAGCGGAATTTAAGACTTTCTTTCATGACGTCTAGAAAATTTAAACATTTTTCATACAATGCCTTTTTTCTTAAAATATGGTTTATATTTCAGAAGCAAACGATATTTTAGGAATTATAACTTGTGTCAACTAAAATGCATGAAGTAAAATCTAAGCAAAGCTCCAGGGTCGAAATATAGGCACATACCATTTCGACTAAAGAATGGGTCACTGACGGCTGTCTGATACCGTTATCTGCATATTTTGAACAATGGATGCATGCTTCTATTGGTTAATTGATTATATTTCATCAAACCAATAACG
This sequence comes from Armigeres subalbatus, assembly GCF_024139115.2. Taxonomy (NCBI): domain Eukaryota; kingdom Metazoa; phylum Arthropoda; class Insecta; order Diptera; family Culicidae; genus Armigeres; species Armigeres subalbatus. The sequence goes on from NC_085141.1 coordinate 257,451,730, forward strand.
ATATTCAATTCCAAACATGAGCGAAGTTAGGAACACTTTTGCGCGAAATTAGGAACTATCCTATTTTCTTGCGCGAAATAAGGAGCATACAACGGTCTCGGATTCATACTCCAATTTTTTTTAAATAGCAGCAAAATTTGCAAGTAACATTTTTTTGAGAACCTAGAATCCTTCTACTACGTGATGCAGTAGCAAATGTTTCCAAATGGCCACTACATGTTTTTTAATGAACGTTATAACTTTGTCAGATCTTAAGTGCGCGAAATTAGGGTACTTCACGGTAGCACATTTTTGATATAACTTATGATCCATGCTCGTCTAAAGCTGACAAAAGATAAGGAAGCCATTAACTGAACTTAAAAAACGGAATCTTACTATAGTTACTATTACTAAAAAAAACTACATCACTCATTTTCCAAAGGTATGCGCTGCATTAAAATTTAAGTAGATGCATATATAACGAACAAAAATGACACTAGCCCATCTTACCCATGTGAGTTATTTTTCCTTATTAATATTTTACCTTATTGATACCAGGACACCTATTTTCCATCATCCGAGTTACAACTTTAAATCGTAGTGAGACGATCCGCCCTTGCTCATTATTAACTATTAAATTTGAAGTGCTTTTCTCTCATTTTCAATCAACAGTGATATTACAGTTATCTTACAATTAAATGTTACCATAACCAAACTACCAAAACCACAACAGTATGCTACAAATAATAGATAAATAAAAACTACACTTACTTTTTCAATAATCTCCCGATTATCGATACCACAACTACAACTGTCACACAAAAATCCATCCTAATTATACAAAATGTGTGATTTCAGGTAAAAACGGAAGAAAAAATTATTTGTATTCACAGTTTTCGTATGATTGTGACGATATACGGTGAAGTTGTGCGAATTGATAGTGCGTGTGATTTGTAACGGAAAGCCAAAGCCAAGGTAGAAGATAACGTTTGCGATCAAGTATGTTCCGATTGCAGATTCAATGAAAAAGAAAGGAGTAAATTGTTAATAAGCGTGTAGCTATAGAGTGACTATGTACTATGTACTAGTGTGATATGGTGTTGTCAGTAACTTAGTTAATTGATCTGCACTCAATCTAAGCGTTGCTTGAAAACAATGGAACATGAGATTGCAGCATTTCACGACAAACTTACCTCTTTGATGACGCGATCGAAACTGGTCTTATCCTTGTCCTTTTCGCGAAGCTGCACTTTGAGCTTTTCAATCTCTTTAACAAATTCATCGCGCTCCTGCTCCCGTTCGGCAGCTTGATCTTCCAAAAACTGCCTCGTTGCTTTCAGTTGTTTATCGGCAGCGTCGATCTATTTCACGTGATTGACGAATGCATGGTTTCATTTCGCGTGAAAATAAGCGTTATAATATTGAAAGCGGTCCAGTGAAACAAAATGTATGCGTGTGATGGATGAGAAAGGGAAATAGGAATTAGCATTAGGCTTGTGTGAACGCAGTAATAGTTCAAACATATTTTAAGGATTTTTTGTGGTAATACAATAAAACATTTTAACAAAACACCCGTAATGGAAATTTTAAACAAAATACAAAAAATAATAACAAAATGACAAAACAAATATATCGTGAACAAGCATAAACAAAATGCGAAGAACGCACTTACCTGAGACTGAAGATCGAGCTTGTCACGTTTTCCATTTTCCATATATCGTTCACCTTCACGGCAGAAATCTTCCACCAATTGTAGTAAATTTGCACTATTATCCATCTCGTTATCCGAAGATGTATTACCAAGAATCTGTTTTGCTCTTTCTTGCAGTTCCACAAACGAGTTTCCCTGCTTTTGTGCACATGGGAGCAACGCGTTTGTGCCATACCCTTCACTTATCTCAAACTTCTGGCTGTTGAGCTCTAGCAGATGTTGTTTGGTTTCGTTCAACTCAACAACCAAACTATTCTGTTTACTCAATGCATCAGCAAGTTTCATCTCTAACTGACGCTTTTCATTCCTCAACTCATGCAACTGAATATTTAGCTCGCCACTGCACTGTAATGCCGCTAAGTCAGTAGGTAGGCTACTGCTGTTGATTTGCACTTTGTCCATTGTTACGCCCTCTCTAACCATATTCTCATCAAACGATCTTGCACCAACGCTATCCTTTTTGATAGTTTTACGCTTCAAACCGTCTTCTTCCTCACAACTATCACTTTTTTCAGAAACTTTATCTAAATCTTCATCCTTAATGCATGATTTCTTCACTATCTTCTCCGATAATGTCAATATATATTCTGCTTCTGATTTCAACTTTTCCAAACACTCATCAAGGTTTAACGATCTGTTCGCACCCTCGTTGCTAGCACCATCTTTGGATATGTACTCCAATAAAGTAGGATCTTCGATTATTGAAATCAACCCTGAAACATCCGGCGTAAACTTGAGAAACTTTTTAGTTGAAAACGCCGAAATGTTAGATAGATTCAAGTCCAAAGTGGAACATTCCAGTGGCTCGTCGTTACTATTTGGAACAATTCCATACTTATGAAGCTCGTCAATAACTGTATTGTTCAGGTCATCTTCACAGCTCGAAACATATTTCACATACTCGCATAAAACGTATCTCAACGTTGACGACAACTCCCGGAAACTGTCGCGCTCACTGATGATTTTATCCAAATCGCGGGCAGAATCAAACGTTGACTGCCGTTTCAGTTTCCATTGTAGTTGCTTTTCAAAATCTGCTTTCACACGGGCCATCTACAATACGAATACAGGCAAAAATTAAAATGATGCATTTTGAAGTGTTTTTGACAATTAGGATCATTATGGGAAAAACAAGGACTACATAACGAAAAATATATCTACCTAAATAGTCCTTTAAACAAATTCTGGTTTAAGGATGATTCGTTCACCTGTCATAAGACGAGTTTGAACAATCCCATTGAATTCCACCACTTAATTGTATCCTGACAGATACGTATTTCGACCTCAACAGTAAGGCCGTCTTCAGTGTCTTGTACTTGACTCGACTTACAAGTCGAGACTTGCAAGTCGAGTCAAGTACAAGACACTGAAGACGGCCTTACTGTTGAGGTCGAAATACGTATCTGTCAGGATACAATTAAGTGGTGGAATTCAATGGGATTGTTCAAACTCGTCTTATGACAGGTGAAAACATTCCACTAAAAAGCTCAAAATAATTTTCTTATCAAAGATGATTCGTTGTTATAGACATAAACTCATATTCATCCTATCAAATACGAAACATTTTTTTTATTTTCAACCTTGAGTACGTTTGTGTTTATTCAATCGAATCCAAAACAATGAGATTACAAACTGATTGCATAAAATAATACAAAACGAAATGCTCTACCTAGGTTTCATATATTCAAAATAAAAAAAATATTGATAGTATGTTCATTAATCTGCTAATCAAATTTATCAAATTCATCTACGTCTTCTTTGAATTCACGGCTAACATTAATCCCAATGTAAATGTAAATTTATTATGGATTAAGTTTTATTAGAAGTTGGAATATGTTGCGATATACTGACCTCTTCCTCATGTTTGATTTGGAGCTGAGCTATCTCCAGCTGACTTCTGGCCGTTAGTTTCTCCCTCAGCAATATAAGTTCGGGTGGCCAGTGATAATCCTCCGTGGTTGTATCGGATAGAAGTGCCTATTTGTTCAGGGGAGAATAAAACGAATCGTTAGAAACAGCGATAAACAAAAAGTTATTTTTACATCTTGGTAGCAAATTCGAAATCAAAATAAAACACCGAAATGATGTATAGCTTATGGGTGCTGCGTAAATGAAAAACGTGGACGCACACAACAAGAATTCATTCATAACCAAGAGATGTTATGCGCAGACCATTTGATGCATTAAGCTAAATGTAAACACTAACACTGAGTATTGTGTTCACCGTTGGACAAACGTGATGAAAAAGGGTGGACAGTATGTTCCATGGATCACATAATAAACTACATATTCACGAATATAAGAAAGTAGTCTTCACGGTTTCCAGTAGATTATACAAATGTCCACTGTATCACCAAACTCAAACGGAAAAGACTGCACAGATCGATGACTTCAAAAATAATGAAAGCATGCTCTATGGTGCATACTAGACTGGCCCAGGAAACAAAAAGTTGTCTAATTCCACGGGGCACCCCCCAGGATTGTGTCTTTGGGTGAGAAAATCAATCTCTGAAAATTTCAGCTCAATCGCTTGTAGCATAAGCTGGCGCATTTGATTTGAAGTTTGTATGGGGATTTCAGCCAAAATGTATAGAAAAATACACCTCCGTCACTCATTCGATCTGGAAATTGGTTCTGATTGCTCGATTGACCTCAGAATTGCAAAAACGGCAGTTGGTATGCTACAGAACAATTTCACAGAACATTGTATGATGATTAAATAAACTTTTATATAGGTTTCGGCTGATGCGATTCGATCAAAAAACCCAAAAATACACAAATCAGCTCCTAATAAATCAGCCGAAAATTATATAAAAGTTCATTTGATCATCTTGCAATGTTCTGTGAAATTGTTCTGTAGCAAACCAACTGCCGTTTTTGCAATTCTGAGGTCAATCGAGCAATCAGAACCAATTTCCAGATCGAATGAGTGACGGAGGTGTATTTTCCTATACATTTTGGCTGTAATCCCCATACAAACTTCAAATCAAATGCGCCAGCTTATGCAACAAGCGATTGAGCTGAAATTTTCAGAGATAGATTTTCTCACCCAAAGACACAATTCTAGGGGGTGCCCCGTGGAACTCAACAAAAAAATTTTCTCCCCATAGTAATCTGGGCCAGTCTAGTGCATACGCATAGGTTGCAAGAAAAGTGAAAACATCGCTCCGAGTCTATTTTTGAGCGCATATGTTAAACGCTATTATTAGCCGCTGCAAATGTATGCTAGCTGCATCGCATAGCTGTGCCAACAACATGAGATCGCAAGGAAGAGATGCGTATCGAATTAATCTTTGTTTATCCGCTGCATCTGTAATGCCTAGTACATGTACCATCCTGTGAGCTAGTGAGAGCATGCATGTCATTATGGTTTGTTAAATACTGAGCCACATAATAATGAGCCAGTCTGAATCACATGTGCACCGAAAATATCAACTGTTGTACGTCGAATTCTCTGAAACCTTTGTGCTACATAAAGATGAGTAAACCCAAGCAACTAATAATGCGATGAAGAATTGAATATGCTGTGTATAATGCTTACATCCGCTTCCATGACAGACATGACATATGAATGATTTTAGAAGTCAATACACCTAACGGCACCATATATTTAGCTGCCCGATATCTACGGTTTTCTGGTAAAAAAAAATCAGAAATTCCCCTAGCGCTGATGGTGTCTTTATTGCACATTAATAAAAAACAATTGAAACGTACATAAGAATGGTGAAAAAGCTGTTTCTAATTACATTAGACAAGTTCTTCCCACGTTTCATTCCCATATTCCTTCTTCTTCTTCCTAACTTCTTATTTTCGTCTTCACCATTTTTTATCACTACCTATATTTATTTGTCATTTTCCCTTTTTCTCACTATAACTTCTTTATACTCATTTCTTCCCCTTATTTCATCTTTTTTCTCACTACTTCCTTTTCCACAATTTTCCTTTTTCTTTCCTTTTTTTCTTATGTTTGTCTTCATTTCACAACCAATTGTTCTTTTTCGTCAATTCCTTCTTTGCTCACCACTTCTTCCACCATCTCACATTCCTTATTTCCTCGTTTCTTTTTTCTTATTTTTACTTTCTTTCCAGATCTTCTTTCGTTCTCGCATTGAAACACATTTCCTATCCAAAGAAACAGAACATACATCACTAAAATTAATGGCTTCCTCTCGCCCTAGAAAACACATTCGTGGTCCAAGATCAGCGACATCACTTTTGCCTGCGGTGATGTGTTGCGTTAGCTGTTAACCACAGGGAAAAAGTTATAAATATACCAAACATGAAAAGGGTCTCTTTCCCTTTTCATGTTTGGTATATTTATAAATAAGGAACTTCTTACTATTCGACATCTATGTGTTTTATTGCAATGTATTACAATGCTGCAATTACAGTTTAAAGTACGATAGAATTATTACAATTACAATAGAAAATACAGTATAAACACGATGTACTGTACATTGTACACGATAGACAAGCGGCAAGCGCTGTAAATATCAGGCAGTGAGAACTAATGCGTTTTCGATCAGTTCAATGAACGGAATCTCAAGTGGTTGATGTATTCCCATTGAGAAACTCATTTCCCTATAATTTGTTGGCAACTTTTTAGCTTTGATAAGTATCCAAGTTCTATTTTAATTACCACAAGTAAATTTAACTGAATCATCAGCTGGAACACTTATTTTGGTCATAAGTCGTTCCTATCCGTAATGTACTTTCGACAAAGTAGAATATCGAGAATTCAAGAATCAAAAAGGGGGTGTTAAACTTAGTCGAGTCCAGTACGAGATACTGAAGACGGTATTACTGTTGAGGCCGACTACGTATCTGTAAAGTTTAAATCAAGTGGTGGAATTAAATGGGATAGTACTAGCTCGTCCTAATATGCATTTTTCTTACTGAAAATCCGTTCGGAAGTCCAAAAGAATTCGGTTTGAAAGCTTAAAAGAATTCGATGCGGAGGAGAGACACAGAAGAAAATATTCCGTTCGGAAACCTAAAGAACGGAACGGACTTCTTTTGAGTTCACAAACGGCAAAGCTCTTCCAAACTCTTTTCGGATTCCGAAACGTATCCTTTTGCGCATTCGAACAAAATCCTTTGTGTATTCCAAACGGAATATTTTTGGTCTGCCGAAAAAAAAATCTCAGAAGGATTTCGTTTGGAATTCCAAAAGGATATAGATTTGCTACCCCTTGTACAGAAGCAGAAAAAAAACATTCAGAAGCCCAGATGGCTGCACTCTGAAGTCCAAAGTAAAGACGACGCGACATCCCAAGTAACATTTTGAGTTTTATCATAGTCTATTAGGTCTATTAGCGGATTTGGAGAACAAATTTTCAAGACTAGCAATAAAACTAATATCTACATATCAACCTCTTGATGACCGCTATAAGATTATGTTATGACCAAGTGGACCACTCTTGAGAACGTCTTCAAAGCAAGTTCAAGAATGTTCATAAAACTTCCATAAAACCGCTGTTAAAAAAAAAGGAATTTCTTTTCCGTGGAGCTTTTTGTTATTGTTTTGTAGAAAAAGGAAAACAGTAGAAATGGATAAATAAAAAACAACATTCATGGACATTGATCATGGTTGAAAAATAGTATTCGATTATCAAAAATTTGATGCCCCAGAATTCGTTCGCGTGCTTACATTTTTTATGCGCGTTCGAATTTCTGGTGAAACCAGGTAGGAAAATCAGTTTAATGAAGCGCGCCGTCGTAATATTGTAGCTTACGGCTTATTAATTAGTGTAAATATTAAATCGATATGACGTATATTTTTCTAGTGACATTCCGATTGGCAACAAAACATTTCTTATGCTTCAATATTTGAAAATCATCGAGAAAGACAGCCGTTATTAATAATGGCAATGGATTTCGCAAAATATTTTCGCCAATATAAAATCAATTCTATGCTAACAGCATGACAGTGGGCAGTTTGACGGTCAAAGTAAAATTTGCAAAACTTTCAAAAATAAAATGTTTTTGCTGAATGTCGCGGCACTCGGTTCCTTACGATTAGTTCTTCTTCGTGCGATGGTTCTACATTCCAACGGATGCTTAGCCAGTTTATCAACCTAATGTTCAGTTACTATTTCCACGAAGATCTAAGTAGACAGTGCTTGTGGATGGCAGCAAATAAATTTTGCTGTCACAAAACTTCTGTTATAAATTTTTCTTTGCTGCTGGTACTACGAAAAAAGTGAGAATCTAGCTCAAAACGTAAAGCCTCATTCTGAAGTTAAATTGAAACTATCAAAACATCAAGCCATCGAAAAATAGGTCATCTCTATCACAGGATATACTTTACTTGGAGCAGATCAACCAAGGTGGTGGACCGTGGATATTCCAAAGTCACGATTCTACAACGAAAACTCGGTGAGCCCTTTCCGATTGTACCTTTGTTCCTTTGTATCTTTTTGACTGCGATACCATTCTAGCATGGATTAGCCGATCCAAAATATAATTTAAATTTTCATTTTCTACCCTGTTGACATTCTTACGTCAAAGTTTCAAATATGAATTATACGAGTCTTGAGGCAAAACGGCGTTCAGCACTATCAGTTTTCATCAGCAACTTGATTAGGCATATGATTAGATTCGTTGAGCATACACATTTCTTTATACTAGATATACATTTGCTTCAACTGTGCTATGGCATATATGTTGTACCCTGCCTAGGATTTGCAAGCTCTGTTTGCAACCGGATTATCAATTGGTCGGAGTCCAGCCAAACCGCACCGAGCGGCTTTTTGACTGATTTCTGATATTTTTTTATAAATGAAATATCATTTCATGCCAATTTTATAGCTACATTTATTGTGGGATATCACCAGTTACATATAAGATTGAGAGATATTCGATACAATTTGTGATCAATTTAATCTGCTAAACGAAAGCTTGGGCAGACAAATTTGAAATTTTTGGTTGGCGCTTGGTGCGATTTGTCAGAACCCCGGCCAATTTTTTTGGTTCTTGTACCAGCAATTCGTACAATCGTATGTGGAGTCTTATCGCATACTTGGTTGCATAATACGGACTTTTTAAAAATGTAAAAAAATATGCACATTTGAAAGGGTGTTGTACAATACGTTTGAGAAATTTTGCAGTAATTTTTATTTCTGGTGTATGCACAAAGTTATAAGAACATGGTTTTTTTTAAAGTACATATTTAAAGTGGTTTTTTTCTGAGTAAAATTAAATTCCATCACTTTTTGCTATTGGAATGAAATCACATCAAATACGTGAAAATCCGGAGTGTACATTAGTGTATATATTATTGATAGTAGAAGATCAGTTTGTAATTAGTAATGGCCGTGTTGAATTAATTTGAATCTTGCTTATGGGTTTTATTATTATTCAAAACATTCATTATATATTACATTTAATATATTCTTTGTATTATTTTTTCCTATAATGCCGTTCTACGCATAATTGTCCCATGTACATAGGAAATCCCAGCAAACATGAGACAGGTGTGCGTATGACGGCAGTATACTCCTTATAACTTTTCGAAGGGACCTAGGTGACATTTCATGAGTTGGTTCGGATAGTGCAATAAAAAGCTTTCGTATTGGTCTGTTGATAGCAATATTCAAATTGATTCTTGAGGAGGGTTTTACTTGGGTCCTTTCGAGGAGTTAAGCGAGAATTCTTTCTTATTAAAGATGTTTTCTTACTCGATCTGAACCCTTGCTACTTTGATACGTTTCATCGTTCAAAATTGAACCTCTCTAATTTGATATCCTATCCAAGATAACGATCGCGTGATCTGCCGAAATATTGTGTTCTGTATTGCGCGGCCGGTAATAAAGCTAATCAGTACAGTGAGTGTTTCAGATTCTTCAGTAAGCAGAGCGATCGGCCGGTCGTCGAAATTTAGTTTTGCTTTGGGCGGAAAGCAAAACGCTCGGCCGGTCACCGAAATTTTGTTCTGCTTTGTGCGGGTGAGTAAGTTAAACAGAAAGTGAAAATTTAGTTCGCATCCGAGTAGTGCAGTCGATCATTTAAATATTTAGCGGTCGTTCGATTGTTTTTGCTTTAAATCATACTACACGCTATACACGGCAGACCGTTTACCAAAACGAACCCTGCTACAATTCCCACCCCATATATCCAAAATCCCAGTGATTTCTCGTGGAAGTGCAGATGACTCGTCGGCTTCCTTCAAAGCGAGTATCACGTCAACATTTTCCTACCTATTCCCTAATTGACCTGCATTCGGACACGGCCGGCGCTGGTATTGCTTAAATTGGGGTCACCAGTTCTTACACATTGAAGATGATGTTAGTCCCAAACTTCATCTATTGGTTCTCTGTGTAATTACAGCTGACCTGGCAATAACGGAGTAGCAACCGTGGGCGGTCAATCATGCTCATGCTCATGCTCAATGTTCAGTTACTATTTCCACAACTATAGATAACTAATATTATTGAAAAGTTTTCCTAATTCCAGTAAAATACAAAGGCCTGTCAAATTTAACATTTACCGTGCCGTGAGAAGATAGGGAATTGAACCAAATCCGAACTGTGAACCCCCGTTAATTTAAACGGTACTTCATTCAAATTAGCAAGGTTAATTTACTCTCTGCTATTTTATTTTGATTATGCGTTTCGTTTACCGATGTTTAATTTTTATTTTCGCTATCCCACTTGCTGAATGACGTTTGAACCATTTTTAATTTGAACGATGTTCGAGCCAACGAAGTTCAAATTAAAAAGTGTTCGCATTGAAAGCTACCCGGTCTATGATAAATTGAATAGAACTTATGCTTCCAGCAGCAGCAGAAGAACATCTTAAATCGTGTTCATCTCACCATTTGTTGCGTTATCGTATTTATACCATTTCCATTTACCGGTAGTGAGATAACACGCTCCTTTAGTTTATTTTATTATTTTTATCTGTTCCATTCTCAGGAGTGGAATTTGACCAATGGATTATATTGCTAGTAAACAACAATATTTCAAATAAGCAAACGATCAGCTGGGAATATTGTGTTTAATGTTTTCTTTGTTTAAGATATTTGAGGAACATGTAACAAAAACATTTGTTTTTAGCCATTCGAATGACCATAGTTTATGAAATTTATCATAAACAACGCTCTTGAACAATGCCATTATAAACCTTTTGAAAACTACTAAGTTTTATTTAGGTTATGCGGAAGACAATTTCATGACCAATATATCCGTCTTTATGAGTGTTTTAAAAATTGGTTTTATTGAAGTCCTCAGGATAATCATTAGACCACTAATAAGCTCATGAGATATTTGACGTTTGTTGATTTATTGAGCGTTTTATTACGGTTTTGAAGATAGCTATAAGTCTTCGAATAAAGTTAATCTCGCAGCATTGAACAAAGCAGCGATAAAACCGTTAAAAAACTTGAATAAAACTATGCAGCCTTGAAATTGTTACTTGGGATGAGTTTTTGAAAAATTAAAAATCTCTAACACTGTTTATACTCAAAAGCTAACAATAATCACTTACTTAACCCGATGCGTGAATGATGAAAGAGACCGAGCTCGCGAAGCTTTATTATTATGCTATACTACTAACCAAGAATTCCTACATCTGTCTGAATGTTTGGCGTGATCCGCCAGTAGTGGTTCCTAACGCAGAAGTATTTTTTTTCCGAAAGTCTGAAAGGACTCCATACGAAAGTAAAGTCAAAAACGGAATTTCGTGCGGAAAACCAACAAGATTCCGTTTTGAATCCCAAAAGAATTCTGTTTTGGAAGTCCAAGAGAATTCCGTTCAGAAGCATAAAGAGATTCACTTCGGAAGTCCAAATAATTCCTTTCGGAAACCCAGAGAACGGAACGGACTTCTTTTCAGTTTACATACGGAGATCTTTTGGTATTCAGAAGGAGCTTATCTGGGTTTCCTCTTGTGCTTCTTAACAATATCATTGTAAGGCTTTGATAGGAAATCCCATAGGGATTCTGTTCCGATTTCCTTGTCTATGAGCAGAAAAAGATTGCGTTCAGAAGCCCAGAAGGCTTCAATCGAAAGTCCAAAAATATTCCTTTCGAAAGCCCAAAAGTATTCCTTTCGAAATTCTAAAATAATGTTATTAAGAACCATAACAAGATTCCGTTCAGAAGTGCAAAAGGATTTCATTCGGAATCTCAAAGGGTTCCGATAGTCCAAAATATTTAATCGTAATCGTGATCGTAAACGTTCGGAAGCCCAAATAATTCCGTTCGAAAGGCCAAAATAATTCCGTACGGAAGCCCAAAATTATTCTGTTTAGAAGTCTGAAATGTTTTTGTCCAATGGACAATAAAATCGTCAGGAATCCCTATAATTATCTCTATAATAAAGCTTTAAAAAAGTTCACGAAATTCTGTGCGGACGGAAATTCGTACAAACGGATAGGTTTTGTACTTCCAAACGGAATCAGTTTGGGCTTCCGAATGGATTAATTTTGGGTTTCTGAACGGAAACTGTTTGGGCTTCTGAAAGAAATCAAAGAAAGATTCCGTTTGGAATCCTAAAGGATTCTGAACGGAACCCAAACAAAAAGAATTCCTATCAGAAGCCTAAAAGGCTCCGTACAGAATTCTTAAATGATTTCGTTAAGAAAGCTTATAAAATTTCGTACGAAATCCCATTAGGATATGGTTAAAAAACCCCACAATAGTTCAGTTTGACAGCCAAAAAGTATTTTGTTTGGAAGCCCATATTTTTCGAAAACAACAAATGTCTGTGAAAGCCTGTAACTTCAAAAAAAAAGTTTGTATAATGTAGGTATGTAATCTGTATGATCTCTGCATGCAAGACCAAATGTTTGTATAAATAAAGAAATATCTGCGTGTCTGGCATCCCTGAGGTCGACTATCGGAAAGTTGTTCCGCAAATATCAAATCACTTGATGCACGGGAAAAACTGTTGGTTATATTTTTTCGGTGTGAATGTTGATTATTAAAATGAAAGAGAATATGTAACTTCAACCAGTGTTATATCGGAGCATCTTATTAATAAAGGAAGAAATATCCTTGGACGTCTAGATTTCTTGAGCAGGATTCACCTCAAATTCCCTTGAAATATCTTGGTCTTCATATTTTACATGATTTTCCCACATAGACTTTATAATTCAAGACAAAATTTTCAAAACGACTTATCTGCTTTTGTAAACAAAGATTCAAACGACGATTTGACGAATCTGATAGCTCTCCCACGTAAACCAACACCATCAACAGGTAGCGGCATCCTTCCCCTACCTATTGAAGGTGTTGGTTTGCGTGGGTGAGCTATCAGATTCGTCAAATCGTCGTTTGAATCTTTGTTTACAAAAGCAGATAAGTCGTTTTGAAAATTTTGTCTTGAATTATATCTCATTGAAGTGCTGATAGTAAGTAGGTAGGGGAAGTGGGGTGAAGCGGACAGGGTCCCGTTTGAACTAAATCGTTACAAATTTGGCCGTCTAACAAGTGGATCTTGTTACTTGTTTCAAACTATGAGTACAAAATGTTCTACGGCATTCAAATAATGAAAACTATTCTATTTATTAATGATTTGATGTAAACTATGACTGAAATGCCATGGTGATGTAATTTCTGATGTACAGTATTTAAGCTCTTTTAAAAAAGAAATCGGCATAACTAATCCGCATTATCCTCGAGGATCTATATCTTAGTCTATTCAAAAATTGTGTACGGGTTGAATTGATGATATATCTCAAAATTCGATTTTTTGAAATTTTTTTAAGAAATTGTATCATGGTGGGGTAAAACGGACACGTTCTGGTGTGGGTAATATGGACAATATGAAGTACATAATTTTTTCCACCGAAATTTTATTTTGAAAAGTTTGTATTGTTTAAAACCGAAATAACCAAGCATTCATGAGAATATTCGAATTTTATTGATTTTTATTGATGTTACATGCTTTATAAGTAGAATCATTATAAGTTACCAATAAATCATTTTTACAGATGCTTAGTCTATGCACACAATTCATCAACTAAATTCATTGTTTTAAGCTTAATTTGGCACGGCAAATGCTGGGTAAAGCGTACCATTGGTACTTCGCGTACCTGAAGGAATAAAATAGACCCCATCTCGCGGTCCTTAGCCTCTTACCCAGCAACTCCTATCCCTACCTCCCCGCGGTGCTGGCCGGGATACGAGCAACCTTAGGGAAGATCGGGTAACCAACCCCGGTGGGAACTATGGTCGTATGCTGACAGGGAAGGGGGGGTTTGCTCCTCTCCGGAGGAGCAAATCTTATTGAGCGTCTGTTCTCCATGTCAGGATCGGCTCACAACAGCGTCTGTTCTCCATGTTAGGGGCGGCTGATCATCGTCCGAGTGCCAGCGAGGGACTCTAAGTGAAACTGTGCACCATGGTCCACCGGAAATAAGGAGGAATGGTCCTCCGGAAATTTAGGAGGTTTGGTGTCAGGCCCTGCAAGCCAGCCTTTAAAAAACATAAGCAACGAACAATCAACAAGAGAGTACGGACCGGAACCATCGGCGAAGACCACTGCGACGAAAAGGGACTAGCGATTGGAAACTCGGTTCGTGGAACTGCAAATCTCTCAACTTCATCGGGAGCACACGCATACTCGCCGATGTGCTCAAGGACCGTGGATTCGGCATTGTAGCGCTGCAGGAGGTTTGTTGGAAGGGATCAATGGTGCGAACGTTTAGAGGTAATCATACCATCTACCAGAGCTGCGGCAACACACATGAGCTGGGAACAGCTTTCACAGTGATGGGCGATATGCAAAGGCGCGTGATCGGGTGGTGGCCGATCAATGAAAGAATGTGCAGGTTGAGGATCAAAGGCCGGTTCTTCAACTTCAGCATAATCAACGTCCATAGCCCACACTCCGGAAGCACTGATGATGATAAGGACGCATTCTACGCGCAGCTGGAACGTGAGTACGACAGCTGCCCAAGCCACGACGTCAAAATCATCATAGGAGATTTGAACGCTCAGGTTGGCCAAGAGGAGGAGTTTAGACCGACTATTGGAAAGTTCAGCGCTCACCGGCTGACGAACGAAAACGGCCTACGACTAATTGATTTCGCCGCCTCCAAGAATATGGCCATTCGTAGCACCTACTTCCAACACAGCCTCCCGTATCGGTACACCTGGAGATCACCACTGCAGACAGAATCACAAATCGACCACGTTCTGATTGATGGACGGCACTTCTCCGACATTATCGACGTCAGGACATATCGTGGCGCTAACATCGACTCTGACCACTATCTGGTGATGGTTAAACTGCGCCCAAAACTATCCGTCATCAACAATGTTCGGTACCGACGACCGCCGCGGTACGACCTAGAGCGACTGAAGCAACCTGAGGTCGCCACTGCATACGCGCAGCATCTCGAGGCAGCGTTGCCGGAAGAGGGTGAGCTCGATGGGGCCCCTCTTGAGGACTGCTGGAGTACAGTTAAAGCAGCCATTAACGACGCAGCGGAGAATAACGTCGGGTATATGGGTCGCAGTCGACGGAACGATTGGTTCGACGAAGAGTGCAGACAGATTCTGGAGGAGAAGGACGCAGCGCGGGCGGTCGCGCTGCAGCAAGGTACCCGGCAGAACGTGGAACGTTATAGACGGAAGCGGAGACAGCAGACCCGCCTTTTTCAGGAGAAGAAACGCCGCCTGGAAGAAGCGGAGTGCGAGGAGATGGAACAGCTGTGCCGTTCTCAAGAAACACGCAAGTTCTATCAGAAGCTCAACGCATCCCGCAAAGGCTTCGTGCCGCGAGCCGAAATGTGCCGGGATAAGGATGGGAGCATCTTGACGGACGAACGTGTGGTGATCGAAAGGTGGAAGCAGCACTACGAGGAACATCTGAATGGCGCTGAGAGTACAGGCAGTGAAAGTCAAGGCAGCGGAGGAGATGACTACGTCAGTTCAGCGGACGATGGAAGCCAACCAGCCCCCACCTTGAGGGAAGTTAAGGATGCCATTCAACAGCTAAAGACCAATAAAGCAGCTGGTAAGGATGGTATCGGAGCTGAGCTCATCAAGATGGGCCCGGAAAAGCGGGCCACTTGCCTGCACAAACTGATAGTCAGAATCTGGGAAACCGAACAGCTACCGGAGGAGTGGAAGGAAGGGGTTATATGCCCCATCTACAAGAAAGGCGACAAACTGGAGTGTGAGAACTTTCGAGCGATCACCATCCTTAATGCCGCCTACAAAGTGATATCCCAGATCATCTTCCGTCGTCTGTCACCATTAGTGAACGAGTTCGTGGGAAGTTATCAACCCGGCTTCGTTGACGGCCGCTCGACAACGGACCAGATCTTTACTGTACGGCAAATCCTTCAAAAATGCCGTGAATACCAGGTCCCAACGCACCATCTGTTCGTTGATTTCAAGGCGGCATACGACAGTATAGACCGCGTAGAGCTATGGAAAATTATGGACGAGAACAGCTTCCTGGGAAGCTTACCAGACTGATCAAAGCAACGGTGGATGGTGTGCAAAACTGTGTGAAGATTTCGGGCGAACACTCCAGTTCGTTCGAATCGCGCCGGGGACTAAGACAAGGTGATGGACTTTCGTGCCTGTTGTTCAACATTGCGCTAGAAGGTATCATGCGGAGAGCCGGGTGTAACAGCCGGGTACGATTTTCAACAGATCCAGTCAATTTATTTGCTTCGCGGATGACATGGACATTGTCGGCCGAACATTTGCAAAGGTGGCAGAACTGTACACCCGCCTGAAACGTGAAGCAACAAAAGTTGGACTGGTGGTGAATGCGTCAAAGACAAAGTACATGCTTGTGGGCGGAACCGAGCGCGACAGGGCCCGCCTGGGAAGCAGTGTTACGATAGACAGGGGATACCTTCGAGGTGGTCGAGGAATTCGTCTACCTCGGATCCTTGTTAACGGCTGACAACAACGTTAGTCGTGAAATACGAAGGCGCATCATCTGTGGAAGTCGGGCCTACTACGGGCTCCAGAAGAAACTGC
Source organism: Armigeres subalbatus (assembly GCF_024139115.2). Taxonomy (NCBI): domain Eukaryota; kingdom Metazoa; phylum Arthropoda; class Insecta; order Diptera; family Culicidae; genus Armigeres; species Armigeres subalbatus. The sequence goes on from NC_085141.1 coordinate 257,468,368, forward strand.
GGTCGAAAAAGATTCGCCACCGCACCAAATGTGTCATGTACAAGACGTTAATAAGACCGGTTGTCCTCTACGGACATGAAACATGGACAATGCTCGAGGAGGACTTGCAAGCACTCGGAGTATTCGAGAGACGGGTGCTTAGGACCATCTTTGGCGGTGTGCAAGAAGACGGTGTGTGGCGGCGAAGAATGAACCATGAGCTCGCCCAACTCGCTTCCGATCCGGCAGGTACGAGACGGCGTGGAGCGCAGCGAGCGAGATGGGCAGACCAGGTGCAGAACGACTTGGCGAGAGTGGGGCGTATCCGAGGATGGAGAGATGCGGCCTCGAACCGTACATTGTGGCGTCAAATTGTTGATTCAGTGTTATCTGTTTAGATGTTAACTAAATAAATGAAATGAATGAAGCTTAATTTCTTGACATGTCCGTTTTACAAACACACTATGTCCATTTTACCCGCACGCTTTTAAACCAAGATCCTGATTTTTACTGTCATAAAAATCACAAAATCTGATTGTTTTTCACTAAGTTGACAAAGTCATCGTAGTGCTTTAGTTTACGTGAATCTCCTAAGTGGTTTAGGCCCCAATATTACAAAGTTTTCCTTGTGAAAATGATGCGGTTCCTTAGGGTTCTTCCATATTACCCCCAGCCCCCTATAATTTTATTTTTGCGGCGTCTCTACCGATGGTAAGGGATATACGCCACATTACTAGAATTTTTATTCAAAATGTAAACTGCTTGCAAACATAGCCTACAAGCTTTATAGAGGATTCACATAATGAAATAAATACAGCAACCGTTCGCTAACTGGGCTAAAACAATAGAGGTAATAAACTATAGAGGACTATTGTTGCTGCGATTCCCTTTGTTATCGTCCCCAATCATGTTGGGTACCTATCTGTCAAAACGTACTGATTTTTCCTTCGTTGACATTTAGTGCCCTATCCTCGCCAGCAAAAGATGTTTCGCCAGTGACGACAGCGCCAATCTTCCTCTATAGTTTATTACCTCTATTGCTAAAACAGCAGCCCAGTTAACGAACGCCGCTTTTTAACTGGGCTGACGAGGGGATTCGCGATGCATTGTTGTGATAGTTTTTTACATGAAGCTTAAAGAATATACCATTCAGAATTCCCTCGTCGCCGAGTCTTTGTTGTTGGTTTTTGACAGATAACTGCTTTTAACTGGGCTATGGCCCAGTTAAAACAGTTCAGTTGAAAAGCGCCCAGTTAACAAACTGTTACTGTATATGGATTCGTAAATTTTTTCGCAAAACCGTAATAAAAATCTTTAATTTAAAAGGCTTTATTAATATTTTGTGGGCTTCGTGGCCGTGCGGTTAGCGACGTCAATTGTCTAGACGCATGTGCTAGGGAGTGTTGGTTCGATTCCCGCCCCGGTAAGGAGGAAACTTTTCGTGATCGAAAAATTCTCCACTGGTCCACTGGGTGTTATGTGTCCTGTCCGTTGTCTCATGCTAGGTGTTAAGTGTTCAGTCTGTACGACCTCTGGTCGAAGACGGTGTTCCTGCCTTTTTTTATTACGTCCTCCGCGGCATAAATTAAAGTGTGTAACCATCATATTACTTTTTTGGCTGATAAGAATGAGCAGTTTTTGTTTTCGCTACAAAAGACACACTCTCACATACATTTGCGCCAATAAATCAAGTCTGTTCTACCAGATCTCCAAAGTGCGGCAACTATACCGACGCGGCATCTCACCCGGATTTACCCTATGTTCAGTCATAGTCATAGACATAGAGACACATAGTGTTACATACCAATCGACTCAGTTCGACGAATTGATGTGATGTCTGTGTATGTGTGTGCACATAAAAAGTGTCACTATAATTTTTCAGGCACTTACCCGTAACCGATTTACTCGCAACAAGTTGCAATCGACGGAGAGTCCTGTCCCTATGTTTTGTATTGAAAATCGGCACCATCACACTATGGGCTCAACAATTATGGACCATATTTTTATACACAAAACTCGTGCAAAAAACTCGCTTATTCTTCGGACATTTAACCTCAACAGAGTTGCTCTTTTTTATGATTACTTCTTTTAAAGGCCTCATTTGCCATAAAACAAGGGAGGATATGGATCTTTTTTTTCAATTCTTGCATTTGCGTCGTTTTTTGCAAGGGAAATATGATTACTTTTTTTCAAAGCACGCATTTGACCTCTCTTTGAATCTTCATTTCAAAGCATGAAGCAGTCCTGTAACAGGTGTCCGTATGCCGAAAGAGCGTCAAGCGAAGATAATATTCAGTAGAGCACCCAGAAGAGTCCGTAGACTTTGTGGAAGGCCGCATACACAATGGCTTTTCGCAATCGAAGAAGACCTGAGGGCGACTGGCACCGATTGGCCCCGGATCGAGTCCAGTGGAGAATGGAGAAGGATACTTCATTCGGCGTAGGTTGATCGAGGAGGAGCTGTAGTCCATAAAGTGTCAGGTAAGTAAGCAGTCCTGTCAGAAGAAATGACATTTGTTCGGTATAATGCAACAAGCATTTGAACAGGGTCCAGCATATTTGAAGGGCTACATTGCAGCAAACAGATGATCGCAGATGATCGGGGAACGCACCATACAAGGCCCACAGATGCTCTTGTGGTATGTTACCACAGGCTGCCGGCATATGTCGCTTCAGGACTTGCACACCTTCATGTGCTTAGAGCAGACTTTGTCTTCCAACATACTCCAGACAGTGGAGTCCTTTAAAATCAGATCCGGCGAACTCGCCTGTCACTCCAAATTTTAAGTAAAATGTTTCGTAATCGATAGTTGGGTTTTCTTAGTTTCATGAGCTGGTGCCGAGTCCTGTTCGAACACTCAACCCCTGAACAGAATAACAACAAGCCCACGGTTCGACTACGTTCTGTTTTTTACGTTTTGAACTAATTCCCGATATGTATTTGGGTTGATCTTTACTCCTTAAGGAACAAAAACCAGTGGAGTCCAGTTATCATGGGTGATTCCGGCCCTAACCATCATTCAAGTTGGTTTCTGTCGCCTAGTGGCCGTTCGTGATCTTTCTGGCAACCAAACTGAAAACCAAGCTTTACATGGTCAATCACGATGCTGGCCAAGTCCTTTCGGTCTATCAGGGATACGGAGGAAGCAATGATACAGTTAGTCGCCCACTGCATGAGAAGCATAGGGGAATTCAAAGTAGGAGAATGCAACGGACCTGGGATTGAACCCACGACCTCCTGCTTATGAAGCAGAAGCGGTAGCCGATTTACTAAAAAAAATCAGTTGTATCATTCCAAATAGGTGACATTTAAGGTGATTATACAATCAAGCCATGTGGTGAATTTCAAATTCACCACAAGGTTTTCTACTGATATTGTCAAAAGTTCAAATCCAGCGTAATAATTTTCGTACCATGCTGAAATTAAAGTCGATTGTTTAGCAGAAGTAAGCAAACGATCTACGGATGTGTCATCCCCATGGGCGTTGTGGTTCTCTCAATTCGTGCTCTAGAAAAATCACTAGAAAAAGCACGTGGTTTCCAAGATGGCCGATTTGTGGCTTTGTTGTATAACCACCTTAAGTGGAAAACTTAAAATTGGTTCATGTATCGTTTTCGCTGTAAACGGTTCATATGATGAGTAAGCTAAAAAAATACACGCATCTCTATTGCATTTATTTTATACTCATTATTGTATGCTTCAACCTGAACCGCTCTTTCTCTGAACGACATGAGAATTGAACCCACCGCCTGTGGATTAACAAACTTGATGAACTTTCGCACTCAATGGTTAGCGGAATCGCCAACAGGAACGCGACCACGATTTTTTCTAAATTATCAAACGTGACTTACCCATCAACAGCACACATCATCTCATGTCCGAAGCAATGCAGGATGGTGTAATATAATTCAAAGTTCACCAACGAATATTTTCATCTGAGGCAAACAGACACGTATGTGCGTCAAGCCCTTCTTCGCAGAATATCCTAAACACACTGTTTCTATTAATAAATCAATTTAAAGCAGAAACTAATATAATGAGCTTTATTAAACACATTTTACATATCCACTCATTTATAACGTATCTCCTGAGCAAAGGTTTCCCATCAAATGCACCAACATTTCAATTTATGAGCAGTAATTTGTTTCGTAACAACTCATTTGTTATCGCAGTGGATCACACAACATGTTTTCATAACGGTTTAGAATTTGAGAGTAGTCAACTTCAACAACATTTTCACACAATATCGTTGAGATTTCATTCACTTATCAAATTAACCGCAATGCGGCGTAACAAAAGCACTCAGAATAGAAACGTCCGGCTCTCTTACAATTCAAACGCAAACTGACAACACGATTCAATCGAATCTAAAAATACGAACTAATAAGCTTACGCGGGTTCTCAAAATGACCGCGCGTGCGCACAATGATAAGTGCAACATGAGTTCTAGTACCGCATCTGTACTAAATAATTCTAGCAGCTTAATCGTGCGTAAGTTTGGCACTAAGTTCAGTAGGCTGTCCGAGTAACACTAAGAGCTTGCGACAGAATAAGATGATTAAATACCTATACTTCGTTTCTCGGAAATTTCGGATTACTGATCGTGATTACTACGGTAGATAAGGATATGTGATCAATTATTTTCAATATTAAAAATTGAAATAGATGTACATTGCTGCACGCTATGTTTAAAGGCAACTATTATGCAAAGTGAATGCACCTCGGATGTTAAGCAGTTAGATCATAGTTTCTGACCTCTAGTTTACGAATCTGTGTTGATTGAAATATTTCATCGGTGAAAATTTGACTTTTTTACCATTTGAGGTGATATTTTTAACCTAAAAATAATATTCAGATTTTTTTAATTTTTTTGGCGCAAGTTATATAAAAACCAAGCACCACATTTTTTTCCTGATGCTTCAAGGACAATTTTCATATAAAAACATTTTTCATATGATGAAAGTAGCAGAAGTTATACTAGAAATACTGTTGAAACCGAATATATATTTCATTTTTCGATAGCAAATTCTTGTGTGACTGCATATCTCAAACGTGTCTATTAAAAAACCAGCAACCCTGCACCGTCCACTTATTACCATGGAAACAGAATTTAACGCTGGACAGGTCAAGAAAGATGCTCGATTATATGTATTTCAATTGTGTTCATAATCATCTTCTGGAAGGAGGAGACCATGACACAATTCTAGACAAAACCCCTCCTCCAGTGCTACAATTGCTGGTGGGATAGGTCAACCGAATTTTCGACCCTGTAGCAAAAAAAAAACATCAAGACAAATCAGAAGTCTGGATATCAGAGGTCAACGCAACCCGTCACGCTCAACTTGGTTTCACTGGTCGTCGTTTCCGAAGTCTTTTAGCTAAACGGGATGTTTTGAAAGGAAAATAATACAATGGTTACTATAAGGTATTGGAGTCTACCGCAGGTTGTTGATCTCTTTTATAGTGTAACATTGTTGGACTTCTATTCAGATGCCATACGAGCTTTTTGTGACACTTGGATAGCCACCGGGCTACCAATCACCCAAAATTTTCTTATTTTGAAATTCCATATTCTTGAATTTTGTGAAGCATCACAGGGAGGCCTTTCAAAGTATACGGAGCAAACGACGGAAGCCATCTTGTAATTTTTTGTTGATTTGAAATGCTAAAAAGTGATATTATGTTTATAAATTTAATAATACTTCTTCTTATTGGCATTACATCAATTACTGTGACATATTCCGTCTCGCAGTTTAGTGTTCATTTAGTGCAAGATTTCTAGCCCAAGTTTCCATTTTCGCATTCGTATATCATGAGACTACTATGATACTTTATGCTCAGGAAAGTCTAGATGATTTCCTAGATCAGGTCGGGAATCGAAACCAGCCACATTTCAGCATAGTCTTGCTTTGTAGGAGTGCATCTTGCCGCACGGCTAGAGAAGGCTCCAGATCTATTCATAATAAAGCTTAAAAACATTTAAGACTGGCAGTAATTTTAGTGTAACTTCTACTATTTTCATCATATGAAAAATGTTTTTATATGAAAATGTTTCTTAAAGCATCAGGAAAAAAATGTGGTGCTTGGATTTTATATTACTTGCTTCAAAAAATTTAAAAAAATCGGAAAAAAATGTATGTTCAAAATATTACCTTAAATAGTAAAAAAGTCAAATTTTCACCGATAAAATATTTCAATCGACACAGATCCTTAAACTAGACGTCAAAAGCTATGATCTAACGGCTTAACATCCGAGGTGCATTCACTTTGCATAATAGTTGCCTTTAAACATAGCGTGTGCTGGTAATGGTGATCTCTGTAAGGACATTTTATATTCTTCTATTCCCGTTCAATTTTCTTTATACCTATATTGCTCGAAGTCTGATATTCACAGCGTTAGATTACTTGTACTACTTAATATATAAAATAACAACGTATCTTGCGCTCAGCTATATCGAATAGTATTTGAACAATGAAATATTGAACTAAGTTGTAGAAAAAATCAGTGCTACAAGTTCACCATATAATCCATTCCAAACTTCAGATTCTGTAATGAGTCGTTGGAAAATATTTCATACACAATCACAAGAAACATATTTCAGATCGACTATGAAACATTTCCATAAACAGATACGCAGCTATCTACACCGTTAAGTGTTTTCCATTGACAACTTTTTGTGTTTGCCCAGAGATTTCAGCTTGTACATCTGTATTAGAGTGGGGCGTCATGGTCATTTTTTTCAAATCAATGGTTTTTCGAAGCCATTCTGGGTCCTGAACAACTGTGCAGAATTTGGGACCGATTGGTTGCTTCCTCGCTTTCCGCATCGCGTTTGAAGTTTGTATGGAAATGGGAGTGTGGGAGAACGTATGTTTTTGCATTTCTACTACTAGAGGTTTCAGTTCATCGTAAACCAAGTGGCACATTGCGTTAAAGTATAACCCAAAGGATGCCGAAAATCTTTGCTGAAGAAGGCACATTGCTGGAACGTCCACGAAAAAAGTTATAACGCTTCGAAGATTGAATGTTCAAACCATATGCAAAAAGTCGTTTATTCTGCCAGCACTGCCGAACTACGTAGACTAATAATTTAACTGAGTGTTATTTCAAAATAATTGATCTTATAGGGCTTTAGAGCTAATAGGAGCTATCCGGAATTATTTCACAAAGAAAAAAAAATCCGACTAGAAGGAAGATGGGTTTTGCCCTTCGATAACCATAGGTCGTCCGGTAGTGCTGGCAGAAACATTGATTTCTTGCATATGGTTTGAACAATCAGTTTTCGAAAAATAATAACATTTTTTGTAGACCTTCCAGCTATGTACCTTCTTCGGCAAAGTCTTTCGGCATCTTCCAGACTATATGCTCACGTATTGAGACACGTGATTGATGATAAATTGAAGCCGCTAATAGCAAAAATGTAAAAAAGTACGTTTTCCCATACTAATCTCCATGTAAATTTAAAACGCGATGCGGCATGCGAGGTCGCCCTAATACAAAATCACCCTAATACAAAATTAAAATATTCGCTCAAATATTAACCATAAATTAATTTATATTTATTTGAGAGATTCTCAGCCCTAAATAAAAACAAGAATCTCTTAGTCGTCTGAGTACACGCGACCGCTTACGTAAGGTAATCAAACTCATCAAATGCTTTAGCCAAGCAAGCCTTTGGCACAGCAGAGTGCGATTGAATTTGTATTCTATACCGTCCCGCCCAGCCCGTTTCTGGGGGGCATGGAGTGCGATCCTCTCGTTTAATAAACAATGTGCACTCGCTTGACTGTGATATACAACAGTAAAGCACATGTGGAGATTGGGCAAATCAAGCATCCTAAAGATATTCAATTTGCAAAAAAGAGAGCTAACCGCGGTGGAGGTTGGTACTCGGATTCTGATGGCTTTTCCGCAAACGTGACCTTTAAGTGGTCTTGTTGTGTAGGGGTTATCACGCCTATCTAGAGAGTAGGAGGTTGAGGGTTCGAGTCCCTCCAAGACACGTGGATTCTTTTTCGCAAATTTCATATCAATTTGTCCATTTCGAAACATATGCTGTGCATATGCACAGCCAAGATATTTAACAAAAAAAAAAAGAATCTCTTGTAAATAAAACGAAATTTGATTGTGGTTTTTTCATGCCACAGCTACAAATTATCGTACTAAAACATGGTACAAGCGCCGCGCCGTCTTACATACCACGTTAAATACAACAATTTCGATGAACATGTCGTGTTAGAAACATGGTATTATTCATTATTGCAAAAATGTGACCTTGGCTCAGAAGCCTGCTAATTATTAATTGTGACAGTTTTTGATGAACAATAAACTGCAAGGTGGCATTGTCCCAGTTTGATATGAAGCCAACAAAGTGAAGTGAACTTCGAATATGTCGCATGCAGGTTTCTTCAATGATTAGCTGTTATGAATGCTAGTTCACGCCATTAAAAAGCAAATCAAATTACATAAATCGGCTTACCTGAATCTGCACTTCCAGCTCCCGCAGAACATCTTGTCGAGCCAACGCCACCTGTTCCTGCAGTCGGCGTTCGTAGTCCGCTATTATCTCGTGCAGATCATCGATCGGTTCGGTACCAATCTCCACTGTAGTGATATTAGTGGTTGGGATGGTGCTTTTGTTTATTAGTAAAACATCAGTTGGTGGCTGCAGAGAGTCCGGATTTTCTACCGATGTTACAGCCATGGGTGCATTTGTGTGAGATGCAACTTTGATCGTGATTGAGTCTTCGTTGTTAGGCTAATGATGTTATATGTTTATGTATGTAGGTTAGATCGATAATCGATGCCAAACAATGTAAAAGAAAGATATAGGAGAGAAGGAAAAATGTCACAATATAAGTTTGTTTTAGTATAAACACACATGCACACGTTAAGGATAAAATAGACATGCTGAATAATTATAAAAATATCCATACCATGCATTTCGTATTGGCTTCTGTCTCTTCGAATTGATGGAACGTTTTACGTAACTCGTTCAAGTCCCGCTCATGCTGCCGTTTCATTTCTTTTACTTTATTTTGATAGTACTCTCGCAAACTGTCAATATTTAAGTGGGTATCCTGAAAAAAGAAGAAAAACAACTATCTTAGAATATTTTGATGGATATTTAGCATTAATAGTATTGGTAAAACCCTACAATTAATTAAATATGTAGAAACATAATAATATAATTTCTAAGTTAAAAATTCAACTAAGGAGTAAGTAAGTGCACTCTGCAAGTTAAAAAAAATTGGGTGGCAAAAACAAATCTTTGGATAGTCTACTTTATGGCAAATTTTACCTAATGTCCATTAAACACTCCGTCCAAAAGTTACAGGCCAAAAAGTGAAGCAAAGTCGCCGCGCTCCAAGCACCCGGAAATCGACGGAACGTAAAATTCAATTGCATTCCTTGATCACGTGGTGACCACGGAGGGGTGAAACCTAACCCTAAGAAAATCGAGGACATTAAAACTGGCCTCTACCTAAGAATCCAAACGTAAGTCAATCAAAATCGACGACGCTTTTAACCACGGAGGGGTGAAACCTAACCCTAAGAAAATCGAGGACATTAAAACTGGCATTGACTCGGATATGTTGCTAGGAGTCGAATGCTAGTGGCTGGTACCCGTTCCAACAGAGAGCGGTACAGTGTAGCAAGGGCAGAAGAGGGACGAATCCACCGCAGAAAAAACTGTGTGTGATAACTGAAGCGCGGGAGAACATGGATAGAAACGATATGCTGAGGTTTTACGCAACTGTCAATGGCGCGCGGCATAAGACTGCGCCAGTGCCCGTCATGTGCAATGACCGAGAGTGGAATTTGCTGACTGACAAGACTATGGTGGCAGCCAGAAGTACTTCGAAGATTTGTTAAACGGTGGAAATGAAGGTATAGTAATGAGCAAGATGGACATTGTCGGCGACGGTCAAGCTGTGGAACCACTAACACTGAACGAGGTAAAAAGGCTCTTAACGAGCTGAAAACAGTAAAGCTGCTGGGAAGGACGAGATCCTGGTCGAGCTTCTCAAACACTGAAGGGAGCAGCTGCATCAATCAATCCACCACATTATCCAAAAAATATGGAAGAATGAATAACTGCCTGCCGGCTGGTTGAATGGCCTCATATCTATAAAAAAGGGCGCATACCAGATTGTGTCAATTACATATGGATCACCCTTCTGAACTCGGCGTACAAAATCCTGTCGTGTATCCTGTCTGTTAGACTGAGACCACTTGAGGAGGCCTTCGCCAGGCAGGCCAGGCAGGTTTTCGTGAGGGCCGATCAACGACGTATCAAATTTTAGCCTGCGGATGATCTTTGATAAAATAAATTGATTGCAAACTCACCATCTGTTCATTGATTTCAAACCAGCGTACGATTCTGAACATGGTTTTCCGGCGAAACTCATTAGACGTTATACGTGTATAAAATACGGCGGACTTCAGTGGGCTGGTCACTTGGTGCGAATGTCGGAAGAAAGAATAGCAAAAAAATATTCAACAGAGAACCAGATAGAGGCCGGCGACTTCGTGGAAGGCCATGAACACGCTGGCTGCACGCGGTTGAATCGAATCCGACCTGGAGACCCTAAACGTCCGGGGAACTGGAGGAACACCGCCCAAGACCGACGATTATGGAGCTCTACAATACGCCAGGCATAGGTGTATTGACGCGTAGGGGCAGCAGGGACTATGGCCAAGGGCTTCACGACCCCTTCCCACGGCCTCTGCGGATTAGGGGCCTGCCTAGGACGTGGTGCGGTTTGGCAGTGGGCTCTGTTAAACCTCTACAAAAAGCTACATGTGTCCCCAAGCAGGCCTTATCAAAGCGACCGTGCTAAAACGCATCATTTCACTCATTTGCCAAAAAATCATTTTGGTTTAAAAACGCATTTGAAATCAATTTTGGGGCAATTTATTGCTTATACATAAAAGCGTGTCTAATATTTTATGCGACAAACAATTATTCAATGTTTTTAACGAAGGAGAACAAAAGAAAACCTACGATGATTCAAATGGATGATTCAACTCATCCATGAGTTTTTAGGTGCTGAGTTGGGTGCGTTTCAACGCACGCTTGATTTGAATCATCCATGAGTTTTGAGATTTTGAGTTTTTACCAACACTGGTCCCTACACACTTAAATTTTTCCACCGATCTCGGCTGTGCAAATCTCGGTTTAAGTTCGTTTGCTGGAATATCGGCTGAATGAACGTATGTTTACGGTGGCTTCTTTGAGTGCCGCAGTAAACAAACTAATTTTTCAGCTGAGATGTCAGCAGTACGTCACGAACCGAGCGCTCGGCTGTGCGGATCTCGGCAAAAGAATCAAAATATGCCGAGCTGAACTGAGTGTGTATTTCAGTGGGATAGTGCGTGTGCTGCTTCAGCAGAAAGCGAGTGATCTGCTTGTGTTGAGACAGGAGTGTCATAATAAAGGTCGCTCAACCGCTACAAAATAATAGAATTCATTGATTATACTCTTCATGCGATGAGATGAACTACGTGGAAGCTCTATACACTGAATTTAGCAAGGCGTTTGATCGCATTGACATTCCATTGTTACTCTTCAAATTGCAAAAAATTGGAATTGAGCCAGGACTCCTCATATGGCTTGAATCTTACCTCACAGACCGGCAACAAATTTAATAGAAAGAAATCCAATCCAATTCAAGTCACTTCAGGAGTTCCACAAGGCTCCCATCTTGGCCCTCTTTTATTTATATTGTATGTAAATGACATTTCCCTCATTCTCAAAAATATAAAGCTTTTAATTGATGTCGATGACATAAAGTTATTTATGGAAATAAAAAATGAAGGCGATATTATCGTATTCCAGAATGAAATACAGATGTTTTATACATGGTGCAGAAAAAGCCTATTGCAACAAAATGTAAAGAAATGCAACATAATATCATTCAGCAGAAAAAGAACAACACCAAATACACAAATTGCACTTGGAAACAAAACTGTAGAAAGAAGTGAAAGAGTTAAGGATTTAGGAGCGATTTTAGATTCAAAACTAACTCTTGTTGATGACTATAACACAATCATTCACAAAGCTAATAATATGCTAGGCTTTATCAAGCGCAAAAAAAAACCCTACACAATCAAAACACTATATATTTCATATGTACGATCCATACTGGAATATTGAAGCATTGTATGGTCGCCTTACTTAACCACACATAAAGAAAGAATAGAATCAGTACAAAAATAATTCTCGCTTAACTTTTCAAAAGGACCTAAGTAACATTTTTTTCATGAATTATTTTGAGTACCGCAATCAAAAGCTTTCATGTTTTTCTGTTGATTGCGCTATTCAAATTAATTCATGAAAAAATGTTACTTAGGTCCTTTCGAAAAGTTAAGCGAGAATTTCTACTAGACGCTCTTCGTAAATTAGGTTGGTTGTCATTTCCTCTTCCATCTTAAGCGCATTTTACACCTCCCGTGAACGTGAACGTGAACAAACTGTTTTTCGATAATAACTTCTTGATACATACTCAAATCGTGAGGGAATCATGTTCAAATGAAAGGCAGATGCTGCATTTAGTAGTGAGATGCAAAAAAACATGAAAAACATAAAAAATATCAGATTTATGAGCATTCCACGGTCATGCCTGTGAAATCATCGTGAAATCGTATCTGCGGTGAACTCATCGCAAGTGTATACGCGACGGTGAACATGAACGTCGCGCTCTGGTGACTTCAAAATACAAGGAGAATAGATTGATTTGGATTGGGAGTTCACACCGACCGAGAGTGTTTACTGTTCTCGTTGAATCGGTTTCGGTGGATTCCTGCTTTGTGTGTCGCTGTTGCTCATTTTACTACTCGTATCGGTTTGGTCGGAAGGAAATTAACTCAGTAGTATCTCATAAATGAATTGTGTTTCTTTTTTATTATTTGGTAATATTATTTTTTCTTTTTAAATATTTATTTTAATACTTCAATTATTCGTATATTCAATCGAAAAATTTATATTTTCATAGATAGATTACTTCATTCATAAAAAATTAATTCATTCTTTTTCTTTCCACTGAATCTTGGCCTGCTTCTTTACTCAATATTCCATTAACATTTCCACAGTTATTATTTGTTGTTTCTATTCTGTACCCGTCCATTGCATGGATATGTGTCTTATGTTGCAAGTACAAGTGGCCAGTGAGTCGAGATTGCCGAAAACCTGAAAAAAATCTTTTAGACCGCAACGAAAATCGAGAATACTTCGCCTTTGCTGACAAGGTAACTAGAAACCATTGTATTTATTCATAATTTTTTTTTTTAATTTTATGATTTATATTCGATGTAATAGTTAATTTATATACAAAAGAAATACGACTGGAAGATTTGGTTTTTTATTGGTGTTTTATTTTTATTAAATTATATTAATTTATACGGGTCTCCAGTTAGCCTTGAGAGCAAAGGCGTAGGATTCCTAACACAAATGGCGAGTTTGATTCTCGGTCCGGCCTAGAATGTTTGCGGTTGGAAACAATATCGGCTCCCTTCCAGTGTATAGTGTATCCATTTTACTTGCCACACAAGATACATACTTATGCGATTGACAGCTTTCAAATTACTCTAGAAGGTAAGCCAAGTTTCAGTGGAATGTAGAGCCAATGCACAATGGGAAAATCCGATTTCGAAGGAGGAATTTTTTTTTTAATTTTCTTTACGAGCGATTTACAGAAGAAATCAAGGGCTTATTCGAAAGAGAATTTTCCAAGAAGATTCAGTGAGTGCTTTTTCATTGGACGTGGAACACTTCTGTATGTAGATATTGAGCATGTTTTGCCCCAATGTTCACGATATATCACGAGTTTTCATATTTTTTCTATATTTTATCTTTAGGAAATTTCTCTAAAATTGTGTACATCTCTTCACTGTGGATCCATAGAGGTGCACTAAATATGGTAATAGTTAGAAATTTAAGGGATTTAGGGGTCAAATAGGCATCAAAGTGCATTTTATGTGAATTTTTCATGTATTCTGTAAAAATAAATAATATTTACAGATAATTGTTGATATTATTGTCCAAAAATGTTGTACAGACATTAATAAATGTTTGTGAAACAATAACTAATGAAGTAAATCATTTTGCAAATGTTTTGTTTTGTGATTTATTGGATAAAATACGATTTTTAAATACTTCTTGATAGAGCCGATGCCGAACATTTCCAAACCATACCCGATCGCACAACTAGACAAGAGTTATCATATTATTTGAGAGTCGATGTGACAATCGATAGGATGAGATCGGAAATATTCTTTTCTCATGCCTTTTCGCCCAAATTCCTCTATGCAATTATATAGCTCAATAATTGTGAGTTAATAGATGATGGAGTAATGTTAATTTAATGATAATTTGTCAATTATACTATGAAAATAACAAATACTCGTATATTGCATTGGAAAAATTGATTCGAGGGGTTTTTGAGGTCAACAAGCTCAGAAGCTTATTTTATATTAAAAATAAATTCACAAAAATGCGCTTAGATGATTATTTTAGCCCAAAAACACTTTAATTTTCAACTTTTGCCAACAAAATATGAATAGTGCTAGTGCTAGTGTATAGATCCACAATGAAGAGGAAAACACAATTTTAGTACAATATTTTACAGATAAAAGGACGAAAAATATAAAAAAAAGATTTATGGGACACAGGCGTAATACGAGCTCAATAACTACATACAGTAGTATCCCGCGTCTATAAAAAATCACTCACTGAATTTCTTTGAAAATTTTCTTTTGAATAAGCTCTCATTCTCCTCTGTCGTCCGTGAAAAAAGTTATCCTATTTTGTAAAAATATATATATTTAATGAGCTTTTAGACTTGTATGACCCCAAAGTCCCCTATAATTCAATACATTCAATGAAATATATGATTATTTGTTATTTTCATTATATCATTGGCAAATATCATTTAAATTAATAGTATTTTAAGTTTCGCTGGTAACAAATCGCGTCGATCACTTTTTATGCACCTTTAAAATCGTCGCCAATATCTTTAATTTAAATCTGTGTTAATGCAAAGTCAAATCATTAAAACATGCAAAAAAAGTACTCAACTTCTGGAAATAATCTGATTATTGAAATCAAACAATTTTGTTCGTAGTTGATCTGACAGATCTTATGGCCATGTTTGCTGGCGACAATTTGCTTTGCGACGATTTCAAATTGACGCGGCCGGAAAATTCAAATAAATTGCATTTTGACGCTTATTAAATACCAAAATCCCTGAAATTTTCAGCTTTTTCCAGCAAAATATATGTAATGCCCTTCTGTCGATCCACAGTGCAGAGATAAACACAATTTTAGACAATGTCCTAAAGATAAAATGACAAAAATATGTAAACTCGTGATGCATGGGACATTGGGGCAAAACGAGCCTCATAACTACATACAGAAGTGTTCCACGTCCTTAATTCTTAAATTCTTTGGAAAATCCTTTTTTGAATAAGCCCACTAATCTCTTCCGTAAGTTTTCCGTAAAGAAAGTTATTATTTTTTTCTCTTTTTAAAGCGGATTACCTAATGTGCAATGAAAGAATTTTTTTTTTGTGTATTTTTTACAACACCATCATTATTGTTCATTAATTATAATTTATTCATTTGCTTATTTATTGAGTCACTGATTTACTAGGTTTCAAAATAAATTTATTGATTTATTATTTTTTGTTGTTGATATATTAGATTTTTGAGTGATTAGTTTATTAATTTATTTTTAATTTATTAATTTACTGTTCATAAGAGCATAACTTTTCCATATAGATAGCAAATCATGTAAATATTTGACAGTTATGCTTGCAGCAGCAGTTTAGTAATTTATTAATTATTAATTGATTAATTTATCAATTTTTTTATTCATCATTTTATTAATTTATTATTTCATTGATTTATAAATTTGTTTATTTATCAATTTGGTAATTTAATAATTTATTAACATACCTTTATAAACTTATTATGAAATATTTTTTATTATTTAAATATTTTAATTTTGATTATTTTATTATATATATTTATTTATTTTATTCAATAATTTATAAATTCATTCATTTCTGAATTTATTAATCTAAAAAATTATCCATTTATTAGTTTTTCAAATCAATAATTTTGTAATTTAATCGATTGTTCATTTTTTAATTTATCAACCCATTAATTTGAAGTCATTTATTTATTTATTAATACTTTTGTTTATTCAAAGTCTTAGCTATATTAGTTATAAATGCTTGGCATACTTTTTCTGCTTTGCTACTACTGAATCATTTGATATGCTTCCGATATGCTTGTACATCGTATCTGTTGTTCACGGTGAACAGATTTTTAGAATGCTTTTGCCATTCGAACGTGAACTAGCTCCGTGGAATTTTTTTACCTGATTTACCAGAGAAAGCTTCTCTCCTCTCTGATATATACACCATATACGCCATATATCCACCACAGCAATACAGGGAGAATGAAGAATCCAACAAGATGTGTAGATTGCCTCTCTGACGTTTTCATCCTGCCTGTCTGTCCGAGCTTGTTTTTTTTGTATGCACATGTTCGTATGCTCTTTGCGTTATGACCGTCCACGAGGTACAAATATTAATAATAAATATTATTCTGAATGTTTGTGATTAGGTATAGGGTATCTGTTCCATTAATAATAACATGCTCCTATATCAATAACATTCGCGAAACAGGCAATTTAGGCTCAATTTGTGTCGTGTTTTGTTGTAATCCTGCTGCTGAAAAAATCACAAAAATGGAGAAATAAAACAATTTGCGCACCGATTCTTTGTTTTCGAATGGTATTGATTTGGATACATGGTATGAATTCAAGGAGCAGTTCCCCTATATGAATTTATTCAATAAAGGTGTAACAGGTTAACTGTTCGGCGGGTGATATCTTTTAAAACGTTACACACTCGTCGAACGTTCAAACTAGACTGTTTATTAATTCAAATTCTTAACTTAACTTGAGCTTCCATTTGGAGGTACCTGAAGTCATTATATAAATCACACCGTCGGCACTATCGTGCGACGGGTAGCATGGGAACAGCTTGCCCTGGGAACAACCATAAAGCGATGACTCTGTAAAACGACACTTCCAAAACGAAGTGCATAAGCATTGCAAAAGGCATCGACTTGATGAGTCGCTGGATTATGGAGTCTAGAATTATATACGGCATGCCGCAAGAAATGCGATTTTAAGGAATTGAACTAGGGTCGGTGACATACGTGATACGCATGCTACACCACCACCCTTTACTGAAAAATGATTGAAGATCATTTTTAATTTTGACTTCAAATACCTCTCTCAAATTACAATGATTATAATCCTGTTCCTTCAGTAATTTTTTCTTTCTTACATTTTAAGCTCATCCCTCCTTTCGAAAAGAATGATTTCACATGGTACAATGGCAATGGCAATATGTTTGTTATGATATTTTGTTGGTGGTTGTTTTCCATAATTCTATCTGATAATGGGTGAATTGCATTCTCAATTTCGTGTGATTCAAAATAAAGGATAAGTTTCATTAGTATTTAAGAATATGCTATCATTTTAATTTTTAAAATATCAATTCGAAAGGTGTGCAATAATAATCTCCACTTTTCAGTGTACATTCCACTAAAAAACTCTATATATATTTTTAAATAATTAAATTGCAGTTGAAGTAGTGTTATACAAATAATAATAATGCTTTTGTCCAATATGCTTTGGATTATTTACTGAAGATCGGTAGACATTCATTCAAATACCTTTAGTTTTTCTCTAACGAACCGATAATTTTGTGAAATCTACGTTTTAATATACAAAACCGAGTTTAGGTAAAAGAAATGCTTGTTCATTTGTAACTGCTTCGTACACATGAAGTTGATCAGGCTTCTGTGTTTGAACGTTGCAATGACAAACATTTTCTTGTTTTTAAGAAATGGAACTGGTAATTTAATCAATTTAAGCGAAAGGTCTCAATATGAATTTTGCTAAAGCAGTTTTTATTTCTTCTGTATAATTCGTTACGTCTTACGAAATATATAGTAAAAAAATTAATGTTGCATAGAAAAAAAAATCATATAATTAAGGACAGATCCAAAATCAATAAAGTATTAAATATATATATTTGAACATTCTTGATTTTTTCAACGTTGTCGCTATTCATGACAAAATTATTATAGCTGATAAACAATTTTTCCTATATTCTATGACGTCCTTCTGCTCTTCATTGAGGCAGGCATCCGGGGAATAATAAAAAACTAGCGTGCGCAGACTTATCTGGTCGCTTTTCAAGTTAATTTAGGCAACAAGCACTAGAGCTTGGCCATTTCTTCTTCCGGGCATCCGGTATCCTTTTAATCCGGGCATCTGGGGCAATATTTAAAATTCAATATTAAATAAATACGTGGGTGCAGGCCTGCAAACCCTTTTTTCTATCACTTTTAGCACCCAGGCATTCCTTGCTATGGATTTTAAGCCTTTTCGCATAGCTAAAGAGAATATTATGATTTTGTTTCCTAATTCTAACAACCTTCTGGGGATTTTAAGCCTTTTCGCCCAGGGGTTGAGTAAATAAATAATGAAATGTATTGGTTTTTTAACGAAATTCTGGGGATTTTAAGCCTTTTCGCCCAGTAATTACGTAATAAATAATAAAATGAAATAAATATGTTTGAGCTTACTTTGTAATTTGTTGATATTATTATTTATGTGTTTTTTGTAGTTGACATTATAAAGTTTTTAGCCATTTTATTTGTATTTTGTTTAGTTTTATTTTAGAAATATCTAATCATATCGTATTTTATATTTCTACATTTTATATTCAAATTTTCATTATTCGAGGGTTGTTATTAATGATTTTTAAAAGTTTAAGTTATTTATTTGTTATTGTTGGCAAATTATAACAGTTTTGTTTTTGAATTGAGTTTTTCAATTGTTAATTTTGCTTTTGTTTATGTGTTCATTATAATATAATTATTGTGTTGAATTTAAATCTTACTTTTTTTTAGTAATATCAGAAATATTTGAATAAATTAGTATGTTGCAAATCTTGATTTTGGAATTTTATATTTTCTTTATATATTATTATTTATAAGATATTTTTGTTTTAGGTATATTTTATTAAAAATTAATAACACGGGGAAAAAATCTTAACGTTTTACATCGTAGTAGCAAAGCTAAACGTTCAAAATGAAAGTAGTGTGAGTTCACCTCTATTTGTGAAAATGTAAAATATAGCCCAAGAAGGAAAACATGTTTTTTTATTATTGGAAAGAAGAAACAAAAAATAAGGGTATAACTCAGGAAAATCGACACATACTTTATGGCAAAAATCCATGTATTTTGAAATATGCATATCATGCATCGGCACATACTTTATTGCATACAAATTCACACATGGTTACTATGACCCACATGGATAGTATGTGTGAACACTCATGCAATGCATGCGGGGGCATGGAATATATGTGTCGAAAATATGGAATCCATTTCGCTACCCCCATTGCAAAATCCATGTTTGAACTCATGAATATAATGCGGAGATTTTTGTAAGTGTAGGGATAAATTTATAATGAATACCAAATATTGTGTTTGATTGATAATTTTTTTTGTTATTGATTGGTAATGATCAATGTTTACGAAATTTGCATTGTTTTTAATTTTGAAGGCAAATTTGAGCCAGATAAATAAAGCCATTCACTTTTATACGGTGAATAGTAGGATAGAGGAGAAAGAAACTTGTACGATTAGGTTAAAATCAATTAAGTAATACAGAAAGAATGCAAATGAATGTTTTTTTCTTCCTTGGATGATCAAAGTGAAAACTTTTTGCTCGAAGCAAAAAGTAAAATGTTATAGTTGAGTGTACTCTTCATGAAAGTATTTATAAATGGGTACCTAATTTGGCTATGCAAAAAAAACTTAACAAAAATGAGATTGCATGAATGGGAATATTGTGCTTACATTTTAGAAAAGCACAAAATTACAAAAACTTTTTTTTTGTCATTTTATTTTAAGTTTAACCTGAAACTAAGATGCATAGTTCATTTAAATGATTATTTTCAAATGTATAAACAAATTTAGATAGGCTTAAAAACATGTTTTTTGAATGGTTACATGAAGTAATGGTAAGGTGAAAAAATAAAATTAGCAGATTGATGAGTTACCACATTTTGGAAAAACATATATATAGGATGAGAAAATATGTTTTTTTTTTATAAGTCAGTTTTGGACATTAGTTTTAAGTATGCATTAGAAATGGCTTGAGTTAGTTTGCAAATAATTTAAATTTCCTTTCAAGGACAAATTTCCGTCGTATGATACACGTTGTATGTTTGATATTATTCGAAATTTTGGTAATAGAGTTTGCCATGACATTATTTATAAATAATCTAGTCACAAATAAAAAAGATACAACTGAATTATTAACAAAATATATGAATTAAAATTAAAAAGAATAAAATTAAATTGTATTTTTGCAATTGTCAAATTTCTGACAGCAGAAAGGTGTAAATGCACAACGGAGTCTTTAACTTAGAAGTGTAGTTTAGGATTAGTACGCTTAATTGCAACAAAGTAGATAAATTTATGACAACTTCGTACAAAAAAAAGATGTTTGTTTAGAATTGTAAGTAAGTTTTTAGTTACACTGGGATTCTTTTCTAACAAGTTTGATAGCTTTTTTTTTCTAAATAAAATCTATTCTTTTTTTTTTTTGTTGATTTGAATAATTTTGTAATTTCAATTCTTCAATAATATGTTCAGCAATAATATTATAATTAGCAATATATAATAATAATAATGATTTTTTTTTTATATAAACCTTCGCTGAGCTCTTCAAATTTATTAGTCTTTTACTGTTTGATTTAATTATTATGTGCATTTGTGGCAATGATCATATTAATTTAAATAAATAAATAGTAAAACTCTAAACTAAACTGCTAAACGTCACCCATACTCGAGTGATTCTACTGTACTTTTGTGTTGCGCAATTCAGTTGCAACATGAATTTTCTTTATCGTAAACATGTATTTAACGATTTTCTTCGACTGCTTTACGATTTCTTAGATTAAAAACACTTATTTTTATATGCTAAATATTGGATTCACCGTGTTTCTATGCCTTTGTAATTTCATTAAAACGCATAAAAAGATTCACTTCTTCGTAAAATGTAAAAAAAAAATTCAAATTCGTTTTTCGTTGAAGTTTATAAGTGGTTTTTAGTATTATTATTAATTACTTTCTCATTGTGTGCTTTTTTGAGTTTTAAACGAACAAATATACGCGCGAACAAAACAATACCGCAGTTAAACCTACGAAAACCTAATATAAGACGTAAAGTTGTAATTTTGAATCATCAATAAAAATCTACATTTACTCCGAGACTTACAAGAAAAGGAAGAAACTAAACTAGAGCTCATCTATAGAGAAAAATGTCGCACGACAGTTAGAAGATAGCACTATTCAACAGATTATAATTTCCTTTGATTTTATGCGTACATACAAACAACATGTTGTTCATTTTACTCACTTTCTTTTGAAATTAGATAAATTCCGCTATTACCTGGTTGCTGCTGCATACTTGCTAAATGTTTTCAGCGAATTCATCCGTGTCGAGTCTTTCGGCGGTTCAAAAGACATTGGGGTACATGCCTTATCCAGGTTATGGTGTTAGATGATTTTGCTGTGTGACAGCACAGCGACGGCGGCATCCGGAGCTAATGTCGATGTCTTTCTTCCTCGATATTGGCACTTTATTCTAAAATCAGCGTAGCTCGACCGGACGGACACCACATTAACCGTGCCGTCGTGAACACGTATGTACTTTTCGCTTCACCTGCGCCAACTGCATGTATTATGTTGCGCGAGTTGTGCTGTACTCGATAATTAAATCCACCTGCAGCTCCACTTTTGGTCTCGTGTTTCCAAACGTTGACTCACGAGGCATTTTGATTGATAAATCCCGATCTCCTACTGAGGCGATGATCGTAGGTTTTTGTAATTGTTGCTTCTGATTCAATCTTATAGATCACACGTATCGACTTACTTGTACACAAACTTTGGTTCAATTGCTCTGTTCACTCACGTTCAAATTTCCATTAGCTTTGAAAATAAGTTTTGTCCAACATATAACGTCATTTTTCCAACATATTATGTAGCGAATGCACTTGTGTATTCTATGTGTCCTGCGTCAGCAAATCTCGACCGAGAACTAAATTACACACATGGTGTGATAACCGCAATTGGGGACATACCGGGCATCATTTAAATCCATTTTAGCCACTCAACTTTGTACATTTTCTTCAGCCGGCAGGGTGACGGTTCCTGCCGGCTCACCAGTCTTTATCACTTTATTAATTGCCGGATTCGGCCACTTGTTCACTGGTCGCCATGTAACAGGTTAACTGTTCGGCGGGTGATATCTTTTAAAACGTTACACACTCGTCGAACGTTCAAACTAGACTGTTTATTAATTCAAATTCTTAACTTAACTTGAGCTTCCATTTGGAGGTACCTGAAGTCATTATATAGAATCACACCGTCGGCACTATCGTGCGACGGGTAGCATGGGAACAGCTTGCCCTGGGAACAACCATAAAGCGATGACTCTGTAAAACGACACTTCCAAAACGAAGTGCATAAGCATTGCAAAAGGCATCGACTTGATGAGTCGCTGGATTATGGAGTCTAGAATTATATACGGCATGCCGCAAGAAATGCGATTTTAAGGAATTGAACTAGGGTCGGTGACATACGTGATACGCATGCTACAAAGGTGTTTATTTGAAAATCAGAAAACATGAATTCCATGAAAACTCAGGAAAGTTATATCTTGTTTTGTCAAACAGTCTATGTGACATATTTACATAATTTGGATAATGACTATCAACAAAATCTCAGCACAGCAAAAAATACTAAATGAATATTAAGACTTTCAATAGTAAGCACAACAATTATATACGATACGATATGTGAGCAATTGAATTTTATACACCAAAACTTGAGCAAAAATTGGAATTTTTTATTGGCGAACTCTTGTCAAATATTCAAACATTAATTAAAACTGTTCGAACAAATGGATACTACACTGGATTCTGTTTTTAAACGATTTACATTTTCTCAATTTTCCATTTCCATATTAATTATCATGTGATTTTTCTTTGATTTATTCTGGATTTTTTGAAACATGTTGCGAAGAGTTTGGTGGCAAATTGAAGTCACACGATCAAAAATACGAGCGAAAAAAATCGTCTGAAAACAGAATCCTGTGTAAATTTACAAAAAAGAGATAAAGAAAAGTATTAAACAAATGTAAGCCAAAAGAGAAAGCCAAAATTGTATCTAGCAAAAGTAAAAAAATTCCTCATCAAATTAAACTTGTTACTACATGTCAAAATCAATCGTTCAAATGGGGTAGAAGTCACTAGATAGAAAATTTGAAGAAATTTCTTCTCTTTTCGTACATTCGTATTTTCTTAACTATAATTGCATAATTGAACATTATTGTATTAATGTATGAAACAGAATGAATCATGTGAATTACATGCTTCGTGGGTAGGTTTGCCAGAACTACTCAAACTCGCTAGAGTTAAATAAAATCATCATCGACAAAACGCATTCGCATCCTCACGAGTTCATGAGTGATTACTTTCCATCTAATTCTTGTTTTATTTTCGTATCTCTCTGTTCAGTAGATTTGCTTCTTGCAACATTACAAATTGCTTCACATTTCAATTGCATTATCAATTTATTTAACTAATATTATTTCATTCAACGAATATTTGATAAATTAATGTTTATACATTTCGAAGAAAATCATTAAAAATGTAGGCCAACATTCTTGTACATAGAAAAATCTAGCAATTCTGTATGACCCAATTTGTGTATGTAATGATCCTGTACAAAATTATATAGATAATTTAACAAAATGTGTTGTTCTCTCCTTTGATGCATACCAGTCGAAAGAAAATATTTGGATTCAGGTCAATTGACCACCGGAACTTGTTAATTCAACTTTGAACGCAAAATGTATACATTTGGTAGCACAGTTGAAAATTTGCCATTCAGAAATCATTAAGTATATGTAACTATTGACTTTTCATAAAAAAATTCCCGAATATTTAAACGAAAATTACGATTAAAATTAAATAACTTGATCAACATTGTTCCTTAGATTACCCACTCAAATAATTCGTATACATATATGCGACAATATGTTTCATTTTTATTTTCTTCGTTTACTACTGCACACTTACTTGCTGCCTGCATTCGTGGGCAATAATTCAACACTTCCAACTAGACTCGATTGTCCACGACGATGTTCACTGTGAAATTATCGCTCTTTCTCACCTCTTGTTCATGTTCACGTTCACGGGAGGTGTACAGAGGGCTTTATGAATCACGTTGCATGCTTATAAACATACAAACATGGAAACAGCGTCGAGAGTTTGCAACGGTTTCATTTGTTAACGATATAGTATCTCAACGTGTTGACTCAACTGAAATTTTGTTGAAATTAAATAGGACAAAAATAGGAAAAAAAACATAGGACATTATTTTTTACTAACCACCGCCGAACAAAATTATGCCAAATTTGGACCTCTTAACCGAATGATGGCTGTTTATAATCAACACTGCGAAGCTATTGACTTAACAATGTCTCGGCATAACATTAAACAATATTTTCAAAAAACAAACATAAGAAATTCAACAATTTAAATTCATAATTACAAACAACTTTAGCAAAAAATTTTTTTTAAATGTTTTTTATTATATTTCATAATCTACTATAGCATTACGAAAGAAAAAAACATGTATACGTATTTGTACTAGTCTACGTCGGTTGACGAAATAAATAAATAAATAAATAAATGCGTCACCACTATTATGTCTGTATGAAAGAGTACATTAAGTACAGCCTATACATGGTCCAATTCAACCAGAGGAAAAATTCTAACTGCCAGAGGCAATTGAAATGTATTAATAATAACTAAAAATATAACATAGCAAATAAGGATGATAGTGTTAAGAAAACACGGAACACCTAGTCTAAGAGATGAATGCATGTATAAGATAATTAGCAAATAAAAAAAAAAGAAAAAAAAAAAAAAAAAAAACCAGAGGAAATATTCTAACTGCCAGAGGCAATTGAAATGTACTAACAATAACTAACAATGTAACATAGCAAATAAGGATGATAGTGTTAAGAAAACACGGAACACCTAGTCTAAGAGATGAATGCATGAATGCATGTATTAGATAATTAGCAAATAAAATTAGTAAAAAAAAAGTACAGCCTATCATTCAGAAGTATGGCTGGAAAGGGGTTCCAGGGGGAAATTAGGGTTGGAGCCCAAGGATGGTTTAGTGGGTGAGAGTCCCACACTCCGGTACACTGCCATGTGGTAGCTTGGAAACTACTACACGTGTGCTGGATCAGTGCTTAATGTATTACTCCTTGTAAATTTTGAATTCTTTGAATTCCTTTACGAACTACTCTGGCAATTCCTTCAGAAATTCATTTAGGAACTCCTTCGAAAATTTCTTAAGAAAACCTTTGGAAATAAAAATTGTACAATACTTTGGAGATTTTTACAGAAAATCTTTTAAAATTTCTTCGAAAATTCGTTTTTCTAAAATTTCCTTAGAAATATCTCTGGATTTTAATAGGGTAACCGTACCCTTAGTGGAGGTAGCACCAATAGTGGAGGTAGTGGGGTTGGATTTATCATATTTATACACTTTACGATGGTTTCAGTTGATTCGCCGTGCTTAAAATATCCTGTTAAATGCAACTTATCCTTAGATTTTGCTTGAAAAACTATTGAAAACAATGATTTTCCTTAACAAAATTGACTCCTTTGCACCTATAGTGGTGCAACTGTACCAATAGTGGCGAGTCTTACAAGAAACCAATGGAGAGCACCACTATGTTGATGTTAAATGACATCTATCTCATTTTTGTTAGCAAATTTATTAGTTTATCTATTGACTAAGATAATAAATCTGTAAATTTCCCATAATTATCAATTTTTTAAAAATATTTTCTTTTTTGGATCTACTAATACCTCCACTATTGGTACCGTTACCCTAAGGTAATTTCTTTAAAGAAACATTAGAAAACTTTTTTCAGTAAAACATTTCCTTCAGTAAATCATTAGGAAATACGTTTGTAAATTTCTTAACGTGCTCCTTTAGAAATTCCTAAAGCAGATTCCTCGGAAATGCTGTTATAAATTCCTTTGCAAACTTCTTCAAGATGAAATTCCTTTAGAAGTTCGTTGAAAAACACAGTTGATGTAAAAGTATGAGATTGCTAATGTCGCTCCTGTTCGCTTTACCAACATCTGTTTGCTTGGACCCAGCAACCAAAGTACCAGTACTATAAGAATAAGTATCAAACCGATATTCTGCCGCTAACCGCAAGTCGAGCACATCTGTATATGGAGGCCCATATACAGATGTGCTCGACTTGCGGTTAGCGGCAGTATTGGTGATGAAACCAAACATGCACTACAACATGATGGACAACAAATGGCCAAGTTAAGCTTGTGGTTAAGTTTCAAAAGTCTTTTAGGAATTCCCTTGCATTTTTTCTGAATTGCTAGGGTAAATTGTTCCAGATATTTCTTTATAAATTCCTCCAGTAACTTTTTCGAAAGTTCTTTCGAAAATTCCTAGCAACTCTTCCAGAAATTCTTTTGGATCTTTGGAAATTCTTCTAGGAATTCCTAAGGAAATTTCTTTAGAATTTCCATTGAAATGTCTTTCGAAATTCCTTCGGGAATCTATTCAGAAATTTATTCGGAAATTTATTTTGGAATCTCTTTGAAAATCATCCAGATATTGATTGAATACCCGAGAACTTTTTTTAAAATTTGTATTGGAATTCTTTTAGAAAATCCATTTAGAATTCCTACGGAAGTTTTTCTTTAATACAAATCCTTTACATACAAATTCCATCAGATTTTTTTTGAAGATCCCATCAGATTCCCCTTCGGAAGTACCTCAAAGAGCAAGTAATAGTTTACAATATCTTGAGTAGCATCAATGTCTCATGTCATCAAACTGTTCAGCTCGAGACGGAAACCACAAAGATAGTTTCTCATACAATTTCAACAGTGTACGTTGAAGCTCGATGATGAGGAATACTTCTTCTTCTTCTTATTGACATTACATCCCCCACTGGGAAATTGCCGCCTTGCAGCTTAGTGTTCATTCAGCACTTCCACAGTTATTAACTGCGAGGTTTCTAAGCCAAGCAAGTTACCATTTTTGCATTCGTAAATCATCGTATATTAGGGTTTTTACGACTACGCGAGTTTTCGCTATTTTCGCGGATTTCGTAGATTTCGCGCTGATTTACGTATCGATTTGAAAACCTCGCGCGGATTCGGCGCAGATTTAGTGGTGTGTGAAGATTTTATAAATAAAATGGTAAATCTAATGCTAATTTATTACACTCTTGAGCATTATGAGGGGAAGGAGGCCACTTATAGTTATTTTTATTCGATTCTGAAACATGACTTATGCTAAATATGTCTATATTTAATCAACGCCCATTTTATTATCTCGTCTCTTTCGTCATAATTTAGAGAGATATATTATCAGTTTCTGATAGATTAAACATTTGACGACAAACCATCACATCATGTTTTTAAAGTTTTCTTGTCAAGAATTAGTTGTTTTCTTACAAAAGGTATACACCCATATTCTTGTTTACGTACGAACACGCTTTCAAATAAAAGTTAATGCGCATTCTCGTTTACGCCAAAAAAATCAAATGGGGAAATGATTCTAACGAATCACATTCGATAGAAGGGTAAACTTCTATAGATAGTTCCGAAAAAAAAAACCCGCAGGGACGCATTTTTTGCGATATTTTCGGATAACTCCGAAGGTATTTTCAAAGGAATTTACGCTGTCTTCGAGGCGTCGTTTTTCACAAATATTAAAAAAAAAACAAATTTTCAGATCTGAACTTCATGATGCGATGACCGCAGGAATTTCTGAAAAAAAAACCTGCTGGAATTCGTCCCCTAATTAACGAGAAAAAATCCGGAAGGTTTTCCATGCGATTTCCGCTGGGATTCACGAGGACTTTATGGGGCATGTATTCCTGGAAGAATTTTAGCAAGAATGCTAGGAGAAAGTTTTGCAAAATTCACAAAGCCATGAAAAATTAGCCTGAAGCGATGACTGCAAGAATTTCTGTAAAAATTCTGTAAAAGATTTTCCGCAAATTATTACGAGAGAATTCAATTAAATTAACGAAAAAAAACCCTGAGTTTTAGCATGAAATTCCAGGGGGACTACTTTAGTGAACATTCCACGGGTTTTCTCGGAAGAGTTTCCGCAGACAATTTTGGAGTAAATTCTGTAGTAGTACCTATAGCAGTTGATTTTTTGAAGAAACTTCGGTGGATTTTTTTTTTAATTCCTTGAGATTTTTTTAAAAAGATCACGAAAATCTTGGAAACAGTTTGCACCCAAATGATGAATAGCTGCAGGAAATGTTTAAGGAATTTTCAGAGATATTCGGGGTTCTCCGCTAGATTTCCAGTCAAATCTACACAGGAATTCCGGCCGAGAAATTGTGGCAGATTTTCCGTCAACATTTTTGGAAAAATTTTCGCAAAAAAAATTCACGATTTTCCCGCATGAACTCTTGGAGAAAGTTTTCACAAGAATCAAAGGAGGATTTTCGATAATCGAATTGTTCTATTACCTAACAATATACAAGTTTGCCTTGTAATTAATAATTGCTGCATGATTTACATGATTTATTGTTCCAGGTAAAATTACGGTTCCGGCAGTGAATTATTTTATTTTCTAATTTATCTATTGTGAGTACATTTGGCCTGAGTCCTTGTATACCAATGCATCTTGTACCGAATTTTGTATAGTTTGCATGAAAAAAAACACCTCCAAGAAAAAAACACACACAGAACAAAACATGCCTAAGCTTTTCTAAGAAAATGTTCTTATAGAAATAGTTTGCTTTTCATTTTGGTATATACATGTGTGAAGTTATAGTTTAGAATCATTTTTTTTGTTGGGGCGTAGAACCACTGCGTCCATTGAGTTGAACTTTTGTGGTAACCCACTAACTTTCCAGGATTTGCAGTCCAAATTTCTCCTGGTTGCATAAAGAAACTATATAGAAGTTTAGATCTACACTTGTACAATGCATCACAACTGCAAAGCAGATGTCCCGAGGTATCACGTTCCATGTTACAGAAACGACAAATATCATTCTGAACCTGTCCTGAACCAATGTCCGATTATTAGGCCAGTAAAGGTGCAAAGAGCTCTTTTATTGAGCTCCAAGAGCTTGTTGATTACGGAAACATTGGGAATTATAAATCTCTTTGATTGAGCACATTTTTGGCGACCAACCAGTTGGTCATCAACCTTTGTGCATCCCAGGATTTCAATTTCATTTTAATAATGGCACAGTATGTTATACCGCAGAAAGGTTCTGGGCCAATAAACTGTGTGTGTTTGAACCTTGTTTCGCCAGATCGTCTGCCTTTTCATACCTTCAATGCTACAATGTCCGGGCGTTCCGGAACCCAGTACAGATTTACGGAGTACACTTGGCACACCTTTCGCAATAAAATAATGCATTCCCAGACAAGTTTTGACGTACATTTAAAGCTACTCAATGCTTTGAGTGCCGCTTGGCTATCCGTGAAAATGCAAATATTCGCGTATCTATATTTCCTATCAAGACAGATATTAGTACATTTCATTATAGCAAAAATCTTCGCTTAGAACACCGTAGGATAGTTTCCCATTGCGACTGGGCCCAAGGATTCGCGGACTCGGGCAAGGTCGAATCGACCGAGGGCGCGCCAGCGAAGACGGTGGTGCCAAAGTCTACTCAGACTGAGGCTCAAGTATTTGCGGGCACGTCGGGGGTGACTGCTCCAACGGAGCAGACACAAAAACGGGGAAGACAGTCTCCAGGGGATGAGCTCCCTGGAGGCCGCTCCAAAACGCGGAGGGTTACTACCCCGAACAAGGGTAGTGGGCTGGGAATCTGAACCCCGGCCAGGTACCTCCAAAACCGGCGAAAGAAGGACCTGGAAAGGTCCGTCCACCCAGGAAAGATGGTGGTAAGGGGTTACGGCAGGCTGAGAGCTCTCAGCCGCACCAGACCAGGGAAATAGAGGGGGATGACGCCTCCTGGACCCTGGTCAAAAACAAAAGGAAACCGAAGACGTCAAGGGCGTAAAAGAAGGCCCAGGCGAATGAGGGTAGCAAGAAGTCTAGGGTAGGCGCGAATCGCTCCAGGGGCGATGCCCTAGTCATCAAGACGGACGAGGCTAAGTACTCGGACGTCTTGATGGCGATGAGGAGTGACGTCAAGCTCGGTGAACTCGGCGCCGACGTACGTCGAATAAGACGTACCCGGATGGGTGAGATGATCATCGAGCTGAAGCGGGGCGTCTCGCAAAAGGACGCCGCCTACAAGAAGTTGGCGGAGGAAGTCCTTGGCGAGACGGTCAAGGTGAGGGCACTCACGACGGAGGTGAATCTAAGGGTTAAAGACCTGGACGAGATCACCGAAGTCGAAGAGCTCGTCACGGCACTGCGGCGACAGTGTGAAGTGGAGACGCCCACCGTAGCCGTTCGGCTACGGAAAGGTCCGGCAGGGACGCAGACGCAAGTAGCATTGGTTCGGCTATCTGCAGCGGACGCCTCCAAGGTAGTCAAGTTAGGGAGCGTCAAGGTGGGATGGTCGGTATGCCCTGTGGGCATATACGAGCAACCCGAAGTTTGCTTCAAGTGCCTGGAACCGGGGCACAAGCAATGGGACTGCAAAGGCCCTGACAGAAGCAATCTCTGCCGACGCTGCGGATTGAAGGGACATAAGGCACAATGCTGCACGAACCCTCCCAATTGTTTGATTTGTTCCAGCAAAGCTGTGAACAGCAAGCACCCCATGGGGGGTTCGATGTGCCCGGCGTTTAAGCGTGCTGCAAAATCACAGTGCAGGTAACGCAGCTGGCTTGCTCGGCATCGCCCGAGTGTTTGGTGTGCGCAGGTTTAGAGGAAACGGCGGAACACGTGTTGTTCGTGTGTTCACGTTTTCACGCAATGCGTGACCACATGCTTGCCACATGTGGTCTGGACACTACCCCGGACAACCTAGTTCGAAGGATGTGTAAAGATGAAGTTGGCTGGAACGCCGTTTTATTGGCTATCGCTCAAATCGTCTCGAAGCTACACAGAAGGTGGCGCGTGGATTCAAGGATGGCTAGTTCAGGCGCAAATAAGAGGTGGTCCAAGGGATCGGAGTCGGCTTCATGGGTCATACCGGTGGTCATGCTCTGTGGTCGAACTCGATCCTTTTATCGACCAAGTGGCCGCGCGAAGAACAACATGGTATCGTCGCTTTCGCGGCGTCGGTCAACCGGGCGGGTTCCGAGCCCGAGGACGGAAAGGGCTCCTCGTCAAGGCTGGGGCAGGCGCAGGCACCCTCTGTGTGTTGGCGAATAGGCCCTGTCGCAGATAGGTCAATTTGGGGTGCACGCGGCATCCTCATTTTTGATATCAGTCGTGCAGAGGGAAGCAGGCGCTAACCTCGAGGGTGCGTTGTGCACTGGCCCCCTTTGAAGCATTACTTTCTGGTTGTACCGAAGGGACTGTGGGCTTGGCGGCAATGGAAACGGTTTAGCGGGTCGGGGATGTAGTCCTGCCTCCCTCGTTTGCTGTTGGAAGTGGTCCCTAACCCCGCACTTCCTGAACAACCCAGGATGTCTGTTGAGCAGATTCCCCCTCCATTGCTCAGGAAGAAAAAATCGCTATCCCAGGAGCGAATGTTCCTGCTCCCGTTTTTGCTCCGATTTTTAAGCCGCCAGTGTAGAATTTTATGGAACCGTCTCGAACAGTGGGACCTCCGACTTCATAATCCAAACGTGATGGCTCACATATGTTATAAGGAATGTCATAGTTCTCCACAGGTTTCATCCAGTCTCCATTCATATCCATCACTGACCCAAATTTTGTGAATTACTCAAATGGCCCACCAAATCGCCTGGCTTGAATAACTTCAATCGTTAAAGTTTTTCCATATTCTTTTCCGCTTCTAACTGCACAAATTCTTACAATGGTAGCAGATTTAGAATTGCATTTAACGATTTTGAAGGGGTGCTACGCATCGCTCCCGTTATAGCAATGGACACTAACCTTTGCAGCTTTGTCAGCTTCTTCTGTGCAGTAGCCTCTTTTGTCTTTAACTCCCTTCCAAGAGCACCCTATGTCAGTTTTGGACGAATAATGGAAGTATAGATTTACTTTATCATTTTTGGTTTTAAGCCCAATTTTCTTCCAAATATTTTAGAGCCTATCCAGAAGGCACTGGTTGCCTTTCTCTCAATATGAGCATTCCAGTTTAGTTTAGAACCCAGAATGACTCCCAGGTATTTGACCTGTTTACTAAGCTGAAATTCTAGTCCTCTAAGCTTTAGAGCTTTTGAATCAAGTTTCCTTTCCCTAGTGAATGGTACAATTACAATTTTTGACGGATTAATGCTAAGGTTTTACTGAATACACCATAATTGAGTGAATTTTAAAGCCCGTTGCATTCTTTCAGAAATGATATTGTCGAATTTTCCCCTCACTATGATGACAATATCATCAGCAAATCCTACAAGGAGGTGAAGAAATTGGCGCTAAGCCTTTTAAAACGTCGTCTACGACTAAGGACCATATTAGTGGTGAGAGGACTTCTCCTTGAGGGCAACCTTTTGTTGCCCATACTGTGATAGACGAACTTCCCAGCTCCGAAGAGATTTCTCTTTTTGCAAGCATGGTGTGAATTCATTTAGTAATAATCGTGCACTGATAAAAATATACACGTTCGATTCATGTTTTTCGGAATATGGATGATTTCAATCGGCTTACACCATCAACTCTAGTGGATTTCACATCGCTGAGATGTTCTTCTCACACGCAGTTCAAATGTCAATGTTTATGTCGTATTCCACTTGTTACACCACGAATTGATGTGCATAACAACGGATACTCATAATAAATACAAATTTGACCCATGTGTTTCAAAATATACAAATTTCAATCAGCTTACACCATGGAATCTATTGCATTGCATATCACTGAGATGTTCTTCACAAACTCAGTTCAAATGACAATGTTTATAGCAAATTCCATACTTGATACACCGCGATCTCATATATTAATCTAACAAATGTCATGATTTGATTAAATCAAACTTGAGTAGGCATTGGAACACATCTAATTGTGTCACTCTTTGGAAGAGAAAGCACATGTTTCGTCCAAACTAACTTTTTTCAGCTAATATTTTGTAGTAATTTATTTTTTTTCCAAAAATTCTGGTTAAAAACAAAAAAACTAATTGAATTAATTCGAGACACTGCAAGTAGACAACATGTAGATAACGAAATACACAGGTGATTAAATTTGATAGCGCTAAATTATGTTATGAAAATAAGTAAAGCCATTTAATTAAAAAGCTCCAAATTACTTTCTTATGAAGAATAATCTATTTGATTGTTTATGAAAAAGTTCTTACATTTAGCATTTGTCTATCTTAGTCCATAGAGAGAAAAATCGGATTAGAAAATGTGTTCCTATTGACAGAGGTAAGCTGATTCTACTTTCTCCATGAAAAATATTTTAAAAACCGTGCTCATGAAAAATATTCTCCTTTTCGTATAAACAGCCGGAGTTTGGCAAAGTCGAGTATACCAATATCGCAGCAAGAGCATTTCTTAAGAACCTATGTGGCAGCAGTTCCCTAAGTTCTCGGAACATCGAACAATTCAATTATCAGAAGCTAACCAATACAATAAACATAATAAATACCAGGTAGGTTCAGGAAACATGACTTTACAAAATGCCATACTCTATTATGTCAATAACATGAATATTTTCCTTCCCTTTAACATTCGTGTAACAGAATGCCTCATCAAAACGTTTAATTCCTTCGAAGAGACATGCATACCGACAAGCTGGAATCAACATGTCATGGCCAGCAGATACTTCTTGGCATTGTGGATGACAATTAAAGACTTCTTTTGGAATCGGTCGTAGGACAGAAGTGAAGGTTGTTTGATCCACTGACGATGGAGACAGCAAGGATCGATTCGAGTGTCCGTTGTAAATATTCCAATGACCATGACACCTGCGAAGGGTTAGGGACAAAAGGTCGAAAGACAAAAGGTCGAAAGGACAAAAGGTCGAAAGACAAAAGGTAGAAAGACAAAAGGTCGAAGGGACAAATGGTCGAAAAGGACAAAAGGTCGAAAGGGACAAAAGGTCGAAAGGACAAAACGTCGAACGGGACAAAAGGTCGAAACGGACAGAACGTCGAACGGGACAAAAGGTCGAAAGAAACTAAAGATCAAAGCTCAAAGATCAAAAGGTCGGAATGGATAAGGAACTGAAATGGAGAGAGTCAATCTAGCACCAGAGTTGCCCAACACAGTGAACAAAAACTCTGCTCTTTTATTTTTCACATTTTTTAACAAATAAATAAAATTCATTCAGTGAGTACAACTAATAGATGGATGTTGAGTTTTCTAAATGTCACTTCGATCTGTCATAATAGTGCACGCCGTACATCAAATACACCGGCGTATATTACACGCCGATGTATTTTCAATGCGTGCGCCTGCATGACGGCGGAGTGCACTATTTTGACAGATCGAAGCGACATTCAGAAAACCTAGATTTTCATCTATTATTTGCACTCATTGAATGAATTTCATTTAATTGCTAAACATAGTTTAAAATAAAAGAGCAACTTTTTATGGCAACTGTATAGGACAACTCTGTCTCGCGCAATACAAGTTTTATTCATTTCCTAAATCAACAATCTTTTTATCTCTAACAGAACCATCTAGATATTCATAATATTGTTTCATAGTAATTACTCCTTCTTTGAAAATTGCTCATTCTTCAACTTTGAATGATATGATGAGCGTGTTATTTCTACTTGAAGTCAAATGCATTTCATAATTTTTTTCGGAATACACCCAACTTGTTATCAACTTGTACTTGATCGACCTTTTGTCCCTTTCGACTTTTTGTCCTTTTCGACCTTTTGTCCTTTTCGACCTTTTGTCCTTTTCGACCTTTTGTGCCTTTCGACCTTTTGTCCTTTCGACCTTTTGTCCTTTCGACCTTTTGTCCCTTTCGACGTTTTGTCTTTTCGACCTTTTGTCCTTTCGACCTTTTGTCTTTTCGACCTTTTGTCTTTCGACCTTTTGTCCTTTCGACCTTTTGTCTTTCGACCTTTTGTCATAGATTCACCTGCGAAGGCATTTTATACATTTGTACAAAATTTGTTTTTATTTCATTTCATCCGTCCGGAATTCGATTAACGTTAGAGAATTGAAAACCAATGAAAGATTGTTTTTGTATACACCTCCACCATTGATTCGTTGGACGTTTCAGCAAAACAATGCTTATTAAATTTGGTTTCGATCCGATGACGGAAATCGGACTCCGGGCGGAAATTGCATTCTTGTAGCTTGTATCATTGTAAATATATGAAATATATGTAATATATGAAAGAAAACACGAAATTCATTAATTAACAAATAAAATTCAATACGATTATACATCAAAGTCATTAAGAAAACAAGCGAACATGTCAAGCCATTCAATCCAAATCTATTTATTTCACACGTTAATACCGTGTGGATGTTTCATGAACGGATGATGAGTTTCGATTGAGCGAAGTCGTAAGTTATACACATGACATTGATTTGCTTTGACAATTTGCGCAAATGTATGTGTGAAACACACGGTCCTCTTGTGTATTTGTTTTATAGTGTGTCGAAGTTTCTTTTTAACATGGAACGATCCATTGACGTTATCCAAGGCTCCTTCAATATCTAAGAAAGAACAAAGCGCTATTTCTTTTGCCGATAATAGAGCTTTCTCCACTTTAGATACCACGACTGATGAAAGACTAATGGGCCTGAATGATTTAGGATGCGTCTTATTTCATCTCATATAAAAACTATATTAGTTGAAGCAGTTGAAGGAAAACGTTCAGAGAATTGTGATAACAAAAATTGATATCTCACGCTTATTGACCTTATTTAGTTCTGGGTCGCGTGGATTTGGCACGGATTGAATTTCTTACCGCGCGATTAAATTTTAGTCGGCGAGTATTTGGCGCGGAAAATATTTCAGTATCTCCTTAACAACCCTGGATTTCACGTGCACAATGAATGATAAGGTTTTTTGGATCTCAGATTCTCTTCTTCTCATAATTCTTCCTGGTACTGAGTTTTTTTTCATTTGTTTTTCTAATTAATTGCACTTCTCCACACATTGATTATACAGTTTTGTCCACAAGGATTGGAGATGCCTTTGAAAGATTCATCTCCTCAATGAATCACATACAGTGGTTGGTTTCTTACACACCGCTGCCGTATCCATGCGCTATCGTATATGTAAAAATAGCCAGCTTGTGTTAACCACCTGAAGTTTGTATGGCGAAAGACACCTAACGCGGAATTTCTCAACAGTAGGAACTTTTCACGAAAAACTATTTGGTACCAGTCATGTAGGAAGGTGTCCGCTACTACGCCTACCAAATATTTTTTCGATTAAGGTGCTTATTTTTGAGATATTAAACATTAGATGCTTTTCGCCATACTGATTTCCAAAAGTTAACTCTTAGTGTGCCGCTGTAATCACGCTCAAAGCGGGCGATTCATTTTACACTACTGGGCTTCTCACCCAGGGAAGGGAAGGTCCCATTCCCGCCGCTAGAGAGCAGCATTATTGTAACGGTTCTCCTATAGGGCGTGCGAAAGAATAAATAAAACAAAAACACGATCCGCCGAATGATATATGCAGCCAAACACGGTACGAAGATTGCAGCATTATTTAATTTAATTAGGATTTTTCATGCGAAAAAAAACATCCACTTCACTAATTGTACTAAACTGAGTTTTGTTATACAAAATATTCTCTTAAAATTCAAAAATTAAAGATTGATTGTGCTACTCACATCTTCAGCTTCCATGACAATTTCCATCACTTCATCCGCACTGCTCTCTGTGGTATCGATCGTAGTTGGAGTAATTTTCCTATGCGTTGGACTGAGATAGATATCTTCTTTCACCTTACGTTTTGGACTGGTGTGCTTGGAATGGTAGCCACCGTTTTCTTCCGGAAATTCTTCTTGATCCGATATGTCGGACGCCGTATCGTTCGACATTTGTCTACTGTGCTGGGAGAACACTTTTTCAGAATATTGCTTCTCGAATTCGGCCACTTTTTCCTGAAAATATGTCCGCAAATCGTCCATCTCCTGGGTATGGCGAGCCTCGAGCTCACCTTTCAATTCTTCGATTTCCACGGAGCCACTTTTCACATTAGACAACAGTAATCGTAGTCGGTTCACTTCCGTTTCATGTTCATTTTTCTCCGCCACAAGTCGTTCTTGTATAACTTTGACTTCATCTTCACTAGTCGATTTCATTTTATCCAATTCTTGATGTATATAATCATCGAATTTTTCTTGCACCATATTGAAAAGTCTCAGTTCTTCTGGAGATAGATATTTCCTAAACTGTTCTAATTGTTTGCTGAAGGTAGTTGGAATGTGCAGAGGGTTTTGTTCCGAATAATCAATATCCAAATTTAAATCCAGTTGCCGTTCTCGCGAATTTCGGTTAGAACGCTCCTCATACATATCCGGAAAATCGGACAAGGCATCATCCGTTTCA
This sequence comes from Armigeres subalbatus, assembly GCF_024139115.2. Taxonomy (NCBI): domain Eukaryota; kingdom Metazoa; phylum Arthropoda; class Insecta; order Diptera; family Culicidae; genus Armigeres; species Armigeres subalbatus. The sequence continues at coordinate 257,506,081 of NC_085141.1, forward strand.
CTGACTAAATCTATTGAAATTTCAGATATTCTCTGTCCTGTGCTTTCCTGATCACGCATCCAATGCGGCTTTTGTTTAATTGTATCCGCATTCTCCGCCAGTTGTTTAGTGAGACGATTGACTTCCGCAATCAATTTAATACTTTCTGATCGTTCCTGATCGCGTGATTGATTGCTTTCTTGTAACTTTTCTGCGAGCGTCACAATCCACTGATTTTGATCAGCCACTTTCTGCAGCAATTCTTTTCTGGAGACTGTTTCATCGTTCAGCGGTCTGTACTCAGTGGAATTCGTGGCTAGGCTACTGGAGTCACTAGATCGCAATGGATCTCTGAGCGACTCTAGACGTGCTTCTTTCAAAGAATCTCTGGTCGAATAGGCCTCTAACATTATATCCTTGGTAGCAATGATTTCATGCAACTGTTTTATTTCGTTATTCATTGCCTGAAACATGGTCAAACTCACAACACTGTCTAAATCACTTTTGTTCAAACTCAAGGAATCCGGGATGTTTTCCTTGTTGTCCTCGTAAATGGTACTTTCTATATTGAGCGGCTTTTGTAGAATTTTATCTTCTAGTATTTTGCGCATTTCTTTGCCCTTTTCTAGAACCGCTATCGGTTTTGATTGCTCATCATCGGTGATTGGTCGATTTTCCGAATGGTTTGAATTTGTCAACGTTTGTTCTGACTCCTCAGAGATATCTTCTAATGCTTCCTTAACTTCGGTAACCTTTTCCATTTGTTTCACCATTACAGGTTTATCAACTTCTATTTTATCTTCCGGGACATCTAAATCATGCTGCGTTTTGACTTCTTCGAAAGATTTGCTTGAGTTCAATATTTTGTCTTTCAAATCACCAGACACGTTACTGTCCGTCGAATCTTCACTTTGTTCCTTGAACTGATACATCTCTGACACATCCATCTCGTTCACTGCCGATGCCTCTACCGAAGGGTTTGACGTTATCATTTCTTCTATGGAGTTATCTTCTTCTACACTTGAATCATGCACTCCTGATTGCTCTTCACACAATTTCACTACCCCGAGACTTGCAAATTTAGGCTTATCTTCACTTTGTTTGCTTTTTTCGTTAGCTTCCATACTTTTGCTTCTTATTTGTATTGGCGGTAGGGTTTGAGATGATGATTCCTTATCACTTTTTATAGATTTATGAATCATCTCACTTTGTGAACTGCGATCATTATTATCACTCATCATACGATCACTCTCCGTATCCCGAGCTAACTCAGAGATATCATTTGTGGTACTGTAACTGTTATCTCCACTGTTATCTAAAACATTTGGTTGTTTCTGAAGCTTCTTCAACGATTTCAAACTCACTTTACTATCATTTATTAATACAACATCTTCATTCAACGGAGATAACTCCTTTTTGGATTCACACACTTTTAGGCTTTCTGAGCCTTGATTTGCATTAGAAGCTTTAGGTATCAAATCACTTTCTAGAGCATATGCATTTTCTGAAACAACTTTCACACATTGGATCTCTTCTGCAACTAACGACCTATCGCGATTTTGTTGCAAAACACTAATTTTGATTTCTTCATCTTTCTGATCGTCACTTTCACTTAATGGTTGAAAATGTTGAGCTATTTCATCGCCAGACAGTTGCAACTCATCGATGTCGAATTTTCCAACAAACGACCCACCAGGTACTGGTTCGTCATCAATATCAAACAACTGTTTCTTCCTATCAGTAGCTGCTCGACTGTTATCTACGGACTGTCGCCGTGGTGTATTTTCTACCGAGCCAATATTCAGCATAAGGTTTTCCGATATGCTACCGCTAGCATCGTTATCCAATGTGCTTTCATCGTCAGGTATATCTATTTCCTCCATAATCTCTAAACTATCCTCATTGTTGCTACCACTGGCACTAGCACCGGTACTGGAACTGCTCACACTGAGACTACCGATAATTTCTTCCTCTAGCTTGAAGCGAACTGACGATTCAGTGCGACCCAAGAGTGAGGTAGACGATTTGTTCGAAAGCTGGGACGGACTTGATGGCACCTGGAAATGCACAAAAAAAACGGTGTCGTTAGTATTTATAGATTGACGTAAAATGTCTATGGTTGCGAAAAATGAAGGTTGAAAAGGCCATGGTGTAGAAGGGTTGTTTCCTACAGTGGTAAAATGTTTCGGTTCATAAAACATCTAGTGTGAGGGCAAGATACTACCAATCATTTGCATACATATCCTTGAAGTTTTGGTTTGCAGCAAAAATGATTAATCCATCTAGCAGTGGCTGTGCCTTTCTTGTGCGATATAAAAAGTAAACTGCACACAATAAAAGTTTAAAAAAGCACTGCTGGATATACCTACATAGGCCACATTTGGGTACATCATTTGAGGAACCTTCGTCGAGCGCAACTTATTGCGAGCAAATCAGATAAGTATGAGCGCAGAAAAGTTACGTTTTAAAATTCTATCTAGTATTCAGGCCAAAGCTTCTGATTACATAGTCTGATAAGGCAAAATAGGAAACAATGGGACAAAATCCCCCGTCGAATGCAACTTGTTGCGAGCAAAGTGGGTAAGAGTTCTATATTTCTTTTTTTATCATGTGATGAATGTGATTTGGAGTAATCGAAATAGCACTTCAAGTAGACAGATTCCATTATTTCTCTAAAATCATATCATATCATATTTTGCAACATTAAAAATACAGATTATTCAACCAAGCAGTGATAAGTGATAATGCCTTTCTCGATACAATCGTTACAATTTGCCCAGGTGTGATACATACCTAAGATAATTGCCCTACGGTGATTACGAACGCGTTATAGGCGCATTTAAATGGAAAATCCATTATTTTCTTTATAATTTATTTTGAAATAAACGATCGATCTTTATCAAATTCAATAATGATCAACTAAGCTTTGTCGAATGCAACTTGTTGCGAGAAATTCGGTTATAACTGGTTTTGGTCAACGCCGTCGGTCAACGCCGTCAATGGACCATTTTATACTCATATTTCGCTTCCTGATCGAAAACTATGAAAAAAGAGCCGTTGAATGACTGGTTTTGGTGCTGAAAATAAAATGTCCTCTTCCACAGGTTCCCCGGGGCCAATCCGTAGGTCCAGGAAGTGGTCAGAGCCGTCAATGAACCATTTTATATTCATACTTCGCTTCCTGATCGAAAACCATGAAAAAAGAGCCGTCGAGTGACTGGTTTTGGTGCTGATACTAAAATGCCCTCTTCCACTGGTTCCCCGGGGGCATCCAAGCGACTCCAGGATCCGTTTATTCAATTGGTTTTTCATTCTTGACACATTAGAAGCCTTCTGGAATGAAATTATAGTGGCCGATCTATCGAAAAGTAAGATTCAAATGAAGCTGTGGCCTTTCCCCTTTGATAAGTATCGATCAGAACCGATTATAAAAAAAATGGCCATATCTCACTTGATTATGGTCCGATTCCAAATCCCAATATATGGTTCCAATCGGCAAGAGCCCTACTTCATTTATGGTTACTAATATTATTTAATTTTTAGCCACAACTTATTCAGGGTGTCGACTCAAATTTGAAAATAAAATTCCCTGACTTTCCAGACCATTCCTCGAAAAATTCCAGGTATGAAAAATGTTTTTTTTTTAATTCCTAGAAGCGCATGAAAATCTCTGCATGTGTAAACCCTTGAAGTCTATTATGAGTTCCTGAGCTACTGGAAGCCTAATCACCACTAGAAACAGAACATTGAGGATTTGGAAAAATCGTAGGCAATTCTGGTCGTTCATAAAGATTCAAGTTAATGCGCAGAACTCCTGAATTTTTTTCATAATTCACATCTTTCCAAATTTGGCTCCAATTAATGTTTTCTAGTGCCTTCATCCACCATTGGGAATTCTCACGGACTCCCTAGTGTCGCAATAGACTTCCAATACTACTGACGGACTGCTTCACATTATCTTTCTGGAAATTATTGTGAAATCTTGTATCTTTTAACACGACTTTTGAACTTTTTCCAAACCATAGTGGAAGCTTTTAGAAGTCCTTCTGATGCCATGCCGTTAAAAAATCTTACGGATTAGGTGAACATCGAGAAACTTCCTTGGCTCTCAAGTATACTTACGAAGTAAGTACCTATTCTTATTCACTCTCTGTGGAGTTTATGGACTTCTAAAAATAGTTAACGACTGCTTGCAATCTTCCAGATAATCATGAATGCAATCCCTACAAGCTCACATAAATCTTTGCAGCACTTATAGTAAGCCTAGTGAAATATTCTAATCACTGCAATACTTTAAATAACTTGGTTTGAACACAGTCAGGTCGTTAAATTATTGTCGATTGTGGCCTTCGGTTTAAATAAAGCAATGGTCCCATGGAAAAATATCCAAAAAATATGTGTTTTTTTTTAAGGGGCATAACTAATCTCAAATGCTAAGGGGAGTTACACCTACTCTATTTATTTTAACGATTTTTAGTTGTTTTTCAAAAATGGTCTTGGAGTTCCAGCATTGTTTTATTTATAGAGTGTTGCAACAATCAATGAAACTTAATAAGGAACATCTAATAGAGTTTTTTGAAGAACTCGTGGAAATATGTTAGAAGATTCCTTTGCACGAAGACATTCTGTTCAAATTTGAGTAAATACCATACCAAGTTATTGGAGCGGAGCTTTCGAAAAAATCTACTGAACATCCATCGAGGAGCTCTAGGATAAAAACTATCCAGACAGCTTTTTTAAATCCTTTGGGATTTTTTTATGTTTCAGTGAGAATTCTTAAGTAATTTCTGGACAAAATTCTCAAAGATCAACCAGAATACTTCTTGATAAAATTGTTTTATAAAAATCAAAAGCAGCGAATGTAAAACTGAAACATTACCATTGACAACAACATCATCCTCCTCTTGCGTCCGAGCATAATTATGGAGTATCGAGTAACGTTTAATGTGGTTTAATTGAGACCATCGCCACCTACGTACATGAGGTAGTCCATATGATGCTTTTATCCACTATCATTTTCTCTACATGACCATTAATTTGACTACCTAAGGACGTGGGGATCGACCAATGACTTTATAAGCCCATCATCAAATGGAAGTTCACGTAATGTTTCTAAAATATTACCCTCAGAATCATGTTTGGAGATGAGGCCGATGCTGCAGAGACCGTCACAGGTCAACAAAGATACTATTAGGGGTTTTCGTTTAACAAGCTTCCAAATATCTAATTGTTCTGAACTATGGCCTATTTCAGTCATTTGATTCAGTTTCGACTGCTTTCACTAGATCATTGTTTGGGCGTTTCATTTTTATCAAAAGGAAATGTACTATATATGTACGAATTTCGCGCCAACTTTTCTATGGGGCTGGCAGCACCATCTCAGAATCGAATGAACCTTGGAGGGCATTAAGATATGGTATTTCTAAGCCACTAACTAACGAAAACGGATTTCCGGATAAACTGATACGGTTGATCAAGGCGACGATGGATCGGGTGATGTGCGTAGTTCGAGTTTCAGGGGCATTCTCGAGTCCCTTCGAAACGCGTAAAGGGTTACGGCAAGGTGATGGTCTTTCGTGTCTGCTATTCAACATCGCTTTGGAGGGAGTAATACGAAGGGCAGGGATTGACACGAGTAGTGGTACGATTTTCACGAGGTCCGTCCAGTTATTTGGTTTCGCCGACGACATTGATATCATGGCACGTAACTTTGAGATGATGGAGGAAGCCTACATCAGACTGAAAAGCGAAGCTGAACGGATTGGATCAGTCATCAACACGTCGAAGACGAAGTACATGAAAGGAAGAGGCTCAAGAGAGGTCAATGTAAGCCACTCACCACGAGTTTCTATAGGTGGTGACGAAATCGAGGTGGTTGAAGAGTTCGTGTACTTGGGCTCACTGGTGACCGCCGATAACGATACCAGCAGAGAAATTCGGAGACGCATAGTGGCTGGAAATCGTACATACTTTGGACTCCTCAAGACGCTCCGATCGAATAGAGTTTGCCGCCGTACCATACTGACTATCTGCAAAACGCTTATAAGACCGGTAGTTCTCTACGGACACGAGACCTGGACGATGCTCGTGGAGGACCAACGCGCACTGGGAGTTTTCGAAAGGAAAGTGTTGCGTACTATCTATGGTGGGGTGCAGATGGCGGACGGTACGTGGAGGAGGCGAATGAACCACGAGTTGCATCAGCTGTTGGGAGAACCATCCATCGTTCATACCGCGAAAATCGGAAGACTGCGGTGGACCGGGCACGTAGCCAGAATGTCGGACAGTAACCCGGTGAAAATAGTTCTCGACAACGATCCGACGGGTCCAAGAAGGCGAGGTGCACAGCGGGCAAGGTGGATCGATCAGGTGGAAGATGACTTCCGGACCCTCCGTAGACTGCGTGGTTAGCGACGTGTAGCCATAGACCGAGCCGAATGAATCGACTGCTTTGAGCGTGCTTACAGCGGCACACTAGGAGTTAACTTTCTGAAATCAGTATAGCGAAAGGCATCTAAGGTTCGATTTCTCAAAATTAAGCACTTTTATCGAAAAAATATTTGGTAGGCGTAGTAGCGGACACCATCCCTCATAACCGGTACCAAATAGTTTTTCATGAAAAGTTCCTAATTTTGAGAAACTCTTGCTGGCTCTTGCTGGCTATTTTGTGCATATACTATAGCGCCTGGATGTGGCTGCGGCGAGTAGAAAATCAGCCACTGCCAATAATTCATTGAGAAGACTCTTATATACCGCACAGGCCACTTCGGCCTTAGTCTGAATAAATAAATAAATAAATGCTCTGGAGCTTAGAGATTCATGCCGTCGGCTTTGAAATAAACTGACTATTGATTAAATGGTGTTTTAATGACTTACTTCATTCAACTGCTATTTTTGACAACAAATAAGAAATTCAGGAGATTATAATCATCGCTCCAGATGAAAATATTTGTAGACAAATTCAGCACTTCGCGAAAAAAAGGGTTCGCTGAAAAAAGGCTAAGCTCTCGGCTATCTATGAAAAAATGAAAGGAAAAAAAATCCGTTACCGAATTCATGACTTAAAATTCATGACATCATAAAACTAGGAACATAACTATTACTAGTTTATTCTACAGGAAACCAGATGAGTTGGATAAGACAACCGGGAAACGATTGTGAGAAGCACTTAGAAGACGACCGGGAATCAGATGGTTGAATCATGTTTCCCATGATTTCTTGATCTTCATGTACTTCCCAACAAGTAATTAGTTTCAGGTTTCCCTTATTACAAGTTGTCATACAAAAGCAATGCACACACTTGTACATTTTATTGCATCAAATTGCATAAAAAGTTCAGTCTCAAGACGAATCATTGCACAGAAATACCATGCGTCTCCATATGCTGTTATGCTTATATGCTGCTGAACAGATTTCAGCATCGCTACCTACCGTTTCCCCTGGGAGGCCCATTTTCGCCTGAAAACACTTATGGGGACATACAGATATCGTAATAACTTAGATTATCGTATCAACTTAGTATTTTAACTTCAATCAATGAATATGCAATCATGCAAACATAAAAATGACTTCGACGCTATTAAAGCGTTCTCCAAACGGGCTTGGTAGTCATATGGCTACCACTTCTGCCTTACACGCATGAGGTCGTGGGTTCAATCCCAGGCCCGTTCCATTCCTTCTACTTTGTATCTTTCCACATGTTTCTCATGTTCTAACAATCACTAGAAATGAAAATGGGCTTTCATACCATTTCTATCCTATACCGTGCAAACCCATATTTCGGACGCATTGAAAAAAAGATATTTTAGTTACTAGATAAAGATTGTCGCTGTCGTCGCTGTCCGGAACATCTTTTGCTGGCGAGGATAGGGGAGCTAAATGTCAAAGAAGGAAAATCCATACGATTTGACAGGTATGTACCACACATGTTTCGGACAGCAGAACAAAGGGAACAGTAGCGACAATCTTTATCTAGTAACTAAAATATCTTTTCATTGAAACTTCGGACACCAGACTTTGTAAGGAAAGTTTTTTGAAATATTTCGCTTGAAATCTGTCAATAAGCTCGTTGAAAGAACTGCATATTTAAATGTAGTTTAAACATACTTCTACCATAGTTAGCCATGTTATTTTAAATTGATTGTTTATTCGACTGTCATACGCAACAAATTATCCAGAAAAAACAATGTTTGCATTCCAAGTTTTATTTAAAACAGCTGTCCGAAGTTCGAGTTCGAAGTGTCCGAAATATGAATCGGTGCGTGCAAGTGTCCGAAGTTAGATTACAGAGGAAGACAATTTATTTCAATGATAGTGAAATTTCTAGGCTCAAAGGAATAAATATTAAACAATCAACCATATTTTGTGTCCCTTCCAACATGTAATTAATTCTGTTTGAAAAGAAATGATTAGCAGTTCGTGTGTTTCATCCGTGTTAATGTCGCGAAGCCCTTAAGCGTCCGAAATATGAATTTGCACGGTACCTACAAACATGACTTGTTCTAGCAGGTAACTGTTGGAATTCGAACGAAAAACTCGATAGCTTGCAGCTATCACAGGGGCCAACTGGCCGGGGTATAAGGCAAACGATCTGATCCACTTGATGATTTATAACGAACTAACTTTCTACATAGTACCGTGGGGGACCGAAACCCGTACATCACCGAAATCCGTCCACTTAGTAAAAGATATCAATAAAATAAAGGGAGTTTGAGGGAATTAATGTATGAATCATTTATCTTATCCTGATCTTATACTTGACAGTAAGCTTTCTGGCCATTGAAATGGGAAGTAGGCTCTGAAATTAAAATAACATAATTAAAAAACAAATCGCCACCCCGCAAACGCGAGGTTTCAGCAGCCATTGTGTTCGCGTGTTGGACGCAATTGTACCGAAAGTGAGTGTATAAATTGCAAATTGCAATTAATAGAGTATGATCAGCAACATAAATAACAAAGGGATCACTTCTCAAGGTGCTTATTGCGCTATTTACAGTGTTAGTTTGATCAATTAATCTGTTTCAAGTTTTGTTAGTAAATAGGGTAAAGGATGTATTTTGGACCACCCTTACGGGGGCTCTTATTTTGGACCACCAAGAGGAATTTGCACTCAGTGGTCCAAAATATGAGCCGTCGAACTGGTGGTCCAAAATACCTCCCTTACCCTAGCTGTACGGATTATGATCCTATGATTCAAAATCCGTCCACGGTGGACGGATTTCGATTCAGAAGATGTTGATTCTGTTCGTAATTTTATCAATTTTATCATTACTTTCAGTGCAATACAGTGGAGCACTGAAAAATAGAGGCCCTTGTGCAGTTAGATCAATGACGAACGTTCTATTTGCATTCGATTTGTATTTGCTAGACACTTTTCATATACTGAAGTGCTTAAATGTACGGGTTTCGATGCACCACGGTACGGTGTCCTATTTATAGTCAGCTCTTCCCTATAGAATGTTCAAGATTGTATTCAAGCATTATTGTCTGTCCTATTGTATGTAAGCTCTATTATAGTACTATAGATATTGTGTTTAGTGTGTGCCTGGCTAAATGCTATAAAAGTGTCAATAACAATACATGGATAAACAAATGACTACTTTGTGTTTACGATCTAGAATGATCGACGGGTAAGTTATTTACATCTTTTTATCGTGTTTTACAAGCAACTAAATAATTTTTTTTATCGTTTCAGGTATGTTATGTAATGCTCCAAAGCTGGAGTAAGGTATGCGAAAAAGGGGTAAGTATTCAATGACATTTAAAGTGGCGAATAAGTGATGTGTTGTGGCCTCAGCATGTGATGTGTGATGAAAACACTTTGGTGGCTTGCTGATGGCCTTAACAGAACCTAATCCCAAAATTCCAATAAAAATTCTGCATGAACTTGTGGCGAGTGCAGAGGTGTTCTCGGCTTGCAGTGGGCAACCCGAGCAAAGGCAGATAACTGAAATGATATCAAACTGATAACACGATTAGTTATCCTTCTTATCATTTTGATATTTAGTTATCAATCATGTGATTAATTGATAACTGAGTAATAACAAATTTTATTGTCAATACAAATTTTCTTCTAAATTTCGCGTCGTTCAGAAATGGGGCTAAGCATTCTACCCTTGCCAACATACTACTTCTGTTAAATGTAGCCGGCATAGGGGAAGATACCCAGAAATCACCCTCCCCCCAGTTTTCGCCCACCTATTTTAAAACTTTAATTTCTCGTAAACTAGTTGTTGAAAACAGTTACAGTTAAAGTTTTTACATACAAGCAACAATCAATTATCATAGCAAATATCATATAAACCTGCCGGAAACGATAAAAACATATCTGCAGAAGGAATTAAGTCATAGAACATTGACTGAACTGATAGATTTGACTTTATATAAATAAAAACTACTTGAGGTTGATTTGACTAGCGAGAGGATTCACTCATGGCCGGATTGAGGAAGAGGGGGGGGGCTTTGAGTCATGACCCCGAGCCCTCACATAACCGTATGTACCAAAATCAACCTTTTTCGTACATTTAGGAGCTCCCGAAAACTGTCGACCCCGACCCTGGATTCGCCAAATGGCAAAATTTTTCACGGATTAATTCTTGCTGGATCAGCAGTGTTGCTGTTTATATATGCATATGAAAACATGAAACGTTTCACTGCGAATTACAAGGTTGTGGTTTAGTTAGAATAAAACAAGAACCGAAATCGATCTACAGCATGGCGCTGCTAGTAACCTAATGATTGACAATTAGAGAGAGAAACTAACCTAAGCCTATTATTTGGCCTATTATTTATAAACCTATTGTACTGGAAAAAAATCAATAAAAGTACGATAAACCATATTTATTCTAATTGATTGCTGGTTCGCTATTTTGAATTAAATTCGGTTATCATTTTTGTTATGTTGACTGGTAATTCAACCAAAATGATAACAATTCTAGTTATCAATATAACTAGTTTGTTATTAAGGTGACTCGGGGAAGCACTACACACCGTGTTATTTTTCCTATCTTTTGTCTCTTTCTGGCATTATCACCTCGTAACTTTGAAGCGGCGTATTTCGGTTTAGAGTTGTTTGATGTAACTGTAAATGTATCAGCATGTAGATTGCGAGTAAGCACGCGCCAGTGATACTTTTTCAAATCATATTTGTTGTAGATAAAAAATTAAGCATTCAATGATGAAAATGTTGACGATTTGATGATTGTTCGTGCTTCCCGTGTCACCTTAATAAGTTATTCTGCTCTCAACTCTGTACAGCTGACTGTTATTTACATAAAATGGTCATATGGCATCATGTTGTAGAAAAAAAATTAAGCATTCAATGATGAAAATGTTGAAGATTTGATGATTGTTCGTGCTTCCCGTGTCACCTTAATAAGTTATTCTGCTCTCAACTCTGTACAGCTGACTGTTATTTACATAAAATGGTCATATGGCATCATGATTTGATTATAAATAGTTTTCAGTAAATGCAAGATTGTAGAAAGCGTATTAATGCTGTTCTCTTCTGCTCCTCAAGAATTGGGTATTGGGTGAGTGCCTAGAGACGACGCCGTGCAATCACTCGATTCGAGTTCGAATCCCAGTGAATGGCAAAATTTTTTTTCAATGCGTAACGAAGTCGGCAAAGAAGATTCAACTATTTTGGTCGATAAAACAGTGATGGCTGATAACTAAATAATAACTAAATTAGTTATTTGAGTAAATAACATGTATAACAAAATGTGTTATCAATTTGGTATCAGTGATAACTTAATTTGTTTTCATGTAGTTATTTCACGAATAAAATTCTGGTATCATTTTTGTTATGTTGGCTGTTAAGTCAGCCAAAATGATAACAAGTTCAGTTATCAATATGTCCGATAACCGGATAACAGAATTTGTTATCAATTAGTTATTTATTTGTGCTCGGGGAGTGATTGCATCATAAATCCCTTCCCATCCTCGATAGACCGTGAGGACCTCGCCAGCGCCGTTATCGACCATTTAAAATATAAAGCTCTCAGACTGTGCTCATGTTTCCATCCATAGGTTCCTTGTGCAATAGCGATTGTTCTGGTCAATCAAGGAGTAGTAACTTCGAAATGTATGGCCATGCTTATTAAAGCGACGAACCTTCTCCAATTTTGTGACCAAATATTCTCGGAATATTCCCAATCAATCAACTAACGCTGGTAACCAATCGATTCTTGAGGTCGAAAACTACAAATGCAACACATAAGCGTCGCAAATACAAATTTACTGTCGTCACGTTTACTCTGGCGGGCATCTAAACACCCGCTCCCTGTTGGTAAAAACTTCAAAATCTAAAAACTCATGAACAATGCAAATCAATCGTTAGATGAAACGCACCCAACTCCGCACCTAAACACTCATGACGGAATGAAATCATCCATTTAAATCATCATAGGGTTTCGTTTGTTCTCTTTCGTTAAAAATAGTGATTCGACGTTCGTTGCGCAAAACGATGGATACTCTTGAGTAAATAATAAATACTCTAAATGCTAAGGAAGCATTTAGTTGTTATAAAAATGTGAAAGAAACAGAAAAATAACTATTCATGTTTTTCCGTTAGCGTTATGGAACATATTTGAGTAATGACAATAATGATTTTGATGGCGAGTTGCTGCATATTATGAAAAGTTTAAAAAACATTTTTGAGAGACATGAAAATCCAGAAAACCAGTCCTAGTAGTAATTCTGGTAAATTTCTGAGGATCTTAACGATTATCTGAATATTCAAATGGAAATAGTTATTCATCGTTTTATTGAATTGTATTTGCAATTCGGAGATACCAATGCATGAAATCTGAAAATTGTACCTAGAAGAACATTTCCAGAGCTAAATCATCTAAACTACAGTCGACTCTCTACATCTCGATGTTCTGTATCTCGATATCTCTCCCTATGTCGATGGTTTTCTCGGTCCCTTCAATCAACATACATTTGGGCTTTCTATATCTCGATAACCTCCCTATCTCGATATCTCTCTATCTCGATGGGTTCTGATCATATTTTGTTCAGGATTTACTCTCCTTATGTCGATATGTTCAAATTTTTAGGCTACTAGACCATCTTTGGACAACAACAAACACATCAACAACAGGAAACGACATTTGTTTTGTTGTCGTTTTTCATAGCAACGAGCTTTTTTGAATCTAGTACCCATTTCAATTTTCCTTCCATTGCTCGATCTCTCCCTATCTCGATGGTCCCTTCAATATCGAGATGTGGAGAGGCGACTGTAAAACTGAAATAATGCACCTGAAGCTAGTCTTCTCAGTAAATTTAAGATAACAATTTCTTTTCTTTAGTGTATGTTTCCCGTTTCTACTACATATGATTTAGTGATTCCTTGTGAAGTTTATCCAATCGATTTATCGAAACAAAAGACGACGTAAAGAAACCCATTCGCGCAAAACCCCTGCGTAAATAACGTCTAATACAAAAGAAATGCGTTCGAAAAAAATACCAGTTCTGCGATTTGTAACATGAGACATAATCTCGCAGTAAATAGCAGAACTATTAGCAACAAAATTGCCAATGTCACGAAACATGGATGTTTGTTTTGTCTTCCAACAGGCACAAGAACGGATTATCTATGAGCAAACAATGTGCATATTCTTGCCCTAGCCGTGAGGAACTTGTTAAATCGATACGCTAAAGAAGGTTGATTTAACACTCATCCATATAATTCATATCTGTGCAAAAACAAAAATAGTGAGGATTTAGGACGATGACATAGTTTCTTCCTTACATTGATATTGATTTCCTATTCAACTTAAAAATCTTCACACCATAATTTAACTCAGAAATCAGAAAAAAAAGTCACATTACGGACATAACATGATCATATTACAAAATAACATTGATCACAATATTTCAAGATAAGTTGCATAATATCACTATCGCAATTTGCAGCTTAAACACAGAGTATGAAGCAAACACGTTGCCATCTGATATCAAACTACGACACAATTTTGTGTCTAAAGAATCGAGCAAAATTGCCCAACGAAATGCACCACTGACTGCAACACAGAAGCAGCACATGTTGACTCACATTTCACGCACGCAGCTTCTATAGTGTGGGGCTGGGGGTTTCACGCGAGTGCACGATGTTCACTATTCGAAAAATGCCGAAACACTGAATCTTGTTCCCGATCCGATGGTCGTGCAAAGCTAAACGAAACAACATGTAAGTGAAGCAGGCCGTCAACATAACACCCGAGGGTTGCGTGACGATTTCCGAGATTGTTTGTGTTCGATCGCATCGGAAGCCGGGCACCTGTAGCAAAGTTGGTAGCTGTTGCAACGGTTTGCCTAAGAATGTGGATATATTTGAAATCGTAAGGTTCTGAAAATTAATCAGCCTTTGCAAGACCTAGCTAGATCGATAGATGCAGACATATTCTATGCTAATGAATAAACGATCCAATGATATATGATTAACAAGAGAATTTCTGCAAAATACTCCTAACACTAAGCTGCGAGGTGGCAATGTCCCAGTGAGGAATCTAATGCCAATGAGAAAAAGAAGAAAACAATGCACTTAATGCACCGTTAAAAAATCAAGAGAATTTTCTTGAAGTTGTCATAGTTTTGTTATTCGTTTTATTTTTATACAATCATGAAAGGGTTGATTGTTGGTTCATTCTACTTATGTATAATTTTAATCTATTTTATATTTTGAAAATTCCCACTTCAATATAAAACGTACATCCTATTTTGATCTGTCTCTAATTTATCACATCTTAGACTTACAACTGGCGCTTCGGACGACATATTTAACAGTATTTATAAACTTACACACTCATCAGTCATCCCGCCGCGCACTATATTTGCTTTGCTATAACAAAAATAGAGGGCCAGCCCTCTTTTCGGCTCGATCGCATCCATCGCAAAGTAAAACACAACACCAAAATGCAGACCCCTCTCGGGAAAAGGCCTATCTAAAAAAACACTTCATATGAAGTATGATGGCATCATAGTGCGTAAGAGACTATAAATTAGAACTCAAACACCACTCGTACACATCAATTACATTAACGAAAATACGATGCTGGATACAGATTCTGTGTATTTGCGAGGAAAACTAAACCCAGCAAAAACAAAACGAAGCAGCAATCCAGCAATATCGAACAGTGGAAAACCGACGCTCATCGGGCCAAATACGCATTCCAAATGGCTTAATGTTAAGTTTCAATTAAGCAAGCGAATTGATTAATTGGCAAGTGATTAGAGTTCAACTTTCTTTCCATTCTAGTGAGTTAAAAATGAAGGTGTTTAGATGTTCTTTAAAAAAAACCTCAAAAACCAACTCCAGCTGTTAAAAAGGGAAGTAATTTTAGTCTAGGTCTCACTAGTCCTATTGAGGGATCAGGTCACGCGGAGATATGAAGACATTCGGAATAAAGAGAATGTGTTTGATCCTTCATTTGGAATTAATTAGGATGAAGTGATTTCTACCACTGAGAAATTTGAAAATATGAAAGCTCCGGGTGACGATGGCATTTGCTGCATACTTTTTAAAAAACTTTTGAGAGTTCTTTATTCTTTTTGGTCAATTTATTTAACAAATGTTTCCAATTGGCATACTTCCCAGATAACGCCAAAGTTTTAACATATTGAAGCCGCACAAAAATCCAGCTGAGGCTTCAAGTTATCGCTCAATCAGTTTGCTTTCTTCAATAAGAAAATATTATGAATGATGGTTCATAATTCATATTAATCATTATGTCAATTCAATTTTTGCTGGTAAGCAATTTGGTTTTCGCCATGGGCATTCAACCCAGTTATGAATAATGAATTAAGCATTTGAAAAAGCATTTGACAGTGTTCGGCATGAAGGTTTGATTGTTAAATTGGTTAATTTTAATTTTGCTTACAATACATTATTAACGAACTTTTTGGAATCCAATGTTGTTCCACTCAGGGTGGCCACTGGGATTATGTCCAAGGGCAGCAGGAACTATTTTTGTTTCTTCCTAAGCAATGGAGGGGGAATCTGCTCAACAAGTGCGGGGTTAGGGATCACCTCCAACAGCAAACGAGGGCGGCAGGACTACTTCCCCGACCCGCTAAACCGTTTCCATTGCCGTCAAGCCCATAGTCCCTTCGGTACAACAAGAAAGTAGTGCTTCAAAGGGGGGCCAGTGCACAACGCACCCTTGACGTTAGCTGCGTGTCCTTGCAGCACCGAACATCGTAACTCGCTTTTTTAGAAGAACACCATGGTATCGTGCCAGCGCGTTGCCGGCTTTCGAGGTGGCCTTACCACGCCCTATGAAGGTGGGAAGGGTCGATTTCGCGCCTGCTTCCCTCTGCACGACTGGTATCAAGAATGATGATGCCGCGTGCACCCCAAATTGACCTCTCTGCGATAGGGTCTATTCGCCAGCACACAGAGGGACTTGCCGACGCGGTGCCTACGCCTGCCCCAGCCTTGACGAGGACCCCTTTCCGTCCTCGGGCTTGGAACCCGCCCGGTTGACCGACGCCGCGAAAGCGACGATACCATGTTGTTCTTCGCGCGGCCACTTGTTCGATAAAAGGATCGAGTTCGACCACAGAGCATGACCACCGGTATGACCCATGAAGCCAACTTCGATCCCTTGGACCACCTCTTATTTGCGTTTGAACTAGCCATCCTTGAGTCCACGCGCCACCTTCTGTGTAGCTCCGAGACGATTTGGGCGATAGCCGATAAAACGGCGTTCCAGCCAACTTCATCTTTACACATCCTCCGAACTAGGTTGTCCGGGGTAGTGTCCAGATCACATGTGGCAAGCATGTCGTCACGCATTGCGCGAAAACGTGAGCACACGAACAACACGTGTTCCGCCGTTTCCTTTAAAACTTCGCACACCAAACACTCGGCGAGACCGAGCAAGCCAGCTGCGTTACCTGCACTGTGATTTTGCAGCACGCTTAAACGCTTGGCACATCGAACCCCCCATGGGGTGCTTGATGTTCACAGCTTTGCTGGAACAAATCAAACAGTTGGGAGGGTTCGTGCAGCATTGTGCCTTATGTCCCTCCAATTCGCAGCGTCGGCAGAGATTGCTTCTGTCAGGGCCTTTGCAGTCCCATTGCTTGTGCCCCCGTTCCAGGCACTTGAAGCAAACTTCGGGTTGCTCGTATATGCCCACAGGGCATACCGACCATCCCACCTTGACGCTCCCTAACTTGACTACCTTGGAGGCGTCCGCTGCAGATAGCCGAACCAATGCTACCTGCGTCCCTGCCGGACCTTTCCGTAACCGGACGGCTGCGGTGGGCGTCTCCACTTCACACTGTCGCCGCAGTGCCGTGACGAGCTCTTCGACTTCGGTTATCTCGTCCAGGTCTTTAACCCTTAGATTCACCTCCGTCGTGAGTGCCCTCACCTTGACCGTCTCGCCTAGGACTTCCTCCTACAACTTCTTGTAGGCGGCGCCCTTTTGTGAGACGCCCCGCTTCAGCTCGAGGATCATCTCGCTCATCCGGGTACGTCTTATACGACGTACGTCGGCGCCGAGTTCACCGAGCTTGACGTCACTCCTCATCGCCTTCAAGACGTCCGAGTACTTAGCCTCGTCCGCCGTGATGACTAGGGCATCGCTCCTGGAGCGATTGGCGCCTACCCTAGACTTCTTACTACCCTCATTCGCCTGGGCCTTCTTTTCGGCCCTATCAGGAACTATGTCCAAGGGCTTGACGACCCCTCCTTAGCTGTCTGTGAGTCACAAACACTAGTGTCCGTAAGCAGACACTATCAAAGCGACTGTGAGCCGCCACGAGGACAGTGGAGGCCAGACAATGGAGGTAATTACGGACGTTTCGGACGTAATTATGTCCTTTCTGGATAACCGAGTCAACTATAGTAAGGACTTGAAACAGGCCGTACTGACCCTCTGCGCTCTAGTCGTGGAGGCGAAGTCGGAATGGAAGACCTTGCTGGAGGCCAGTAAGAAGGCGGAGCACAAGATCCGCCTTCTTACTGAAGAGAAGGAGTTGGCGGTGAGCCAGGCGGTGAAGACCTCGAAGGAGGCCGAATCGAGGATTCGCCTCCTTACAGAGGAGAAGCAGCTGGCGGAGAGCCAGACTGCAGAGCTTCAAAGGCGAATGGCAATCAGCGAAGCAACTCCTAAGCTAAGTAAGGTCACGCAGGAGGCGGACCTGAAAGTAGCAAAAAAAATCCTCGATTCGGACAGTCGAGAGAGTCCGAGCGGATAAGACCGAGAGAAAAACGGTACCTCCACCAAGGATGATACCAGAGGACGGAGGTCGCGAAACCCAAAAAAGGCGAAACGGAGTCATCAGCAGGTCGCAAGGAGTGCGACAAAAGGAGCGGAGCAGGTCACTGCTAAGAAGGGTAGAGCCCAGAAAAAGGGTGCGCCTTCCAATGGCAGTGACAAGCGAAAAGACAGACGTCAAGACTGACGATAGAAGCTACGCTGATGTCTTAAAAACTATGAGAGGCAACGAGAAGCTCTCTAGTCTAGGAAGGGATGTCAACTGCATTCGAAGAACGCGGAAAGGCGAGATGATTCTCGTCTTAAAGCGGGATGCTGCTCGGAAGTGTTTCGAGTATAAAAAGTTTACAGAGGAGGTCCTGGGTGATGGGGTTCAAGTCAGAGCCCTGTTCCCAGTTTTGAACATCCAGTGCAAGGGCATGGATAAGATAATCGAGGCTGGAGACCTGATAGACGCACTGAGAGATCAGTGCAATGTCCAGAACCAGGAATCCGTGATTCGGTTACACAAATGCTACGCGAGAATGCAGGTTGCCTCATTCCAAGTACCTATGACCGAGGCCAAGAAGGTGGTGGATAAAGTGGAACTGAAGGTGGGCTGGTCGGTGTGCTCGTTGAGCACAAGCCAACCCAGTCAGGCCTGTTACAGGTGCCTTGGCCACGGTCATAAATCCTATGACTGCAAGGGACCTGACCGTAGTAAGCTGTGCCGAAAACCACTGCATCAAGATGTCTGATCTGTCCTCCGGGAGCAGACAACAGGCATCTCACCGGTGCTCAGGCCTGTCCGGCCTCTAGAAGGGTCCAGACATGCAAGTAACACAGCTAAACTTGAACCACTGCAAGGCGGCTCAACTGCTGCTACAACAATCGGTTATTGAGTGTAAAACTGATGTTGCCTTGCTGTCCGACCCATACCGCATCCCTGCTGGAAACGGCAGTTGGATTGCGTACAAGTCCGGTATTGTGGGAATTTGGACTTGTGGGCGATACCCCATCCAGAAGATAATATCTTCTCCGGACGATTAGGGTTTTGTCATAGCAAAGGTAAACGGAGTTTACTTTTATAGCCGCTACTGTCCTCCTAGATGGAGTATAGAGCAGTACACTAGGGTAGTCCTGCTGAACGAAGGCCAAGTGCCAACGTTTAGAGGACAGGATGGACGGAAGAACCAGGATAGATGGTCCACGAGGGTCATACTTCTAGCGAAGCGCTGCGCGGGGAAAGTCGACGATAAGCTCAATTTTACGAGCCACGTTGATTATGCATGTCAGCGGGCTTCATTGGCGATAAAATCTTTATCACGAATGATGTCCAACAGATCGGCGGTGCATAGTCAAGTACGTAGGCTGATAGCGAGCGTAGCAATGTCTATCATCCGCTATGGCGTACCGGCATGGGCCGTAGCACTAAAGGCCGAGTACAATGTAAAGAAACTGATCAGAGTACACCGGCTGATGTGCCTACGTGTCGCGAGCGCATATCGCACCTTATCATATGAGGCGGTGTGCGTTATAGCTGGGATGATGCCGATAGACATACTCCTAGAGGAAGATGTGGAGTGCTACAACGAAAGGGACTCGGTGCAAGTGCGACGTGTCAAGAGAGCAGCCTCGCTGCTCAAATGGCAAAGAGCATGGGACACCGCAGTCAAAGATCGTTGGACCCACAGACTGATTCCGGATGTGTCCAACTGGGTCAATAGAAAACATGGTCAGGTCAACTTCCACCTAACACAGGTGTTGTCTGAACATGGTTGCTTTAAAAAATTCCTACACAGGTTTGGCTTCGCAGATTCTGCGGAGTGTCCTGAATGTGTAGGTGAGGTAGCGTCGGCAGAGCATGTGATGAAGGGCACCTGTGATGCAGTGAACACTTTGCTCACCCCGACAACCAACATGTCGCGGGTGGGCTGCTGGGACCTCAGTGTGTAGATATAGAGGTCATTGCGGTTCATGCGCGGTGGTTGTTGTCGAGGTGCTCGTCCCCAACGTGAGATTATGATACAGACCGCTAGGTTACTATCATAGTTTGCGATCGACGCGTGGTGAGGTTACCACCCTTGAAGTCGATGTTGAATGTATTAACGTCAAGTGCGTTTTGGTTTTAGTTGGTCGGGTAAGAATTACATGACTTACCCATCCCCACACTACCTGAGTTACCTCCTCAGGTGTCTGGTTGCAGATTTCCGTTTACCCTTGCTCAAGAAAAAAAAAAGAGTGGCCACTGAAATTCGATTTTCAAATTCCCGTTTTTTTCCCTGCTTATCCCGATAAATTTTACCGAATTTTTCCAGTTTTTATTTTCCTTGAAAAAATCAATAAGAGTTGTTGAACTTTAACTAGGTGTTTTATTTTCTGGAATGATTGAACTAATTGAACGTGTTTCAGGTAGGACGCAGAACTTTCGCGAAATCCGAGTTTGTGCACGGAGAAAAAGCAGTGTAGTTTGAATCAACAAAAATGTTTGTTATTTTAAACTATAAAACATGGTTGAATCAAACTGAAATTTTGTTCAAAATAACCATGATAGATTGGTTGTTTCTAACTCGTAAAAATGACATTTCTGTTGTAAGTTTCAAACTAAAATGTTGGTTGTTCGGAACTGAAATATTAGGCTGATTCAAGCAAAAGTAAGGTTATATCAACCTGTTATTTTGTTTGGAGATAAAACAACCTAAAATCCATTTTAATGTAAACTAATATACTAGTTTTTTTTGGAAAAAAAAATGTTGATATACATAGTTAAGTTTGCCATTTTCAAGGATGTTATCGATCATTTAGTAATTTGCGTTCGATCATTAAGTAGTTTGTTAATAACTCATTCCAAAAACTGAATTTCAAAACGTGTTGTATGGTGGACTTATAGTGTGAAGGTTTTTCTTCAGCTCTGCCTAATGACTCGTTGTTTGAATTCCACTAGTAACGGAGTTATAGCTATAGTTACAATAGCTCAGACTAAATGATAACATAATTCCAATCATTTAGTTCAAGTTACTACAACTAGCGTTATAACTCCGATATTAATTGAATTCTAATAACGAACCATTAGGCAGAGTTGTAGAAAAACCTTCTCACTAGAAGTCCACCATACAACACTTTTTGAAATTCTGCTTCTGGAATGAGTTATTGAAAAGCTACTAAATGATCGAACGCAAATTACTAAATGATCGGTAACATCCTTGGCCATTTTAAGGTGTTTTTATGAGATATTGCGAAAAAAGATTCGGCTACCGGTGGGACTTGAACCCACCTGTTCCATTAACCCTTATGCGGCCGACGGGGTACCCGTGTTCCTTTTTCAACTTCAAGTTGTGATATTTCAACACGTGGATGGCCGACAGGGTACCCGTGTTCCCATAAATTGATATTTTCATAACTTTAACAATTTTCAACCGATTTCGATAATTTTGACAGTTTTGGAAACAGAAACTCATATACTTTTTGCCAATTGTCAAGGTTTACAGCTTTTGTCCATGGTTATACAAGAAATCTTTGAAGTAAAGCTTAAGAGTCTACACACGTAACCGAAGGACTATCAACCAGTTTCAAATATATTACATGCTCATTGCGCTTCTTAGAATAGTCGGTGTTCACAGTATATATTCTGGGTCTCAGAAAACCTCTGGAGTAAGGCCTCAGTCATCCAAAAAAAATCCCTGGAATAAGATCTTATGGTCTGCTAACGTAACCAAAGGTCTATCGTGCAAATTCAAAAACGGTACATGCTCATTATGGTGCTTAACGTATAATGCTTTCACAGTATATGTTCCGAGTCATCCAATGACCTTTTCTTAAAACATGTTTGCATTCCAAGTAGATCTTGTTGCTGTCATTGATACCAGATAGTCTACGAACTCCATACAGTCAAGGTCTTCGTATCAATCTCCATAACGGAGGCACTTAACGAAGAATAAACAAGTTGCGTGACCCCTTCTTGGTATATGTTTGTATTCCAAGTAGTTCTTGTTGTTGTCGTAGGCTCCAGGTAGTCTACGAACTCCATAGAGTCAAGATCTGTGGATCAACCTCAGTAACGGAAGCAGTTATTGAAGAATAAACAAGTTATGTGACCCCTTCTTAGTATTTGTTTGTATTCCAAGTAATTCTTGTTGTTGTCATTGGTTCCAAGTAGTCTACAAACTCCATAAATTCAAGGTTTGTGAATCAACCTCCGTAATGGAGGCAGTTATTGAAGAATAAACAAGTTGTGTGACCCCTTATTGATATATATCTGTTTTTCATGTAGTTCTTGTTGTTGTCGTGAGTTCCAGGTAGTCTACGAACTCCATACAGTCAAGGTCTTCGGATCAATTTCCGTAATGGAGGCAGTTATCGGAGAATAAACAAGCTGCGTGACCCCTTCTTGGTATATGTTTGTATTCCAAGTAGTTCCTGTTGTTGTCGTGAGTTCCAGGTAGTCTACGAACTCCACACAGTCAAGGTCTTCGAATCAATCTCCGTAATGGAGTCAGTTATCGAAGAATAAACAAGTAGCGTGACCCCTTCTTGGCATATGTTTGTATTCTAAGTAGTTCTTGTTGTTGTCGTGGGCTCTAGGTAGTCTACAAACTCCATAGATTCAAGGTCGGTGGATCAACCTCTGTAATGGTGGCAGTTTTTGAAGAATAAGCAAGTTTTGTTACCCCTTCTTGGCATATGTTTGTTTTTCATGTAGTTCTTGTTGTTGTCGTGAGTTCCAGGTAGTCTACGAACTCCATACAGTCAAGGTCTTCGAAACAATCTCCGTAATGGAGGCAGTTATCGAAGAATAAACAAGCTGCGTGACCCCTTCTTGGTATATGTTTGCATTTCATGTAGTTCTTGTTGTTGTCGTGAGTTCCAGGTAGTCTACGAACTCCATACAGTCAAGATCTTCGGATCTTTCTCCGTAATGGAGGCAGTTATCGAAGAATAAACAAATTGCGTGACCCCTTCTTGGTATATGTGTGTTATTGTTGTTGTCGTGGACTCCAGATAGTCTACGAACTCCATAGAGTCAAGGTCTGGGGATCGACCTTGGTGACGGAGGCAGTTATTGAAGAATAAACAAGTTGTGTGACGCCTTCATGGTATTTGTTTGTATTCTAAGTAGTTCTTGTTGTTGTCATTGGTTCCAGGTAGTCTACGAACTCCATACAGTCAAGGTCTGTGGATCAATCTTCGTAATGGAGGCAGTTATCGAAGAATAAACAGGTTTTGTGACCCCTTCTTGGTATATGTTTGTATTCCTAGTAGTTCTTGTTGTCGTGGGTTCCAGGTAGTCTACAAGCTCCATAGATTCAAGGTCTGTGGATCAATCTTCGTAATGGAGGCAGTTATCGAAGAATAAACAAGTTTTGTGACCCCTTCTTGGTATATGTTTGTATTCCTAGTAGTTCTTGTTGTCGTGGGCTCCAGGTAGTCTATGAACTCCATAGATTCATGGTCTGTGGATCAACCTCCGTAATTGAGGCAGTTTTTGAATAATAAACTAGTTGTGTGACCCCTTCTTGGTATATGTTTGTATTCCATGTAGTTCTTGTTGTTGTCCGTGAGTTCCAGGTAGTCTACGAACTCCATACAGTCAAGATGTTCGGATCAATCTCCGTAATGGAGGCAGTTATCGAAGAATAAACAAGTAGCGTGACCCTATCTTGGTATATGTTTGTATTCCAAGTAGTTCTTGTTGTTGTCGTGGGCTCCAGGATGGAAGGTAGCAGTTTTCCTCCAATACCTTTTCCGAACTTAATCTATCATATCTATCTTCTTCTTCTTATTGGCATTACATCCCCACGCTGGGAAAGAGCCGCCTCGCAGCTTAGTGTTCATTAAGCACTTCCACAGTTATTGACTGCGAGGTTACTAAGCCAGGTTACCATTTTTGCATTCGTATATCATGAGGCTAGCACGATGATACTTTTATGCCCAGGGAAGTCGAGACAATATTCAATCCGAAAATTGCCTACACCGGCACCGGGAATCGAACCCAGCCATCCTCAGCATGGTCTTGCTTTGTAGCCGCGCGTCTTACCGCAAGACTAAGAAGGGCTCCTATCTAATCTATCACATGTTGTGCATATGCATAATCGAGTTTCAGACATAGTAATTAATTTTCACTCTGGGTGGTTCAATACCCGGAACATATGCAATTAACTTTGAATGTACTGAACTTGAAAGGCGATCTCCCTTCGCTTATGTGGTCGGGTTGGGATCTGACGACCAACTGGCACAATCTTACATAACCCTACTTCATCGAGCGCCGTTGGTGATGAAGCAAGTGTTTAGGAGCCAGATAATACTAAATACTCATCCTACTTGGTTGGCATTGTATAAAAACATATATGAGAGAGTTAGTTCTGAAAATGTATTGCGAGAGTTCGGCTACATGCCCGGTGCTAAAACGTGATAAAATCGGGTTAGGAAAAATCAGGGATAGACAAAATCTGGGAGTGACAAAATCGGGTCAACCTCATCTGAGTGAATGTACGCATTCCTAGTAGTTTTTGTTTTTGCCATGGTCCATATAGGAATGATCTGCAGATCAACCCACGAACGGAAAGCTATTGGTATATGTTTGCATTTCAAGTAGTTCAAGTTGTTATCATTAGCTCTGGGCAGTTATTGAAGAATAAACAAGATGTTTATTTGTTGTTGGTTCCAGGTAGTATACAAACTTCATTCATATCATTAATACGAAGTTGTCTATTCTTTGGAAATGCAAAATGTGAATAAATTGGAACGATACAACTTCACGCCGAGAACGTGAGGGAAAAAACGGGCCAATATCGCAAAGATCATGTACCATATTAAAATTTGATTAAGGACACTCCTCACGGAGTCCAAGTTTCAAAATGCTCGCGTTTTCGGGGGCACACTAAACGATACGGAGGCGGCGCACAACTGTCGTTTTTTATGATTTAGCTTTGCTGCGTCGCAGCATGCGTGAAATAATAAAAATGACAGTGGTGAGTTGCTTCCGTATCGAGTGGTGTGCCCCCGAAAACGCGAGCACTTTGAAACTTGGATTCCATAAGGAGTAACCCTAAAGACCCTCTAGATATTCGTGTAAGCCTAGAAGTCTTACTCAATAAATTTCTAGGATGACCATTAGCATATGCCATGAACGCATTTTATTCATGGACCCTAAAGGCATGTACCAAATTTAAAACAGGCTGATATATCTCTGGTGTAGATCCTAATGCCTTACTTCAGGGTTTTCTTGGATGACCATGAACATTTGAAATGGGTGCAATCTATTCTACGTACCATAAAGGGCATGTATAACTATTCAAACAGGCCGAAAGAACTCTGAGAACTTGAGGATTGTTCAAGTGTTCTCTTGGATACCCATGAACATATGCAATGAAAGCGGTAAATTCTATGTACCACAAGGGGCATATGCCACTTTTGAAACAATCCGAAAGGTATCTGGTTACGTGTGAAGATCCTAAGGCCTATTCTAGCTTTTTTTTGGAAGACCATAAACATATGCAATGGATGTATTCTATTCTATGTACCACAAAGGGCATGTACCAGTTTTGAAACAAGCCAAAAGATCTCTGGGTACCCATGCAGATTTAAAGGCCTATTCCAGGGTTTTCTTGGATAACCATGAACCTATGCAATGGACGCAATCTATTCTATGTACCACAAAGGGCATGTAACACTTTTGAAACAATCTGAAAGATCTTTGGTTACGCGTGTAGATCTTAAGGCCTTTTCCAGGGTTTTCTTGGATGACCATGAACATATGCAATAAAGGCGTTCTATTCTATGTACCACAAAGGGCATGTACCAATTGTGAAACAATCTGATAGATCTCTGATTACGCGTGTAGACCTGAAGGCCTTTTCCAGGGTTTTCTTGGATGACCATGAAAATATGCAATGAAGGCACCAGAGGACTTATCCGAGAGATTTCTTCGATAGTGCAGAACATATGTAGTGATCACATTTGTTTTCAAGATGCACAAAGAGCATGTACCACTTTTGAGACAAGTCACGGTTACGAGTGTAGACCTTAAGGCCTTACTCCAGAGATTTCTTGGATGACTCGGAACATATACTGTGAACGCATTCTACGCTAACTACCACAAAGAGCATATACCGTATTTGAATTAGCATAATAGGCCTTTGGTTACGCGAGTAGATCTTTAGGCTTTACTTCAGAGATTTTTCGGATGATTAAGACCTCATTCCAGGGATTTTCGAATTACCCGAAGTATATACTGTGAACACCTTCAATTCTAAGAAGCGCAAAGAGCTTGTAGCATATTTGAAACTGGTTGAATTGTCTTTGGTTACGCGTGTAGACTCTTAAGCCTTACTTCAAAGATTTCTTGAATAACCATGGGCCTAAGCTGTAAACCTTGAAAATGGGCAAAAAGTATATGAGTTTCTGTTTCCAAAACTGTCAAAATTATCCGAATCGGTTGAAAATTGTTGAAGTTATGAGAATATCAATTTATGGGAACACGGGTACCCTGTCGGCCATCCACGTGTGTTTTTTTTGTTGGCCGCATAAGGGTTAAGTAGTATTACCAATTATACAACAGCTGCCCTTGCGAGAAGTTGTTCCATAACCAGCTAACAACGATGGTATATCAGTCATTTCCCCGTATCCATCAAATCTGCTTTGGCAACATTTCACACCCTTTTCTCTCGACCCAACTATGTGTATCAGAATTGAACAACAGTCAATTGCGTTTGAATTACAAACATGTGCTTCTAAACTTAGAGAACTTAGCAATAAAGAAATTTAAACAGTGTATAACCATATCTTCAGTCATCCCGGCCCTACGTTTGAGTTGGGAGACGGGATCTTCCGAGGCCTCGTTACAGGCAAGTATCGTGATCTTCCAAGCACTTGGTCTCCTGATTCATTCACCGCTTTCAGTCTGCCGCATACATCTACTCACCGGGTTTCGAAACAAGCTTATGCTAGTCGCACTGAGGAAATTTCCTTCGCCAATGCCTCCAGCTTGTCACCAGGACGCATAAGTGCCACAAGCACAGAGAAAGCCCCTAATCCACTCAACACAGTCACGCCCTTCCTGCCTACGATCATCAGCCGTCCTGGTCCTGTGTTTGGGATTGGAGACGGGGGCTTCCGCAATCCTCTCTCCGGCAAGTATCAACCATCAATGAACGCTTTTCTGTCTGAAAGTTCTCCGGTTTTTAGTGAAACCACTCTCCCGTCGGAACTGCCGTTTAACTACACGTCTAGGATGCCAATAATCAACCGTTCACCGGGATGCACGCCTGCTAGCTCAATGGAAGCCCTCAATCCGCTCATTGCAGTCGAGCCACTCCTGCCAGCGCTCCGCAGTCATCCCGGTCCTGTAATTGAGTCTGGCGCGGAGGGCTTCCAAAACCGTTATTGCAGGCAGCAAGTACAATATCGTCCCGAACAATTCTCTTCCTGTAACGACTGTTACTTCCAGTATCCTGCCAGTAGACGCTGATTCCAACCCCGAGCAGCCTGCCATATCATTCAACGTTTCTAACAATTGCCTGCCGATCAGTGGATCCATTTCGCCTGGTGAATTACCCGCTCATGCCTTGCGCATCTACTACCAGAATGTGCGCGGGCTCCGTACTTTCTTTCTGGCTTTCTAGTGAATGTGACTAGGGTAACTGTCCTATTTTGGACCCCTAGAGGAAATGCATCCCAAAATATGCTTATATCTATTGAAATATAGGTTCGATATGGGCGGAAATGACACCATTTCAAAGTTGAAAGTCTTATTTATGAAATAGAAATTCGAAATGGGCTTCAGTTATTGATAAATCACTGAAATTTGCAATTTTTCTGAAATGAAAATATTCTTCGTTTTGGACAGTGCAACATATTTTGGACCCCCAAATGTACACATTTTGGACACCCCCAATTTAGTCTCTTCAAAGTCGAATTTCTAATTTACCCTGGTCAATTGAGCCGAAGCCAAGTCTTATCTTTCGATTGGCATGCATCAATGAGAAGATTCCCGCGTTTTAAATTCACAATTTCGACCAAACTTATTGTGTACGTTCAGAGATTTTCAGTGATGTATACTTTTAAGCGTAACGCTTTGTAACGCTCGCCTTCTTGAACAATCTAATTTCCTCGAAATTTCATATAAATATCGCTTTTTTTGCACGGGAAACCAGTGAAACAAATGCTGAACAATAGTAATTTCCTGAAGCCAATGGGGGAATTAGCAGCGGCATTGTTCTTAGTTCAGAAATCAGAAAACTGTCGCCAGGAGGGTCCAAAATGTGTAGGGGTCCAAATCAAGTTGGTTACCCTACGACGTAATTGTTCTGACTGAAACTTGGCTAGATGAACAAATCCTCAGCTTAAAGCTATTCGGTCCTAAGTTTGCTGTTTACCGTACAGATCGTAATTGCGTTGCGTTGCGTTGCGTTGTAACGGAGTATTTCGTAGATTGCATACTGATAGTTGTCATGTATATTCTTTACCTTTCTTACCCCAATTGCTTATGGATTTCCATTTGGGATTCAATGGAAATCCAATTGGGGGTCCAAAATGATAAAACATGAAAGCTATCATTGCCGGCCACGCCCATCTTCTCCGTTACTAGGAAAGGGAAGGAAATGATGATATGACATCTACTTAACGAGAGGCCAGCGACTCACCGACGCCCTCATAGATGTCAAGGAATTGGATGGTGGGTAGGGTATGTGGTTTAGGAGTATCATTATAAGCAAATGATAGAAAATTTGTGGAAATACGTTGGGAGTGACTTTGCTAAGAAATTTATGTCACTCCATTATCCTTACCGATGATTTTCCTCGGATGGGGCGAAGGTATTAGCCTTGCCCTGGCTAATAGCCTAGGTTTAAGCGCCTTTGCTCGCTCTCTGAAACGAAAAAAGAGCAAAAAGAAATTAAATTCCCCTCCCCTCCTGATATGATAATGATTTTGATCAACAAATGAATTCTAAGTGGATGAATAAATGATCAAACGGCTGCAAACAAGCCTCTATTGTCGTAGCAGAAGCAAACCCGCCTCAATACGACAGGCAGAAGCACATGTTTGTGATTCAAAGCTCCCATACGAATGATCCAGAAATATCTACATAACTCGAGAACTAATCAGAGGATAAATAAATTTTAGGCGAAACGAAGTTCGTCGGGTCTGGTAGTACTACATATAAGTACGCCAAGTTGATGCAATTTACTAAATAATGTAATAATAGCTAAAGGCACTCACCTTGTTCCAAAAGTTCTTACCCTCTTCCCGATATACTTATGGAGCTGGATCATTCTACATCCCATGAATATTTCTCTGACACGGCAGTTGTCATTAGCGAAACAGGAGGCACGCCACCAATCCGTTGGAAGTCATTAACAGCCACCCGCCGCGGAACTGAATGAATAGTTGTAGGGCTGTACGTCCGGCATCTCGTGGATCCAACATGCTTTGGAAATTCATTTCCAAACTTCGGTCATCCGGGTTTGTTTGATTTCTGCACTAATAATTTCGTCCATTACGGTAATCGATAGTTGAAAAAAAATTTTTTTTGTTTTGACGCGTGGAAAATTTTGAGTCTCTTTTCTATACAAAATTTAAACTCGCTTTTTTTTTTTCTGTTTACCGTACAGATCGTAATTCAGCTAACAGTACTAAGTCTCGCGGAAGAGGAGTCTTGGTAGCTTTCTCATCACGCTGGAATAGCTACGTTGACTCTACATTGACAAGCATAGCATTGGAGCAGTTATGGATTAGAATTTCTACGGCAGATCGATTATCTCTACATTATATCTACCTCCAGACCGGCGTAGCGACATAAATTGCATTCGGGGTCACTTGAACTCTTTTAGCTCTATTAGTTCTAACCTGGACTTCAATGACATCACATTGCAACTAGGAGACTATAATCAATCAACCGAACTTGGAATGGGTTGCATCGGAAGACGGGTTTATGCATGTGAACCCTCAATCTGTTTTGTCTACCAGTAGCTCCGCATTGGTCGATGGTTTTTCGTTTAATGGCTTGACTCAGCTCAATGGAGTGCCTAACAGAAATGGTCGGAAGAAATGGAAGAAATCGCCAGTTCAGAGCTGGAAAAGTGTAATTTGTTCGTTCGACATTTCCTAACTACCTTCAATGCCACCAGGGCCACCGCCGATTAAAAAGCTGAGGCAAATCAGTTCACGACTGATGTTTTAGATTTACATGCGTTAATAACACTAGTCAACAGTGTTTTACTCCCTTCAACCATTCTCAGTGTACTTGAAAGATTTTTCTTCGCTGAATTCAGTCATGTATTCAGTTTTTTTGTAACACGTCCAGTTTTTGAGAAAAACGGGTTTAAATTCACAGAACTACGTATTCTTATGGGAATTTGGTTTCTCTGTTCTGTAAAGCTGGTTTTCGATTTATAACTTTGAAAAAGAGGTTTGAATTATATTGACGAAATCGTACAAGATCTAAATAAGTTGTTGAATCTTATTCATTTGTTCATTTGTTGTGAAAACGGAATTTATTTCACAAAACTACGTATTTCCAATTAAATTTGGTTTCTCTCCCTGCAAAGCTGAATTTTGGCTCCTCATTTTATGAATTAAGTTTGAATTTTATAGAATGGGCCTTGGAGAATGCATGTGGGTTGTTGGATTCCATTGGGCACGTTCATTTGTTGTGAAAAACGGAATTTAATTCACAAAAGTACGTCTTTTCATAGAAATTTGGTTTCTCTCCTCTGCAAAGTTGAATTTCGACTCCTCACTTTTAGAATAAAGTTTGAATTTGGTGAAATGGGTCTTGTAGAATGCATGTGGGTTGTTGGATTTCATTTGGCACGTTCAATTGTTGTGAAAAACGGAATTTCATTCACAAAAGTACGTATTTCCAATGAAATTTGGATTCTGTGCTTTGCAAAGCTGAATTTCGGCTCCTCATTTTAAGAATAAAGTTTGAGTTTTGTAGAATGGGCCTTTTAGAATGCATGTGGGTTGCTGGATTTCATTTGGCACGTACATTTGTTGTGCAAAACGGAATTTAATTAACAAAAGTACGTATTTTCATAGAAATTGGGTTCTCTCCTCTGCAAAGCTAAATTTCGGCTCCTCACTTTTAGAATAAAGTTTGAATTTTGTAGAAATACGTATTTTTGTGAAATAAATTCCGTTTTTCACAACAAATGAACGTGTCAAATAAGATTCAACAACTTATTTAGATCTTGTACGATTTCGTCAATATAATTCAAACCTCTTTCTCAAAGTTATAAACCGAAAACCAGCTTTACAGAACAGAGAAACCAAATTCCCATAAGAATACGTAGTTCTGTGAATTTAAACCCGTTTTTCTCAAAAACTGGACGTGTTACAAAAAAACTGAATACATGACTGAATTCAGCGAAGAAAAATCTTTCAAGTACACTGAGAATGGTTGAAGGGAGTAAAACACTGTTGACTAGTGTAATCGGCAACTCGGATTCATTTTCAACCTATGTGAAGACTTCCTTAAGTGAATAGGATTTAGGATTTAGGAGTCACACTGGATCAAGACATGACATTCAAGCCGCACTATAACGACATCATCGCAAAAGCTAATCGGCAACTCGGATTCATTTTCAAACTATGTGAAGACTTCCGGGACCCTCATTGCCTAAAATCTCTGTACTGCTCTTTAGATCGTTCTATCATTGAATTTTGTGCTGTAGTCTGGAGCCCTTAATATCATAGCGTCTGGATCTCAAGGCTAGAAACCGTGCAGCGTAGATTCGTGCGTGCACTTCGGCACCTACCATGGAGGGATCCCGCTCGTCTTTTCCGCATATGAGGATCGATGTAGACTACTTGGTATTGACACTCTTCAAATGAGTAGGAATAAATCGCCGCCACGAAGGCGGCCAAATCTTTATGCTCCGGAACGAACAATCCGTCAACGAGATTTCCTGCACCTTTCTCCACGTAATCGAATATATGGCATGAATGAACCTTTCCGTGCTGCTTTGAACAGCATTTATAGGCTATTTGATTTTAACTTACCATTAACCACCTTTTTAAGAAGATTGTAATCGTTTAACGTATACTTGTTTAAAATTTATTATATTCATTAAGACAACTAAATGTCAGATGAATCTATACATGGTTAAAAAAAAGTACCTAATTTTAGATACTTTTTTTTCTCTTGCATCTCCCTCCCTCTTCCCTTTGTTGTCATAAAATGAAGAGCAAAACCACTCAACAAGGGCATTAAAGTGAGGGAACCCAACGTTGAGTAATCTCATGTTTACAAAAGTTGAGTGCAATTTTGAACCAAACATGAGAACCGTAATCGATCGCATCGGTGAAGAGGAAAAGGTTGACCGGGACCCAATAAGACACCCAGAAAACACGAAAAACTTTAGAAAATGTATAATCAACAATGGCCCGTGAGAGCGTGAATGTCGATAAACGTTTTTAGTGGTAACAATGTTCTAGAAAGATGAAGCAGGACTATCAACAAACACATCGCCACTATCACCTCGAAGGCTTTTGCGTTACTTACTTGATACTTGATACTTGATGGGCTACAGCTCTTCGATAAACCTACGCCGAATGGAGTTTCCTTCTCCACTGGACTCGATCCTGGGCCAATCGCTTCCAGTCGCCCTGAACATTAAGCGCCTTCAGGTCCACTTCAACCGCCAAAAACCATCGTGTACGCGGCCTCTTCCAGGTTCTCTACTAAATATTATCTTCGCTTGACGTTCTTCCGGCATACGAGCAACGTGTCCAGCCCATCGTAGTCTACCGTGTTGTATACGCTTAATAATATCTAGCCCTTTATACACCTGGTACAACTCGTGATTCATGCGACGCCGCCAGATACCGTTCTCCTGTTTACCGCCGAGTATTGTCCGCGCTATATTGAACAGTAGATTTGAGAGTGCATCACCCTGCTTTAATCCATCTGTGGTAACAAATGACGTCGATATTTCATCCGCAACCCTTACACTTAATTTCGATCCGTCCAACGTTATACGAATCAGCCGTATCAGTTTCGCAGGAAAACCATGTTCAAGCATAATTTGCCATAATTCATTCCGTTTCACTGAATCGTACGCCGCCTTGAAATCAATAAACAGATTATGTGTCTGTAAGTTGTACTCCCGGAATTTATCAAGGATTTAACAAGGGTAAACATTTGATCCGTCGTTGATCGGCCCTCACGAAAACCTGCCTGGTATTCGCCGACGAAGGACTCTTCAAGCGGTCTCAATCTGTTGAACAGAATACGGGACATAGTTTTGTACGCCGAATTGAGACACTCCAGTCTGTGCCCTTTCTTAAAGAGAGAGCGTCTTCCCATATTTTTGACATAATATGGTGCAGAACTTCCTAATGCTGCTCACTGCCATGTTTAAGAAGTTCAGCCGGGAGCTGATCCTGCCCCGCAGCCCTTTAATGTTTGAGTCTCATAAAACCTCCGCATATTATTCTTCCTACGGTGGGTTCGTTTTTCGGCTGCTCTTGTACCGATCTCTATTCCATCGGGTACCCGACACCAACATCCGATCGACTCCCATAGTTTGTTGATGTTGTCGCTAACGCTGATTGCACTTATCCGTTCGTCGAGCTTCTGGCGGTACTTAGCCGATACTCCTTCGCTAACAATCGCTGGATATTGTAACGCATCGTTCTTTGTGATCTTTCGTTCGATACAGTGGACAATCGTGATCAAATAGGTAGTGATCAGTGCGTTACTAGGGTTGACAAAAAGGATTGCTAAATCGTTTACCGGCATTCACGGTCTCAAATCAGTACATTGTGCCATAGTCCAAAGCGTGCTACAATTAGGCTCCCTCCATATGAACACCGGTGCAAGTTGATTGGACTCAGTACCCTGGCATCGAGACGAGTATTTCTACAGAGGGTCTTCTGTTTTGACCTGGTGAGGAATATTATTGACTGCAAAAACTTATTGAGACAGGTTAATTTTCACGCTCCATACCATTCTCTACGACGCCGCGCACTGCTCTACATCCCCTCACGTTGCACGTTATATGGCCATCACAATCCACCGCTTAGTTGCTGCAGACATTTTAATGACGTGAACGAAAGTTTCGATTTCAATATTAGTACGACTATGCCGGGTGTATGCGCAAGGCATTGTTCTAATCGAAGATTCTATGCGCAATTCGTATTGGCTCGCACGAACAACAACAGGGGGTAGTGAGCAATGCTGCTATAAGAAAATTGCAATGAAGTTTTTGTCCTCTTTGGTATTCGAAGAGAAGATTGCTGTTTGATTCCATAGCCTAGTCAAATATATTTGAAAAAAAGTTTCATACTTTTTCAAAAATCAACAATTTAGATGCATGAAAGGGGTTTCAATTGAATGTAGCTGAGGAAAGCAATTACAGCATCGAATTGTCTATCAAACCGTGACCATCAGACACTCGGTTACGTAGGCAACATAACAGAAATCGACATTCGAAATATTATTCGCCTGAAAACAATTAGCAAAGTAGAGAAAACGTTTCAAATTAGTAATGCATTCGTTCTGAGCAAGCTATAGAAAAGCTCCATCGAAAACCTCCCATCAGCATATTTTCCTATGACCAAACGAAAGCAACAGCAAACAGCAAACTATGACGGTCTTAAAATAGACTACGAGTTCTACTTTCTACATCCGACGAAACGCTCTTTTTACCCCCATTCAACATGCATCAACATCTTTTAAAGTATTGCATTGCGATTTCTTAATCAACCGCCATATTCCATTTTATTTGAATTGAATTATTGTGAAAATAATACCTACTTTGAACAAATTTTGAAATAGATAATATTATATTATATTTTGAATGAAATGCATCAAATACCTGGACAGGCGAAAGGGAGCTGCTATTTTTGCTAGCGGAGCTCCCCTTAGGTTTCAACTTCAATCTCCCGATATTCATCGTTCCACTGTTTGTTTTCACTAGCACATTAATTACAACATTTTCTTCTTAACTTAAACATTTGCGTAACTAAAATGCTAAGCATGCAAAATATCGAACTTTTCGTATAGTAAAATAAGCAGCACAACAAAAAAACCTGATCGGATTCCGTCCGCGATTTGTTCCGTTTGCTTTTGTTTTGATTTTTTGTATTATAGATTTTGACGTTGGGGATCGTTCAAAAATTACGTCCATCGTTTTTCGGCATTTTCAACCCCCCTCCTGTCACAAACTGTCACAAATAATTGACCCCCCCCCCTCCCCCTGTACGTACATCTCGCTTAACTTTTCAAAAGGACCTAAGTAACATTTTTTCCATGATTTAATTTGAATAGCGAAATCAACAGAAAAACATGAAAGCTTTTGATTGCAGTACTCAAATTAATTCATGAAAAAAATGTTACTTAGGACCTTTTGAAAAGTTAGGCGAGACATGTCTCATTTATATTTTAGCGATTACTGTGGTTTATCTTTTTCGTACACTATTTTCACAATAACATAGTGAGTTATGTCCCTTACTAACAGTTTGAATGTTTCTAAAATGCTTTCAGTATTTTTTTCTTGTGGACGGACGTCACATAAGACGAACCCCCCTCCCTCCCCCTGTCACAAACTGTCACAAAACTCTGACCCCCCTCCCCCCCTCAAACCTTGGACGTAATTTTTGAACGGCCCCTTGTCATTGTGAAGAGTCCCGCACATAGGATACGTTTGCGTTGCGTTTGACACATTTCCCATAGGAAAACTGTCAAACGCAACGCAAACGTATGCTATGTGCGGGGCTCTTGACATCGAGGGGTTTGCGGATGGTTTTCTTCGCAAAACCGCAAAACAAAATATGGTCTGTTCAAATATTACGTAACGCAATAGGGGGTGGGGGGTTGTTTGATTTTTGTTACGCTTTGTTACGCAAAATATAGGGGGTGGGGGTTTTTCGAAATATTAGGGGGATTCACTTAACGTCGTAGGTTGCTGTGTATCTATTTATGGAAATGTTTCATAGGCGATTTGAAATATGTCCCTTGTGGTTGAGTGTGAAACATTTCTATAATCAGATACGCAGCAACCTACGCCGTTAAGTGTATACCCCTATTGTTATACTAAAGACACACTGGTGGTACAAGGACCGTGGTATACCACGGTTATATACCCTAGTACATATTGTACCATGGTTTTCCACGTTGTACCAGCATGGTACAAGGCGACACACCTGTGGTACAACTTGTACCATGGTACGAATACCATCAGTGTGTCATTAGTAGTACGCGTAACAAATCTCGCTTAACTTTTCAAAAGGACCTAAGTAACATTTTTTTCATGAATTAATTTGAATAGCGCAATCAACAGAAAAACATGAAAGCTTTCGATTGGAGTACTCAAATTAATTCATGACAAAAATGTTACTTAGGTCCTTTTGGAAAGTTAAGGCTCCGTCAGACGTTGCAAGCAAATCACTCGGGCGAGCGAATGATTTCTGAGAGCACTCGCAATTGCAGTCACACGTAGACAGATTTACTCTCATGCAAATATAAACAAAAACGAAAAACTTGTTTTTCGGCCACAAAATCTAATTTCATTCCTATTTTTGCAGTGCAACTCTGCCACCTGAAAACGTTATCACTTTTGCGAGCGAAAAATTTGCTAGTGCTGCACAAAAAACACAGCACTAAAAGTTGACTTAAAGTGGAAAATGGCAATTATAAGATCGAATTAATGGCTCATTACTTTGACATGTTGAAATAAAGCATCAGTAATGCAAAAAGATATTTTAGTTACTAGATAAAGATTGTCGCTTCGGTTCCCTTTGTTCTGCTGTCCGAAACATGTGTGGTACATACCTGTCAAATCGTATGGATTTTCCTTCTTTGACATTTAGCTCCCCTATCCTCGCCAGCAAAAGATGTTCCGGACAGCGACGACAGCGACAATCTTTATCTAGTAACTAAAATATCTTTTGTAATGCATCGCGGCATTTGTAATGCTGATTTAGAGTATCGTTGTCTGACAGTTGATGAATAAATGCAACTTCGCATCGTTAAAACTGATCTAATGCAATTAGCATTTAGCATGCCGATTTGTGATTGATATATGTGCAATATTGTAATGCTTGGTGTTACTTGGGTTGTTACGCGTTACGCATAGGGGTGGGGGTGGTTCTGAAAATTGTTACGGATTGTTACGAGGGGGTGGGGGGTTCTTAAAAACAACAGTTTTCGCGTTACGTAATATTTGAACAGGCCCATAAAGCCAAAACCTGGCCAACCATTCGTCAAACTCCTTCAAAGTTATTTATCTAAAATTAAATGATTTTATCGGCATTTCTTTACACTAAATTATTCACAAAAATGATACAAATCTTAATGTATCGTTATCACAGTTCATGTAAAGTATGATATCAACGCAATGATATACTTTGACAAAGTATTTCGAATATGAGCATCGCGCTACATCTTTACCACCAAATAAATCGCAATAACGATATAAATATTCATGAAATGTTATCAGTTTTCTGATGAAGTACGATCTCAACGTTATGATACATTTTGACAACGAATTTTACTGTTTATCATCGCTGCACCTTCATCACTTTCTAGTTCATCGATTCACATCGTTGGATACCAAAACATCGATGGACATTTTGCGGTTTGTTTATATCCCAGAAATTAAGATTTAGAAATTTTCTGAAAAATGATTTGAATGACTGTTGAATGGAACGATTCGGGTTTCAATTATAAAAGCCATAATATAGATCCAATTTACGAACAAATTAACCGCAGGACGTTTTATATGTTTGCATTTAAGTAAACCGGATGAATATGAAAATGGTGTAAAGTGGGAAATAATTCTTCTATATGCAAGTGATTTTCGAATGAAAATTTAAGGCTTACAATGTTAATGCAATTAAGCTACTTACAGTCATCACATCATTGTGGGCTAGTGGTTAAGTTCTCTGGGCAAATTTATAACATCATCACTTCAGGTTCGATTCCCGAATAAGCAAATAAATAGAAAAAATTTAAAAGTGAACCTCTGAAGAACCAATTTTTTGTTTTTGTTGATAGTTTTGACAGGTCGATAAAGTAGAAGTGTGAAAAAATATATCTTTTTAGCGGTATCAATTGATATCGATATTTTGAAAACGATCGATAACAATTTTCCGTGTTTTGACTTTTGACTAATTTAAAATTCTTTATGAAATGGCATCGATCGCTATCGACGGTTGATATGAAAACCTTTAAAGATCTATATGAAGAATTTTGAAGAAAATTGAAGAAATGGTTGGTCGGGAATGGCCAAAACGTTTGAAAAGTCTCGCATAACTTTTCAAAAGGACGGAACATTATTTTCATGAATTCATTTGAATACAAGCCATTTTATACAAAGCTCAATAAATGACAGGATACCTATATACTGCCGCTAACCGCAAGTCAGACTTATCTGGATATGGCGTCCATATACAGATAAGCCTGACTTGCGGTTAGCGGCAGTATAGTTATAACACTAATATTTACATTTTACAAGGAACATTTCGGGACCGATTTGCGATTTAGGCGTTACTTATTTTGTAAACAAACATTGGAAGACGAATTCCTGCTAAAGTAAGCATTTCCTGAGCATACCACGGTATATGTATTCAACAGAATAGACTTTCCTCTGCCAGGTAAGGGAATTAGTTTTGGAGAAAAATACTTGCATTCTACGGGATCCGTAAAACCATCTTTGTTTACAAAATAAGTAACACCCAAATCGCAAATCGGTCCCGATTGGCTAAAAGGAATGAAATGATGATGGTTTGCATGCAAATTTACCAAAACAAAGGCCGAGCCGTCCACTCAAAATTTCGATCAGCTGATCGAATCTCTCTCATAAAATGGTTTATTGCAATCAACAGTAAGTGTTAAATAAACCATATCCAGCTTTTTACGCTAGCCATAAACTATGTGATCACCCCTCAATCATGACATATACTGTGTACAGATTTTATAACAGCATCATAGTAGCCGTAGAATCTTATTTGTTTGGCAACCTGTCATACACTTTCACCTAT
This sequence comes from Armigeres subalbatus, assembly GCF_024139115.2. NCBI lineage: Eukaryota > Metazoa > Arthropoda > Insecta > Diptera > Culicidae > Armigeres > Armigeres subalbatus. Next base: position 257,545,257 of record NC_085141.1, read on the forward strand.
TTTCACATGTAGAGGTATACATTAGTTAGATTAATACCAGAATAAAACCATATTCTATATTTTAGACATTTCTAGTCCAACAAAAGAAATTAATTGCAGAATGAGATGCATTGAAGAAAACGCATAACCGAATTATACTTTCCTCTCAGCATTAAGACTACACGAATCATTGCTTTGAGCACGCAAACTGTAACTTATGATGGAGGGGGTTATGAAGGATTTTTACCATGAGACAACAATTGTTCACTCAAAAACTATTAAGTAATTTGCTCTTTTTAAAGTGCTTATTTTGCGACTTCAATCCCTCCAATTCCCACGCCACGAGGCATCATTTGCTCGTACATCTTAAAAGTTGAGCAAGTCGCTTGAGTTAAATGCAAGTTGATCTCCTATGTCTAATTCATTTGAATATAAACAAAGATGAACATGTTAAATTTTTGGTATTTCAATGGAAATCAAATGCGTCAGAACAAAACAATAGAGACCAGTGGATTAAAATGTACTGTCTTGAACTGTAAATCTGTTGATGGTCACGTGTTGCATGTGTGATGGTCATGTAACACAAATTATTGTAGCATGACAGAAAAAAAAGTCATGAGCTACCGTGACATTTTTCTATGCGACATAATATGTGTCACAAATGAAACTAATGGAATATAATTTTGAAGGTGATGAATGCATCACCAATGGAGCTAAATATTTGAAAATACTACAGTTAATATAGCTGAGCTCGCTTTTTGTGCTTTCTTTTCGCGGATTTTGGGATTTATAAGTTTAATTTCCTATTTTCCGGCCACCCGAAATGAACAATAATTACAATATTATGAAAACACGATTTGCATATACACAGCAAGTGAAAGATTTAAGAAAGATGAACGGTTTACGCAAAATTGATACAAAATGTTTTTTTTTTCTTTCACGCGAGTAAAAACCACTAGAAATCGATTTCGTTGAACCGTTTCTCAAGTTTATTTTAAAATTCACGTTCACGGATTATCGATATTGATTTATTAGCTTTTTTCGGCGTGCGTCTTTTTCAAAATCAATTAGGACCATTTGAAACAAATTCCAAGCAATATAACCATAACATGTGTTCTTGTGTTTATGCTGATATTTTTTCAAGAAGTATGCTGTTTGTGCTGACGACGTTCGTTCTCACATTAAAAATTCTAAGCTAACATCTAGCGTTGACTACGACTTTAGTATATGTGCAATGAACTGAACTGCAATCAGGTTACGAATTATGCTTCTATCAATCATTCCGTTACCACGATCTATAGTGCCGTGATCCGGGGGAACATTGATATTTTTTTAATTGTTTTGTACATATTTCCTCCGTAAGTGGATTTTCTCATATTTTTAAAACGAGTACTGCTACATGTACATATAACGTATTAGGCAATTGTTCTTGATTATTTGATAATTTTAAACTGGTTTTAAATTTTTTTTATGGAGTTTTTTGACTCTTCAATTTGGGGTAACTTTGTGAGGCGGGCTTGGTAGTCATATGGCTACTGCTTCTGCCTCATACGCAGGAGGTCGTGGGTTCATTCCCAGGTCCGTTCCATTCTCCTACTTTATATCTTTCTCTTTATTTCTCATGTTCTAGCAATCGCTAGAACTGGAAATAGACTTCCATACCGTTTCCATTACTATTCCTATACCTTCAACTTGAGTATTCTAACAGTAATCTGCTAGAATTGGAAATGAACTATAGAGCTCGTTTCCTACATCCAATTAGAAATTCCATCAGTTACCTTCTCCTATCTATCACATTGGCAGCTCGTTAACCAAGACGGACCTCTGCCTCTCCAACCTTACCCAGAAAATCCAACAAATTCCGCATGAACTCGTGGCAAGTGCAGAGGTATATTCGGCTTGCAGTGGGCGAGTGAGTGCATCATCATTTCCTCCCCATTCCCTACATTGACTTGCATTCTGACGTAGCAGGCGCCAGTATGACCTAACAAATGAGATCACCAGTGCTTGTACATTGAAGATGTGTGCTAGTCCCAAGCAAACATCTGTTGGTTCCCTGTGCAAGAACAGCTGATCTGGTCATAATGGAGTAGCAACTACGAGCAGTCAATCAAGCTCAAGCTCAAGCTCTTCAATTTGGGGTAACTTTGATCATCAAACGTTTCAATCATTTATCTATGTATAAAGCAAGCGTCGGTAAACGCCTTAAGGTAGGCAATTATAGTTGAAATACATCGATTGTTTGGACAAAGGCATCATCACCGCTAGTGGCATTAGGGTAACTGGGGTAATATGCACCCCCGGTGCAAAACGACTTTTTGGCATATTCCGCTATGTTCCAGGAATATTTTCATTAATGTTTACTACTGGATCGCTAGTTCGAGATCCGAACTACATGCGCTGTTATAAATACTCTGGAAAAACTGCTGAAAATGTATTAGAAAAGGCAAATGAGTCGTTTTGCCCCGAGGGTGCATATTACCCCAGTTTCCCCAATCTGGGTTTTCAACAATAAAAATCAAAATTTTGAAATAAAAAATGTGGTTCAACCTAGAAAATAAAATTACTTATCACACAATTATACGTACGAGCCTATTTTTTTGTTATTATATTGATTTTTAGTGCTTTTTTTAATATGGGGGAAAAGACGGCTTTGGCAGGTTTTTTTTCAAATTTAGCCACAATATTGCCAAATTTGAGCATAATCAGTCATAACCTCCCCCCCCCCCTGCCACTAATAGAACAAAACCTGCCAAAGCCGTCATTCCCCCTATCTAGAAATATCATTTTTTACTTAGATTAGATAATCAAAAACATGTTAAAAATAAATCTGGCTCGAATAGTTGAAATATTAAATTATTTAAATGATTTTCAAGTCTGTAAACACGTTCTTTTTTCAGAGCAGAAATAGCTTAGAAATATATAAAAAGTGTCTCATCGTTTGACGTTTTTTTGTTTTGAGAAAGCTTACTCGGGATATAAAATGAAGATACACTCAGTACGAAAGCGAATTCTCCGGGCTTTGAACCCCCTCCCCTATGAAAAATTGTTTCATTATAAATTATTTTTGTTCTTACCCCACCCGCCATAACCATTTACATAATAAGTGTGCAGCCAATGCAGTCAAACGAAACAAATTGATAAGAAAATTATTTTGAGCTTTTTAGTGGAATGTTTTCACCTGTCATAAGACGAGTTTGAACAATCCCATTGAATTCCACCACTTAATTGTATCCTGACAGATACGTATTTCGACCTCAACAGTAAGGCCGTCTTCAGTGTCTTGTACTTGACTCGACTTGAAGAAAATGATCGCAGCTTACACTATTTATACTATGCGTAGGTATAATAATTTATCTAGGTACTTATCTTACTACGGTGCTTATTTCTACTCGCTTGATGCGCTTAATGCTTAGGTATAAACTTGAAGAGCCAGGAGCTACCATTTCCTTGATCTTTATTCAACAACCGCGTTTGTACCTGTCGGTAGATTTCCAAGCTCTCAGCAACATCAAGTTTCCACGGAGAAGAGACATTTCTTAAAATTTTAATGTTTGATGTCGTAATTGAATGATTTTCCTGATATACATGTTCAGCTACCTTAGACCTAAACTCATAATTTAATCCCTTATCAGTTTCCTCTTAGCCTTACTTACTTCTGCAATATGTTCTTTGAACCTTACATCTAACGATCTTTTGTTTGACCTACATATACTTTATCACACTGTGAACAATTAATTTGATAAACCCCGGCCTTATTTAACATTTCTACTCTATCCTTTGTGGAGCCCAACAGTGTCTTCAGTTGATTGCTTCTGCTGGAGAATACTAAATCGATGCCGAATTTCCTCAGTCGATGGCGTAGCTGGTGGGTGATGTGTCGATCATAGGGGACCGATACCCTCTTCAGCGGTTCATCGATCGGTGTTAGTGTTGTCAGTTCGTTTTTCCGTAGGTTCCTCTGCTTCTTGTTGATGATTGCTTGTATTGTTCTTTCCTTGTATCCATTGATCCTCGCTGTTTCCAAGATGTGTTGTAGCTCCTTCGTTTTTCCTTCTTCGCTCAGGGGAATCGTCTGCATCCTGTGGATCATGTGATGAAAAGCTGCCATTTTGTGCTGATACGAATGATTTGATGTGTATGGGATGACTCTCATGGTGTTGGTGGGCTTCCTGTAGATTTCGAAGTCTAATGTTGCATTTGTTCCCTTGATAACCAGTAGATCCAAGAAAGGTAATTTACCTTCCTTTTCCTCCTCGTGGGTGAATTTGATGTCTTTATGCACGTTGTTTATCGCTTCCAAAATCCTGGGTAGATCTTTCCGGTTGATGATGCTGAAAATGTCGTCCACGTATCTCCACCACTTCTCGGGTAGTACTCCTTGTTCCTCTAGGTTGTCCTCCAAATTCGCCATGAATAATTCGCACAAAAACGGTGATAGCGGATTTCCCATAGGTGCACCCTTCGTTTGTTTGTAGAAGCTTCCACGGAATGTAAAGTAGTTCTCATTCATGCATAATCTTGCAAGCTTGAGATACATCTTTACCTTTCCTCGCCATGTTGTATCCGTCCGTTGTCCTAGTAGCCAATCCTCCAAAAGGTTCAGAGCATCCTTCACTGGAACGCTTGGGAACAATGCCGCTACGTCGAATGATACCATGATGTCCTCTTCTCCGATGTTTCCTGATTCCAATATCCTCTTGGTGAACTCCTGGGTGTTTACAACTGATCTGCTGGGGAACGGCTTCGGCATACTCTGGAACTCCTTGACTAACCACTTGGCCAAGTTTTGTGTAGGGGATCCCACTGATGAAACTATTTCTCGCATCTCTGTACCTGGCTTATGTATCTTTGGTAGTCCTTTGATCCTTGGTAAAACAGGGTTCGTCATTTTAACGCGGGCTTCTCCGATGATCGTCTTGCATTCCTTTATCGTTTTATCCGTAAGTCGGATTAGTCCGGGTAGTGGGTCCACTCTCAAATGCCTGTATGGTCCTCCGTTGATTTTTGTCGTCATCTGTTCATCGTAGTCCTCTTTGTCCATTATCACCACTGCGTTTCCTTTGTCCGCCTTCATGTAGTAAACTGGTTTCTCCTTTAACTCCTTTAAAATCCTCCTCTCGTCTTTGTTCGATGTCCCATGATGTCCTGCTTTGATGGCGTCTGCTACGATGTTTCTCACGCTATTCTGGTCCCGTTGATCAACATTTCGTGAAATCGCTGTCTCAGTATCCACGATTATCTGCTCTAGATCCGCTTTCTGGGTTGTCGCATACCCTAACCCCTTGTTGAGGTGTGCTAATTGTTCCTCCGTAAACTGCTGTGTCGAACGGTTAACAACGAATCCTCGATCATTTGTACTGTGGGGTTAGTCGTTCTACCTTCCGTCGCTGATTTACCTCGTAGAATGGTCAATTTCTTCTTGTGCAGTCTCCTCTTCCTGTCCGCTTCACACTCTTCGGCCCGCTGTACCTTCTTTAGGAATATGTCGAAAGAATCTTGGTTCTCCTTTGCCAGCTTGAGGTGCAGGTTGTAGCACTCTAAGTTCAACCTCTCTAGCTTGGCATAGTGTCCCTTGATTGACAACTTCAACAAATCCGATTCCGCCCTCTTACTGATAGATTTTGGGATGTGAGCTCCTATCTTAATCCTATGGCTGACAGGAGTCAGCCTCTCCTTTGGCACTTCTTAAGGAAGGCCACGTCCTTAAGAATACCTGCGATCCTCCTCTTCAAATCTATAAAAGTACTACGCTCGTTCCGCTTGGATGCCATTTTGATAAGAAAATTATTTTGAGCTTTTTAGTGGAATGTTTTCACCTGTCATAAGACGAGTTTGAACAATCCCATTGAATTCCACCACTTAATTGTATCCTGACAGATACGTATTTCGACCTCAACAGTAAGGCCGTCTTCAGTGTCTTGTACTTGACTCGACTTGAAGAAAATGATCGCAGCTTACACTATTTATACTATGCGTAGGTATAATAATTTATCTAGGTACTTATCTTACTACGGTGCTTATTTCTACTCGCTTGATGCGCTTAATGCTTAGGTATAAACTTGAAGAGCCAGGAGCTACCATTTCCTTGATCTTTATTCAACAACCGCGTTTGTACCTGTCGGTAGATTTCCAAGCTCTCAGCAACATCAAGTTTCCACGGAGAAGAGACATTTCTTAAAATTTTAATGTTTGATGTCGTAATTGAATGATTTTCCTGATATACATGTTCAGCTACCTTAGACCTAAACTCATAATTTAATCCCTTATCAGTTTCCCTCTTAGCCTTACTTACTTCTGCAATATGTTCTTTGAACCTTACATCTAACGATCTTTTGTTTGACCTACATATACTTTATCACACTGTGAACAATTAATTTGATAAACCCCGGCCTTATTTAACATTTCTACTCTATCCTTTGTGGAGCCCAACAGTGTCTTCAGTTGATTGCTTCTGCTGGAGAATACTAAATCGATGCCGAATTTCCTCAGTCGATGGCGTAGCTGGTGGGTGATGTGTCGATCATAGGGGACCGATACCCTCTTCAGCGGTTCATCGATCGGTGTTAGTGTTGTCAGTTCGTTTTTCCGTAGGTTCCTCTGCTTCTTGTTGATGATTGCTTGTATTGCTCAAAATAATTTTCTTATCAAAATGGCATCCAAGCGGAACGAGCGTAGTACTTTTATAGATTTGAAGAGGAGGATCGCAGGTATTCTTAAGGACGTGGCCTTCCTTAAGAAGTGCCAAAAGGAGAGGCTGACTCCTGTCAGCCATAGGATTAAGATGGGAGCTCACATCCCAAAATCTATCAGTAAGAGGGCGGAATCGGATTTGTTGAAGTTGTCAATCAAGGGACACTATGCCAAGCTAGAGAGGTTGAACTTAGAGTGCTACAACCTGCACCTCAAGCTGGCAAAGGAGAACCAAGATTCTTTCGACATATTCCTAAAGAAGGTACAGCGGGCCGAAGAGTGTGAAGCGGACAGGAAGAGGAGACTGCACAAGAAGAAATTGACCATTCTACGAGGTAAATCAGCGACGGAAGGTAGAACGACTAACCCCACAGTACAAATGATCGAGGGATTCGTTGTTAACCGTTCGACACAGCAGTTTACGGAGGAACAATTAGCACACCTCAACAAGGGGTTAGGGTATGCGACAACCCAGAAAGCGGATCTAGAGCAGATAATCGTGGATACTGAGACAGCGATTTCACGAAATGTTGATCAACGGGACCAGAATAGCGTGAGAAACATCGTAGCAGACGCCATCAAAGCAGGACATCATGGGACATCGAACAAAGACGAGAGGAGGATTTTAAAGGAGTTAAAGGAGAAACCAGTTTACTACATGAAGGCGGACAAAGGAAACGCAGTGGTGATAATGGACAAAGAGGACTACGATGAACAGATGACGACAAAAATCAACGGAGGACCATACAGGCATTTGAGAGTGGACCCACTACCCGGACTAATCCGACTTACGGATAAAACGATAAAGGAATGCAAGACGATCATCGGAGAAGCCCGCGTTAAAATGACGAACCCTGTTTTACCAAGGATCAAAGGACTACCAAAGATACATAAGCCAGGTACAGAGATGCGAGAAATAGTTTCATCAGTGGGATCCCCTACACAAAACTTGGCCAAGTGGTTAGTCAAGGAGTTCCAGAGTATGCCGAAGCCGTTCCCCAGCAGATCAGTTGTAAACACCCAGGAGTTCACCAAGAGGATATTGGAATCAGGAAACATCGGAGAAGAGGACATCATGGTATCATTCGACGTAGCGGCATTGTTCCCAAGCGTTCCAGTGAAGGATGCTCTGAACCTTTTGGAGGATTGGCTACTAGGACAACGGACGGATACAACATGGCGAGGAAAGGTAAAGATGTATCTCAAGCTTGCAAGATTATGCATGAATGAGAACTACTTTACATTCCGTGGAAGCTTCTACAAACAAACGAAGGGTGCACCTATGGGAAATCCGCTATCACCGTTTTTGTGCGAATTATTCATGGCGAATTTGGAGGACAACCTAGAGGAACAAGGAGTACTACCAGAGAAGTGGTGGAGATACGTGGACGACATTTTCAGCATCATCAACCGGAAAGATCTACCCAGGATTTTGGAAGCGATAAACAACGTGCATAAAGACATCAAATTCACCCACGAGGAGGAAAAGGAAGGTAAATTACCTTTCTTGGATCTACTGGTTATCAAGGGAACAAATGCAACATTAGACTTCGAAATCTACAGGAAGCCCACCAACACCATGAGAGTCATCCCATACACATCAAATCATTCGTATCAGCACAAAATGGCAGCTTTTCATCACATGATCCACAGGATGCAGACGATTCCCCTGAGCGAAGAAGGAAAAACGAAGGAGCTACAACACATCTTGGAAACAGCGAGGATCAATGGATACAAGGAAAGAACAATACAAGCAATCATCAACAAGAAGCAGAGGAACCTACGGAAAACGAACTGACAACACTAACACCGATCGATGAACCGCTGAAGAGGGTATCGGTCCCCTATGATCGACACATCACCCACCAGCTACGCCATCGACTGAGGAAATTCGGCATCGATTTAGTATTCTCCAGCAGAAGCAATCAACTGAAGACACTGTTGGGCTCCACAAAGGATAGAGTAGAAATGTTAAATAAGGCCGGGGTTTATCAAATTAATTGTTCACAGTGTGATAAAGTATATGTAGGTCAAACAAAAAGATCGTAAGATAAGTACCTAGATAAATTATTATACCTACGCATAGTATAAATAGTGTAAGCTGCGATCATTTTCTTCAAGTCGAGTCAAGTACAAGACACTGAAGACGGCCTTACTGTTGAGGTCGAAATACGTATCTGTCAGGATACAATTAAGTGGTGGAATTCAATGGGATTGTTCAAACTCGTCTTATGACAGGCGAAACAAATTGTTTATTAATTTACTTTTTCTGTAAGCATCATAGCTTTTATGACTGCTCAGAACATTCATTTTGCACTACCATCATAATAGATAGCGATACATTCACAGGCGGCACGAATATTGTCACATGATACGAACGACTCGCGGGTAATACATTCATTGCCATGAATGGCATGTGTCTACAACACTATAATTGTCACAAGAGAATGTTGTGCAACATTCTGTCCGGTACAAGCAATGTGACATGATAATAGCAGCAAAAATGTACTGTACGAATCACTGATAGAGACGTGAAATGTGCTGGTGCTATTCATAATCCGTGCTAGTGGAACACTTACGAACAAAAAGTTTGAATCGATCCTCATGTCATTTGGACTCATATCAATTCCGAAACCCAGCAAATTGCCACTCTGTCGTTCAACGTTCTCACAGTTTATGTATGAGTCAGGTCTCCATGTTCAGCAGTTGATGACAAATCTTAAGACAAGTGGTATTCACAGAGAGGTATCGCTCAGAGGAATCACACTCAGTGGCCATCTATGAAACCCGCGTCGCCAGTGACATCAAATTGTTGAACGCACCAACAGTGGAAACAACGAAACAGCGGACCGAGAAAAATAAAGTGGGTTTTCCGGAGCGAAGAAAATACAAACCGGTCGCTTCAACTTCACTCGAACGAATACAATTTATTCAAATACATAAACATAAATATAAACAATAATATTTGACAACACAACCACGGTGTGTTCATTTGGTCTGAACATAAAAGTTGTCTTGATAACGAGGGGTGACGGTTGCACACTGAATTTATTTCCAACACCCCTCCTCAAGTCGACAACCCGAGTATCACAGTAACAAATATCACAGATCCTATCAATGCTAGTTCAACTTTTGACAACTAGATCTCCAAGTTAATCAAGTTTCAGAACACTTTAATTATGACATGTTCCCTTTCTAGCATTTTCTTATCATCTATTCTCTTGTTAAAACATTCTCTTCTTTTTCATTCGAGTCACTTTCTTCCTGAATTTCTTTTGCATCTGCACTAGACACAACCAAACAAAGCAAAACATTGTCTCTCCCCTGGCCCCTCCTAGCCGCAAGCATCGTCGATACATACTGTTTTTCCATAGAGTATGTCCTCTTTCATGGATTCTTCTTCTGCACTATCTATTCTTCTCTAATCTTCGATTCATTCAACACATTTTCCATTTTCACTTTCCATATACTTCTGCAACTTGCCAGATGTCGCCTTTTTTATGTACGACGCTTAAACATGTTCAGTTCATATTGTTTATTGTTGTAATTTGCTACAGCCACAACTACCCCATTCTCCAATATTTCCGCTCTTCTGCCTACAAAACTGACTCGTAAACCAGCTCTCGCCACACGGTTCACTGAGAACAGATTGCAGCTAAGTCCGGGTAAGTATAGCACATTCTTCGCTTCGCACTTCTTCTTTTTATTTCCAATAACGGCATACACCTCCACATCACCACAGTATTCTGCCAGTAATTTTTCGCCGTTCGCTACTAACACTTCCACAGGCCGCTCCAGGCGCCGCATCGTTTTAAAATAACTATTGTCGTTCACCATGTGGTCCGTGGCACCAGAGTCTAGGAACCACTGCGCTTTCACCAGTTCTTTTTCTTTAGACGCCATAAAAACAACCTCCGCGCGATCCGAGGTACGGTTTTCTTCAAATACTACGTCTGCTTTATAATTTCGTCTTCTCACATTGCTGTACTCTCTCGGATCCGATTCTGACAATTTCACATGACAATCGGCTCGTTTGTGTCCGACTTTACCGCACCGAAAACACGTCAACCTCCTCCAACTCTGTCTACTCATCATGGCAACACCCTCATCGTCGCCGCCAGGAGACAGTAGGTTTCTTTTCTTCATGTTCACATCGAGCAAACGCTTCTTCACGAAAGCCATTGTTACACCGGACGGAAGCGTCTCGATCGCGGTAACTACCGAATCAAACGACGATGGCAACGTCAATAACAGATGACAAATCGCGTCACATTCTTCCACAGCCGCACCACTTTCCTTCAACTCTCGAATTAGCCGATCAAATTTCAGCAAGTGTTCCGACAAACCGTTATCACTAGCATCCTCCACATATTTCAATGTGAGGAGCTGCTTCCGGATAAACAACTGTCCGGCAACACCACGACGCTCGAACACCGCTTTCAGCGTGTCCCAAATTTGCTTCGGAGTCGCACAGTCTTTCACTAATTCCAGTTGATTATCAGCTATCGCCTGAATAATCACTGCTTTGCACTTTTTCTCTGCGGCTCTTCGCGCCACCAGTTTCTTTTTCTTCTCCGACTTCACACTCGCAGAATCGTCCGCCATCACTTTTAATTCATCGATCTCACTCATCTCCTGGTGGAGGCAATCCAGTAGATCTAAAGTATCGAGGACGGTTTCCATCCGGAACTTCCAGTTGTGGAAGCCGGATCCGTCGAACGCGGCGATTTTTATTTTCTCGTCCATGCCTGGGCCAATAACCCTTTTTTTTTTTTTTTTTTATCTTTATTAAAGAGATTTTCAGCCCACCAATAACCTGTTGAACGCACCAACAGTGGAAACAACGAAACAGCGGACCGAGAAAAATAAAGTGGGTTTTCCGGAGCGAAGAAAATACAAACCGGTCGCTTCAACTTCACTCGAACGAATACAATTTATTCAAATACATAAACATAAATATAAACAATAATATTTGACAACACAACCACGGTGTGTTCATTTGGTCTGAACATAAAAGTTGTCTTGATAACGAGGGGTGACGGTTGCACACTGAATTTATTTCCAACACAAATAACGAACAGTTTTAGAAATGCTTTGAGTGGGACAGAATGCAGTACATCCATTGACGAATACATAGACCGAAATGTCCGGTACAAAGCCATCAGAAAATCGGGCACCATGTCTTCTTCTTCATTTTGAAGAAAATACCCCTCGTGGGTGACGAATTACATTATAAATATTTTACGAGCGCTGACTTACCCCTCTTGACGTTTTGACAGTTTGTCTGTTTGTTTTTCTCCCTCACCTTGCGACGTCGTTTCGGTTTTGCATCGTACATAAATCTCGGGTACTTATTCAAAAGGACGTATGTGATTTTACAAGCAAAAATTCAAATGTCGATTTGTCCATTCTGATGGCACTCCAACGCAAACCAATACACCACCAACATGTAGCCGAAGGCTTCTCCTATATGAGAAGCCTTCGGCTACCTGTTGGTGGTGTTGGTTTGCGTGGGAGTGCCATCAGATTGGACAAATCGACGTTTGCATCTTTGTTTACAAAGTCACATACGTCCTTTTGAATAAGTACCCGAGATTTTGTGGCTATCAGATCGATTACTCCAACGCGTGCTTCAAGTTAGAACAATTTTTTTTTGTGAAAATGATTTCTAATTCATCATCGAAAATTGATAAAAGTATTAAGGTCGCAACCGAAAAGGTAAGATTGTCTTACAGAAATGCCAGAGTGAACAATCTATTCATCTCCACAAACATCTCAAACTAAAAAAATATCTTACAGCCAAAGTGCAAAGTGCGATAAAGCCGAAACAACGTCGTCAAAGAGCAAAGAACGTCCATACAAACTGCGACACGTTCGGAGCTTCTCCCGCGATTACCAGCAGATGAGTCACATTCCGCTGTAACTGCTATTTATGCCGGTTACAGTGCAAAGATGACGACCGTTTCGCCAAACACATGACGAAACACGGGCGCATATTTGGTTTCATTCGTCAGGTTGATGACTACATTCTGGAGGAACCGAGTTTTGCCGTGCGTTTGGACTACCGTCCCGATTACGCCAGAACGTTGGTGTACGTGCGGAACGTGTCACCCCATTCGGTGTTGCGACTCAGCAGGGTCTACATCCACCTGGCAGACGGTCACATGAAGATGCTGATTGAAAGCGAGTTGCGCCTTCCTTGGGGTACGGTTTCAAAGTTTTGCTTTCGGAACTGGATAGAAGCTGCGGACTGATATTGGTTGGACTGGCGGACTCAAAGACAGAAATATTGATCAAACAGTTGTATAAGCACGACTTTTCAACGAAATCTAAATTTGATGGCGCGAAGCAACTGCTGGATCAGTTGGCTAAATTCAAGGAAGAGGGCTTGAATAAGGGGAACTATATTGAATATTTAAATGTACTGAACCAGATAGAGGACTTTGATATTCAAATGGAATATACTAAGTACAAAATCGACTAGTGCCCGGTATTTCAGAGAAGTACTATCGTTTGTCGGTATGTAAAAACAAGCGTATTATTTTTATAATCCAATTTTATTTTATTTTTATATGCTTTTATATTCAAGATCAATTTCAAACGGCACCCACCCTTTTGAATGATGACTGCACGGTAAGGATGATCATTCCCAGCGAGTTCGAACCCTGTAGCTTTCTAGGAACTATCCATGAGATCAATCCAGATTACATGTTGATACATGTTGAACACCATTCTTGAACCGTCTTCAACCTACACGATTGTGTTTGAATGCAGTCGGCTCTTATTTCAGCTGGAATACTATGTCCTATCTTTGGTGAAGGAAATTTACTTTGAAAAACCATTGTTCCCTAAGCCACCGATGGAAAAGAAGATCATATACGAGGTGAGTTGTGTTACAAAATGTTCGAACTCAAATGATGCAATACAGTGCGTTTTACAGTTTTCAATGGTTCAACAAATATGTCAAAACAAATCACGCGTGCGAAATATCGTGAATCGGACTTCGTTCCCTGCTCCGTACATATTATTTGGACCACCCGGTACTGGAAAAACTTCAACTATCGTAGAGGCAGTTTTACAAATTTGGAAACTACAACCCAAAGCCAACGTTCTCGTATCGGCAGCTTCAAATTTCGCCTGTGATGAATTCACCACGCGCCTGCTGGAATTCATTCCCACCACCGATGTGTTCCGTTTCGTATCCTTCGTATCGATTTTGCTGATAACGGAACAACACCATCGTTCTCAAAGAGCAGTGGAGGTTTTGAGGAAGGTGGTGAGTATCGTTGCGGCCCCGACTACGAATATCCGGAAGGCGGTGCATCATACGAGAAAAACTCATCGTACGGCTATGGTGGAAGACCGTTCCGCGGCCGTGGAGAATTCCGCGGACGTGGTGGTTTCCGTGGCGGTTTTCATCGTGATGGCCCACCGCACCACGGGGACAATGATGAATAGCGTCGATCAGGAGTCGATGGCAAATATGATTCACGCCGTCGTTCGTGAACCAGGAATCGATAGATCTCGCTCCCGTTCACCGAGGCGTCGCAGTCCGGCTGATTCTGATTCGTCTTCTTGTAGGAATGACATGTTATCGAATGCAAGAACGTTACCAGAAGTGACACGGAAATCTACCACAGTCTGGCAAGGGGCACTGATTTTGAACACTATTCCCCGCCAAGTTGCACCTAACGGACGGAGATAACGAAATAGTGGACAGCCTGATGAAGGACGAGGAAGGTAAACATCACCTTCGTATTACTCAGCGACTAGGCCTCGATCAACCCAAGTTGGAAAATGTGCAGAAGCGCATATCGACGTCATCGTCGCACGCAATCTTCCTCGGCCTGCCGGGATCGACGTCATCGGTAGCATCGTCGGATGATGCCAGCGTTCAGACGCGTCCACTGCGTAATCTCGTGTCCTACCTGAAGCAGAAAGAAGCGGCCGGCGTTATATCCTTACTCAATAAAGAAACGGAAGCAACCGGTGTGCTCTACTCATTCCCGCCATGCGATTTTTCGACAGAATTGTTGAAACGAACATGTCACAACCTCACCGAGGAGGGACTGAAGGAAGACCATCTGGTAATCGTGGTGGTCCGAGGAGGAACAATCCTCTGAAGTGCCTTCTTTCTGGTATTGCAGCAACTAGTCCATATTGGCACAGCATACAACATGGCTGGTCTAAAAATTTGTTTGTAAATCAAAAGTTTGTTCTTAAGACAAAGTTTTGACTTTCTGTTTATAAGTAAGATTTTTAAAAGTTAATTTTTGATCTAGCAGAATATTTAGAATTCTGATAGTTTACCTGCAGTGAGCGATCTGATAAATAATTTTGGATCAGTTTAATAGTTGGTTGGTTGTTTGCTCATTGGTTGTTGGTTGCTTCATTGTTTGTTGGTTGATTGAATGATTATTTAGTTGATTGGTTGCTTGATTGGTTGGTTGGTTGATTGTTGGTTGGTAGAATGATTAATTGGTTGGTTGCTCCTTGATTTGTTAGTTGATAGAACTGTTGAATGGTTGGTTACTTCACAGTTGGTTGGTTGCTTTATTTGGTTGATTGGTTGTTTGACTTGTTGATTGATTGGTTGGTCGGATGGTTAGTTGATTAGTTGTTTTGTTGGTTGCTTGAATGGATGATTGTTTGGTTGCTTGATTGGTTGATTGGTAGCTTGCTGGAATGGTTGATTAGTTAATTATTCAGTTGATTGATTGGTTGGTTGATTAGTTGATTGCTTGATTAGTTGGTTGGTTGATTGTTGGTCGGTTGCTTGATGGCTTGATTAGTTGTTTTGTTGATTGCTTGATTGGTAGATTAGTTGGTTGGTTGCTTGATTTGTTAGTTGGTAGAATGATTGATTGATTGGTTGGTTACTGCTTGATTTGTTAGTTGGTAGAACTGTTGAATGGTTGATAGTTGGTTGGTTGCTTGACTGGTTGATTGATTGTTGGTCGGCTGGTTAGTTGATTACTTGTTTTGTTATTTGGTTGATTGGTTGGTTATTTGATTGATAGGTTGCTTGACTGGTTGGTTGATTGGTTACTTGATTAGTTGGTCGGCTGGTTAGTTGATTAGTTGTTTTGTTGGTTGCTTGGGTGGCTAATTGGTTGGTTGCTTGATTGATTGATTAGTTGGTTGGTTGCTTGATTGGTAGCATGCTTGAATGGATGGTCGTTTGATTGATTAGTAATTTGGTTTATGGGTTGCTGCTCGATTTGTTAGTTTGTAGAATGGTTGGTTGCTTGATTGGTTGATTCGCTGGTTGGTTGCTTGATTGCTTGGTTGATTGGTAGCTTGCATTAATTGTTGGTTGCTTGATTGTTGGTTGCTTGATTGTTGGTTGGTTGCTTAACTGGTTGATTGGTTGGTTGCTTGATTGGTTAGTCGGCTGGTTAGTTGATTAATTGTTTTGTTGGTTGCTTGGTTGATTAGTTAATAAGTTGATTGGAAGCTTGCTTGAATGGTTGGTTGTGTGATTAGTTAGTTGATTGATTCGTTGGTTATTTATTGGTTGGTTTCTTTTTTGTTTATTGATTACTTGATTGGTTTTTAATTTGGTTGATTGGTTGCTTGACTGATTGATTGATTGGTTGGTCGGCTCGTTAGTTTATATGTTGTTTTGTTGGTTGCTTGAATGGTTGATTAGTTGGTTGGTTGAATGATTGCTTGGTTGA